>NC_134856.1:82392932-82721057 GCF_049852395.1 Peromyscus maniculatus bairdii | reverse complement strand
TCTGACTCTGTCAAACTCTGTCCCATTCCATTGTCCTCAAATCACTCAGATGCTAGGAATTATGAAAGTCTTTCCATTTTCCTACTCATCTTGGCTCTCTTGGACAACAGCTTATGTTTGCATTGCAGTATGGTCTTTGGACTGTGTTAGCCATTCCCCCAGAGTGATATCCTAGAGTCTGTCATTCTGCCTTGCCTTTCTATTTATCAAAAAGAGCATGGCAGAGACTCTCTCAGGTGGTGATATGTGTGAAGGGGGAATGAGAAAGGTCACATTGGAAGGGACACATACCCTCACCCTGAATTCATACAGGGACAAAACAGTAGGAAGAGAGCCTCATTGTTGCTAGCTTGGCTCCAAGACCTGTAGTGTACGTCAGTATGTAAGGTAAAGGCTGTCTGTCTAACAAGTATATATTTAATTAACTAATGACTGGGGGAAACAGTGAGTATTTGTTACTGGTATTCAGTGGGTAAAATTAAAACCATGATTGGCTGTATAGACAGTATTCTTTTTTTGTGTGTGTGTGTGTGTGACTTGTTTATTTGCATTGGTGCATCTGTGTAAGGGCATTGGATCCCTTTGGACTAGATTTACAGACAGCTGTAAGCTACCATGTGGGTCCTTGGAATTGAACCCAGGTCCTCTGGAAGAGCAGCCAATGCTCTTAACCGCTGAGCCATGTCTCCAGCCCCTAGACAACATTCTTTATAGCAGTTTACTAAAATTGTGTGCTGTTATTCAGATCATTCAATTTATGTGAGTCTATGACCTATCATACATTGTGTGTGTGTGTGTGTGTGTGTGTGTGTGTGTGTGTGTGTGTGTGTAGACTTGAACATGAGAATCTTTGTTCTCAAAAACCTTAGTATTTTGTTATAAAGGAAGGAATTACATATAGTTTCTAGACAGGATACAGGACAAGTAAAGAAGTTTGTAGATAACACAAAGAGTTAACAGAAAATGGATGTGTTAGATGCAAACTGAGTTGTCAGAGTGAGGCAGTGAGGTATGGCAGAATGTGGTGACCATGGGTTCAGAAGACTATGCTCAAGGCTTTAGACAAGGACTTGATGTCACTAACCCATTGAATGTACTCAGTCAGGCCAATTGATACAGAGCCTTCTGACTGGTTCTAACACTGTGCTTCCCTCTTAGGGAGAATCCTAGATGTACTGAAAAAGGACCCTCTGGCCTGAGTCTATAATAATTATCTGTTATTGACTGGTGCCAAATATATGGTAGAGGTTTTAATTTCAGTGCTAAATCCTCTTCTTATATACCCAGCTGTCTGTTGATGATGCAGAATGGTCATCTGGTTCACATCATTAGAACATTAAAGGGACCATTAGTAATAAAAGGGGACAGATGAATCTGTGCAGTAGGCTCACTCTTTGCAAGATCACTCAGTCCAGATCCTCTTATCACACTTGAGTATGAAGTGTGTTCATGTAGCTTTCATGCAACCTTTATTTGGTCTGAGTGGGTCTCCACTAAAGCCAGGCAGCACCCATACTTTTCCACTTCCACTTTGTTAAAGTGAAACTGAAAAATTAGCCTAGTGTTTCTTAATACCCACAGTGCTTCTAATAAATATGCCACTGTTTGGCCATTATCAGAGAGACAAAGAGAGAGCTTTACTCCCAGACACATTTGATCACTAGATTTCACAAATTACATATCCTGCTTCTATGCATCGCTGCCAAAGAAGTGGGTGACTGTTTGGATTTTACCACAACCCAGTAAGTCCAATGGTTCCTGAGGGAAGGCAAGATGTGATTTGGGGCATACTGAGAACTCATTTTACAGCAGAACCCTCAGGAGCTTCTTTTCAAATCAGGAGCCCAAGCCAGAGAGCACAGAAGCAGTGCTGTTTCTAGGGCTCAGCAGCCAGGCCTTATTCATGCACTCAGCCAGCCATGCGCTGCTGCCTGGAAGGCTGCTTAGGAATATTGCTAGAAAAACTTATATTCCTTCCCCCAGCACACATGGACCATTATCAGGCCACTTTTTTTAAACAAATCAAATTTGTTGAGGAGATAGTTATTGACTATCTGGATTTGAGAAGGTAAAATTAAGCTGATTACTTGACTCCAATCTCTTTCTATGTAGAACTCTTCTATAGAAGAAGAGAAACATTGTTACTTTTACTTACTATAAAATACCTCAGGTATTTAGAGAACCTGTTGATTGGGAAATAGCAGTGAAGGGAAAAATGTTAAAAGTATAAACAGCAAAGGCAACAGGCTGGAACCTAATCTCAGCCCATCTTACACTCTTGCACATTTTCATTTGCATTTTGTTTCTTAACTTTTACTAATCAGAAATTCATTCTAGTTAAAAAAATATGTTGGATGTAGATTTAGCATGTGTGTCTGTCTGCCTGTCTGTCTACTTCCACATATATGTGTAGATCAGAGGACAGCTTGCCAGAGTTGGTTCTCTCCTCCATGTAAGGTCCTGAGGATGGAGACCTTATGTCATCAGGCTACACTTAATTTTTGTCCATCCTATCATGAGTTCCTACTGTGGAGGCATGATAAGATAAATCTCCAGATATTCATCACTATCATTCATTGAGTACTTAGATCATGCTAAAATAATTTGCACTCATCATATTTATTTGCCCAACTCTCTGCATTCGGGTACAATTAGCTTGGCCACCAAGAAATGAAGAGGCTGAGCAATTTGCCTACATCTACATACCTGGAAAAATGACAAAGCAAAGATTAGAGCCTGTGTCAGTTCAATTTCATGGCAGTGAACTTGAATTCCTCTGTAATATCTGTGTACCTGTCAAATTAGGGAATGCAGAGTTTACCCCGTGCTTGTCCTGCAGCCACCCATGCCCAGCGCTCACCACTTTCACAACAGCTAAGGCATAGGTAAAAGTTGCCAGTCCCCATTAGCCTACTCAGCCAATACAGAATACTCTTTTAACTTCCACAGTCACCTCTACAACTCGGAGAGAAGACAGTCCTAAGTTAGAATAGACAGTACCCCACTGAGCTGAGTCTGCTCAGAAGTACTAGATATAGTGCAGGTCCCCCTTCTCAGCACTCCATCTCTAGAAATGGAAGATGATATCATTAAAACTCAAAGGAGGTGTCTTCTGAGAAACAGTTCCCAGTTCCTATTCAAGTGGTGTAATCACATATGTCCCTGAGGCAACTCTAATGAGCATAATATCACAGGATCAAGTGCAGAAATTGTTTTTTTTTTGTTTGTTTTGTTTTGTTTTGTTTTGTGTGTGTGTGTGTGTGTGTGTGTGTGTAGTCAATTTCAATTTAGAAACAGGAAAATCTGGGTCTGTGGTTAACATCACCCTCTCTTTTCTCTCCAGGCATGAATGCTTTACAATTACAGAATCTGGCAACACTGGCTGCTGCTGCTGCCGCCGCCCAAACCTCAGCCACCAGCACCAATGCAAACCCTCTCTCTACTACAAGCAGTGCCCTGGGAGCCCTCACAAGTCCCGGTAAGTGGAAGGTCTTACTCTTCCTGCACATGAGACAAGACTAGTGTTCATGCAAGTCTTCATGCACCCAGAGGCAAGGGCTGAGGCTGGATGTGCCCAGGATAGAGCCAGGAGAACACAGGGACTCAGATTTGTTATAGTTCAGACTTTCTTAAGAAGAAATTGAATGCATGGGTTTTATTTTCCAAGGAAAAATGAGAAAGGTTTTCAATGAAAGAATTTATATACTCACTTTATTTTCACAGAAGTTTCCATTTGTTCACCTGATACTTGGGTATTACTGCTATGGCCTTCAGTCTCACAGTCCTGCTTTGGTGTCCTGTTCTCTTAAGGGGGGAAGGGCCACTGAAGAATTCTGCTGATTCTCAAACTCTGATCTTTCTGTTGAACTTCACACCAACTCTATCCTGTACCTTTGAGTTTAAAATTCATGATGTAGTAAAGGACATTGTGTCATTCATTTATGGTCACACTTTGGACAATGTGTAATTACACACTGTGTAATTGTCCTTTTTCTCTAGAAATTTTGTTGCCTTTTTCAAGGGCTAATACCATTTTTCTTTTTTGTACAAGAAATACCTAATATAGTTACTTAGATACCATGATTTTTTTCTTTATTTTTTAAAAAGAAAAAAAACTATGTTTCATCTGTTTTCTTCTCTGAATTTTCTCGGCCTCAATATATAATCTTCTCTCCTCTGTAACCTATGAGGGAGTTGGCTTGGACAATCTTGCTTATAACTTTGAAAATTCCATGACATTCTATATCACCTGTGCCCAAATAATTAGCTAAATAGTTAGAGAACACTACTGTAATTCTGCAAGGTTTTCTGGTAGAAAAATAGGAAATGAAAGCTGCGGCGTTTTACTGACCAGCTTTCTTAAGAATTCCAACTCCAGTCATGCCCCCAACATGTAAAACTGAAGGGAGAAATAGCCCTTGGATCTTTATAAAATATTGTGTATCTAAAACATTATACCAGTTTAGTTTTAAGAGAAGAAACCCAAGCAACATTTATGCAAATTGCCTAGATTTAACCCTAATATGCTAAAATCTTCTAACAACAGCCCATAAGTATAGTGACTTAATTCTTTCAAGCATTTTAAAAATGCATCATTACTGTATGTGGGCTTCATTTTATGCAATGAATAGTATTCCTGAAAAATCAACGTTTTTTGTTTGTTTGGGGTTTTTGTTTTGTTTTGTTTGGTTTAGTTTGGTTTTTAAAGACAGGGTTTCTCTGTGTAGTTTTGGAGCCTGTCCTGGATCTCACTCTGCAGACCAGGCTGGCCTCGAACTCACAGAGATCCACCTGGCTCTGCCTCCCAAGTGCTAGGATCATAGGTGTGCACCACCACCGCCTGGTGAAAAATCAACTTTTGACAGTTTAATTTTTCAAGAAATTAACTTATAGCTTTAATTGATCCACAGATTTATCTGAATAAATCCTTTAATGGCCCTATATTAACTACTTTTCTTACTTAGACAAAAACAATTTGGGGGCGGGGGTGGTATTTTGCTCACAGTTCAAGGATACAAGTCCATCATGGTTGGGAAGCCATAGCCACAGGAGCTTGAGGCTGCTGGTCATGCTGCATCGACAGTCTGAAGCAGAGGATGAATGCTGGTACTCAGCTCACTTTCACCTTTTCATTTAGTGTGCCCTCTAGATCAGAGGATGGTGCAGCCCACATTCAGTGCAGGTCTCTTCTCTCTAGTTAAACATCTCTGGAATATCCTCACAGATGCATCTGAAGGTTTGTCTCCTAGGTGGTTCTAGACCTTGTGAGCTGACAGTATCAGTCATCACAAAAACCTTTAACATTATCAGTTTCTCCCATATGAAAACAGCATTGATTTTCTTGAAATACATTAAGTGTGAAAATATACTTCAATAAATAAGTTATTTCACAATGTTAGGTACTGCCTTTGTGGTAGGAATATGGCAAGTGAACCAGAAATACATAATACCTAGGAGTCTGTAAGTCTTTCAGGAGAACTCAGAAAAAACTTAAGTACATAAATGTTCGTTTGGATGAGATAAGGCTGTTGATATTGATAAAAACAGAGTAAGGTATACAGTGAAGGATCTGAAGGAAGTGAGTTCTTTATCAAAAGGTGGCGTTTCCGCCAAAGCCTGAATGGAGTGAAGGAAGCCGTGTAGTTTTCAGAAAAGGACAGCGGCCAGAAGGAGCTTGGAGTGAAAGTAAACGAACAAGCAGTCCTGGTACTCGCAGGAATGAGGGAGAGGGAGGGGAAAGAAACAGGAAGGCTTAGCTGGGTGTGGTGGCTCATGCCTTTAATCTCAGCACTTAGAGAGGCAGAGGACCTCTGAGTTCCACCTCTGTGAGACCAGGCCAATCTACATAGTGAGTTCCAGGATAGCTAGAGAAAATAGTGAGACTCTGTCTCAAAAACAGAGCAAAACAGGTCCATGTCAGTGGATCCATAGCCATTTGTGTTAGTCAGCTCTGCCAGCACTGGGACAGAATGCCTGACATAAGATTGCCAAGAGAAGAAAGATTTGGTTTGCGCATGCTTTCAGAGGATTCAGGCCACAGTCATTTGCCACTGATTCTGGGCCCATCACAAGAACTTCACTATTCGTGAGAACGTGTAGCTGAGGAGGCTTTTTGCCTAATGCCAACAGGAAGTAAAGACAAAATACAGGAAGTGGCCAAGGCAAGATACAACTTCTACCAATATGCCAACAGTAATGTACTTCCACTAGGTAGTTCCCAACTCCAGAAGTTACTGCTTTACAAAGTTATGCCACTAGTTAGAGGACAAGCTCTCAACATATTAGCCTATAGGAGACATTTCAGATAATGCCATTTCATCCAATATTTTGGATATCATAAATTTTTTATATTCTATTTTATTGTATTGTGTTTTGGGGTTTTTGAGACAGGGTCTCACTGTATATGCCTGGCTGGCCTGGAGCTCACAGAGATCAGCCTGCCTCTGCCTCTCAAGTACTGAATTAAAATTGTGTGCTACTATGCCTGGCTATGAATGTATTTTTAACCTTCTTAAAATGGAGGGTGCTCAGCCTAGGAAGATGGCCTGTTTGCCAGAAGGGAATTTTAACTTATATGAAAACATTCCATTTCCTTTCAGCCAAAGAGACAATGTATCTGAAGATGTATCTGCCTCCTTTCTGCTGTGGTCAAAATGTCCCATTAGCAAAGTGTCCTTCCCTGTCTTCCCTAAGCAGCAGCGTGCTGCCCTTTAGTAGATGCTGCTGCCTAAGGGCCACTGAAAGTGCTTTTCACTGCTTTGCAACATAACTAAAAGTATTTCATTAGAACCTTTAAGTGTGGCAATGGGAACTATTTAAATCTTACATTTTGATTATTTTTTCTACGTAACTAAAAAAAAAATTTGTTGTTGTTTAACTAAAAGTCAGTGTACTTGTCTAATTTCCATCAGGGACTCTTTCAGAGACATAGAAAATGTGGCTAGTAGCATTCCTGACTCTATTCTTCATCAGGATTATCACTTATAAAATAAAGTGTTACAATCTATTCCCAAGGCTAGTGCTATTACACATTTTAACAATAATAGTAGAACGGGCTCCCTCTCTGTACCATGAACGGTCATACTGTAAAATGCATGAAGCCTCGTCCTCTCACTTTTACATGGGGCTTGAATTTACCCTGTGTTTAAATGTCTCTTCATTTCCAGACAAATTCATCTACAAAGGAAAGGGACAATTTAATCCCCAAACTATTAATTTTTTTCATAATTGTAAATTTATCTTTTTAATTTTGCATACCAAGAAAAAGTCTCCCTACAGCATTATTATAAATGATTTTAAATAGTCTTGGCTTTAAAACATGAAAGATTAAGCTTTAATTTTTGTTTTAAAAAATTCCCTTAAGCAATAAATAGGTTCCTTTGTCTCATGGTCTTGAAATAAAAATTAAAATAGTTTAAATTGCCCATGGTTAGAATAACTGTTTCATGCAATTATCAGATAGTAGTGAATAAAATTAGAAATTAAATCATGAAAGAATAAAAACCAGGTAAGTGCATATTACTCCTTTTATGAGTTCCTCATGGGTCTTTTGGAGCCTAATTTAATCATGTTTCTTTTATTTTGATAGGCTAATTTTTCCTTTATTTACTTCAGTCTTCTATTTAGTTAATTAATTCTTGGGTCATTTCTTATTATCCAGTTTTAAACCTGTTTTTTAGAATTGTGTCTGTTTTTATAGAAAGGCAAATTGTATGTCCAGCAGGTAGCTAGATATTAAAGGGAGTAAGATTTGTTCCCTACACTGTTTATAGGTTGGCTGTTTTTGTCTGGTGATGTTGAGAGCTTGGAAACAGCATTCCTTTCTGCACATGTGAACTGTTCTTTGGCATTGTTGGTCTAAAACCTAATGCTGCAATACTGCATTCATTTCACTGGTCTCCCATTTTCTTTTCTTTTTTTTTTTTAAGAAAAAGATGTTTTAAAATTCTCCAAATGTTTCTGTAAGAGCAGACTCAGTCAAGTACACACTTCAAGATAATGGATAATTTCTTTCAATAGCGTAAGACATTTTTAAATGCCAGGAAGCATTACTCAGTTCTCACTGCTGGCTCTTCAAAGAGTTTTCCCTTTGAATTTTTGGCAGTATTTCCCTCTATCTTCAGTATCCTTGAAGACTGCAACAGTCTCAGAGTTCCAGGGAAACACTGATTCAACCTGCTGGAGCACTTGAGGTTAGAGGAAGCAGAGGCGTTTTCATGTGATTCGGACCCATTCTGCCCTCCTCAGATAGTAATGACTGATGAGTGGTTGCTATCCCTGTTCCATATCTGTGTCACTCAGGCAGATACATACATAATACGATACAAAAATTATCCCTAGAGGTGATCCTGCAGCATTTCAGTTTGTAGGAGGCCTTGTCATCTTTAATATGTATCTTCATCACCAGAGTCTGCACTCTGTGGAAAGAAGTGATCCGCAGATTACTGAACCACAGTATGAGCCTTTCAGTGTGTGCAAGTCCAGTGTATTAAGATGTGTTAGGCCCTGCATTAACCCCAAGCAATGACATGTGGGTGTATGTGAAGGCCCAGAGAGACACAGAAAAACACTGAGCGATGCTATCTCTCTGAAGCTACTACAATGATGCATGAGCTTCAGGAATTCCAAGACTAAACATCTCCTGTTGACCTTCTGCTACCTTCCCACTCTGTTCAACCTAATGGGATATAGTAGCTGAGTCTCACATCCAACCACAGCAGTAGCATACCTCATCAGTCTTCTTCCTGGTGGGTTCACCCTACAGGTCCCTTTCCTGACAGCCCACACTAGCCTGATGGAGGCCCTTGCTTTCACGTTCTCTGTACTGCTGTAAGAACCCCCAGTGCAACTCCCACCCTCTGACCATTTCACACTGTTTCACACAAACAAAATAACCCTGCTTAGAACTTCAGAAGTATGGTCCAGGCTGGAGTAAAACAAGCTCCTGAGTATGGCCAGGTCCTGCCTGGCTGCTCTTTCCTTTCCTGTCAGAAAGGCACTGCCCCTGGGCAGCCAACATTCAAACCAAGTTATGTCATTCTTCAGCAAACTCAGGCCTGGCCATTCCACCTTTCTTCTTGCACTTTGTCTTCTAGAATCCTGGAATCTCTCCTTCCGCTCATTCTTTCTGTAAAGCTCTAAGCCATCTACTGCTTATAGTGGTCCTTGTTCCTGAGATTGCATGGAGGTACAGAGTTGGCCCTTGGTTTGGTTTGTTGAGACAGGATCTCCCATTACCCTAGATGGCCTGGAACTCACTCTGTAGTCCAGGCTGGCCTTGAACTCACAGAGATCTGCCTGCCTCTGCCTACTGAGTGCTGGAATTAAAGGTGTGCGCCACCATACCAGCTTAAAAGTGGCTATAAAAAAATTACATATTATTACTTGTGTAAAATAAACTGCAGTAAAGTGTTTTGTGGTAATTACTAAAAATTGTCTCAAATATCCCAGTACTTATATTTTCAATTACATTATAATAATCAGTGTAAATTATTTCCTCATCACGTAAGCCTTCCATGCAGAATGGGTATCACTCTAACACAACTGCTTAACTAAGTCAATAGGAGTTCCTTCATCAGGAGCTTCCAGGAAGTAGCTCCTTGAGGGCAAAGAAGGGAGAGAGGTGTCAACATGAAATAAGCATCCTGTATCACACCACTTTCTTCTCTGCTGCCAAAGTACATGCCTCACCCCTCCACTGTAACACTCGCCGTACTGTCTTCGTAAGACACTCTCTTCACTGGTCCTCAACCTTCCTAATGCTGAGACTCTTTAATACATTTCCTCATCTTGTGGTGACCTCCAGCCATAAAAGTATTTCATTCAATTACATAATTGTAATTTTGCTATTGTCATGAATTATAAATATCTGATACACGACCCCAAGGGGTTGCAACTCACACAGGTTAAGAAGCATTGCTCCTACACTTTCAAAGTAGAAACAGTTTCTCTGCTCATAATTCCTCCTTGCATTTGAGACATCACACTAACTTTCAAAGTGTTTTTTCTAATGTTTTGATTTTTCATGCAAATGGAATAGCCAAATGAAAACTCTACATTTACTGTGTAAGAGCCATTTATTCTAGTCTAGTACAGTGCGTGCGTGCATCATTGAGCAGATGCCAGGCCCATTCACAGAGATGTTGACAAGATGAACATAGTATTTGGTTCCTAAGGAATCCAAACATTGCTCTACCTGACAGGTGGATATTCACCTCTGATGGGATGCTGAGAATTAATCAGTGCTAACATCTTAGAACAAAGTTATACAAGGTAGTTTGTTTTTTATTACAAGATCCTTAGAAGTGTGGCTTTCAGAATGTTCTTGTTTCATAGTACAGAATATGTGACCACTGTTTATCAACAAAAAGCACTTTATTTTCAGAAACATCTACTCTAATGTAGACTTTTGAAAAATGACACAAATAATCCTTAGGAAGCACCTTTTAATTACATGTGTATTGCTCATTCCATATAGCAATGGAATGCTACACTGGGTAGATAAAATGAGATCTATTTAGCTTAGACTACTTTTTACTTATAATGTACTTATAAAACACAAGGCATTTTGTTAGTTCATAATGAATTCATAATTAGTTCATCTTACTCATAAAGAATACCTCAGTTTCATACCTTCCCCTCTATCCCCTCGTGCTTATTGCTTTTCATTGCTTATTATCACAGAAAGGAAATAAATCTCAAAGCAGGCAATTCTCCCCTCTATTAGCCATTCTTGTATGTGTTCTAGTTAAGCAAAGTCAAACCAGTTAGTAAAATGAGCTATTTATTTGTGGGGTTGAATCAGTCAACTGCCCCCATGCCCTTTTTACTACAAAAAGAGATTGACATTCATGACTCATTTCCTCTTAAGTTTTACTGGCTCATTTCCTGTAAGTTTCAACATTTTTGAGCTGCTTTTCTGAAAGTTCCCACATCTGTTCTTGGTCCTGACATTATAACTCAATGGAATCAAACATTACATAAGAGGTTTTATAAGTAAAATGACACCATGGTAATTATAATCTCCTGATAGAGTGTTCATTCACTCAGCAAGTATTTGTTGACCATCTATTGTGAACTTGGAATTCCTTTTTCCCTTTATTTTATGTATATGAATGGGTTTGTTTTGGTTTTTTTTGTTTTTTTTTTTTTTTTTTTTGGTTTTTTGAGACAGGATTTCTCTGTGGCTTTGGTGCCTGCCCTGGATCTCGCTCTGTAGACCAGGCTGGCCTCGAATTCTCTGCCTCCCAAGTGCTGGGATTAAAGTGCCACCGTCGCCCGGCTCGATGTATGTTTTGTATGCACGTGTACCGTATGTGTGCCTGCTGCCTTTGGATGTAGGAAAATGGGATCAGATCCCCTGCAACTGGAGTTATGGGTGGTTTGGGGCCACTATGTAGTGCTAGGAATCAAACCTGTTTCTCTGCAAGAGCAACAAGTGCTCTAAACCACTAGCCTCAGACCTGGAATTCCTGTAAGTGCTTAACATGTTAGTAGATAAGCTGACAAAAAGTCTTTTCCCATATAGTGCATACGCTACAATTAGCTTTTTGAGAACCATTATTTTCTAAGATTCCCCATAGTAAAATAACTTAAGCAGCCTGTAAGTATAAACTATAATTTCTACTCTCTTAAAAAAACTTTACATAATATTTTAATACCTAATATTGAAGTTTGAATTGGATAGATGTAAGGAAAGAACCTTCCTTGGTTTTCCTTATCTTCTTTAAGCTGTGTGTTTTTCTATATATTCAGTGTAACCAAGAGCTCTGGGTGGTTTTTGTCCTTCTTCAGAGACTTGACAAGGAACGAAACTAGAAACACAGGGGGTTGCCATGGGAAAGGGTCTGCCCCACTGCTGCCTGCTGGCTTCCCAGTCGAAGCATTGCATGATAACCAATGTGTGTGTTTTGTCTGACACTTTCAAATCTGAGCTTTTGAAAAGTAGAAATACCCTGTTCTTTCACTGAAAGGTCATCTCTTCAGGAGGAATCAAGAACTAAGAGTGAGGGTAAAGCATGCAAGTATTTCTCAAACAGAAGGGGGTGTGGGTGTGTGTGTGTGTGTGTGTGTGTGTGTGTGTGTGTGTGTGTGTGTGTGTGTGTGTTCTATGAATGTATGCATGCATGCATGCAACTGCCTTTAAATTACACTTTTCATCAAGAAAACGGTGAGTGGGGGCTGGAGAGAGATAGATTGGTTCTATCAGTGGTTAAGAAGACTGATAGATTGGCTCAGTGGTTAAGAAGACTGGCTGCTCTTCCAAGTTTAGTTCCTAGCACCCATATGACAACTCACAACCCTCTGAAACTCTGGTTCCAGGGGATCCCACAGCCGTTCTGGCTTCCACAGACACTAGGCACACACACTGTACACAGACATACATGCAAACAAAACACTCACACATTTAAAATAATAATCTTTAACGAAAATGATTGTGAGGAGTCTGAAATAGTCAAATCCACAGCTCATTCTCTACTGCATTAGTATCTTCACATGCCAGAGGGTCTGGCACCTAGCAGAATGACTTGGGCACAGGGACTGAGCAGCCAGAGGTCTGTGTGATGATGCTCCTAACTAGAGCATAGAGCAGGCCAGAGCTTCTTAATAGTTCTGAACCAAAGTTACTAAAGCTGAACAGCCAAGGGATATTCATGGCTCACCACAGAGCCCATACTCTGACTTATGTAAACACACTCCCCCTGTGCCCCATACTCTGCTTCTGGTAACCTGTCATTCTAAGGAGAAACAGTCCCTGTGATGACTCAGTGCATTGTTGTTTTGGATGTGTTGTTTTTTTTAATATTTACAGATATTGACTCTTAATTCTTTATGTTTGCTTTTTGCTTTTACTGTCCCTGGATAAGTGTTAAGTGATGGACTTTTGATCCTCAGTCTTCACAATCTCTTATATTATACAGCAAATCTACACTCAATCTTCTTGTGATATTTGCATGAACTTAGGGTATGTTTTTGTCCATCATAACCATTTAATGAGATTTTTATTCTGCAAGAGTATCTAGATTGCTGTGAAATACAGCTATGCATCATTACTAGCACTGATGAAAAGTATTTGGTATTAATTGCCCAATTGTGTTCTACAATAGATGGGGAATACAAAACATGATTCTAGTCATACCTCCCTAGAATTCTATTATCTAATGTCTATTTTTTTTAAACACCTGAGAAACTTTTGGAACTAATGGCCTCACACATGCGGCAAGTGCTCTACCACCGAGCTGTAGCCCAGCCGTAAAGTTCTGCCAAGACAACCTAAAGTCAGTAGACTCCATTTTTCCTGGAAGTAGTGGTAATTAAACCAAGAACCTCACTCATATTAGGCAAACACACTTTTTAGAAAAAAGATAAAAGGAGTTTTCATTTTATATGTGGATTCATAAAATGTTTTGTTTTATTTTTTGTTGTTGTTGTTTTGTTTTTTGAGACAGGTTTCTCTGTATAGCCCTGGCTGTCCTGGAACTCTGTGGACTATGTTGGCCTGGAACTCACAAAGATATGCCTGTCTCTGCCTCCTGAGTGCTGGGATTAAAGATGTGTGCCACCAAAGTCTAGGTCATGAACACCTTATTAATTATGTAGCACAGACACATAGAAAAATAAGCAAAACACTCCAACCTATAAAATCTAGTTGGAGAACAGTCAGCTAGATAAAGTGCCTGCTGTCGGTGACAGGAAGTATTCTGTCCTGAGGAAATGAAAAGGAGTTTGATAGATGAGTTGGTACTAAAGCCAAAATCTTAGGAATTAGTAGGAGATGTTGCAGGTAGAAGTAGAATGAAGAACACATCAAGTGTGAATGTGTATATAAAATGGTCTAATCAGCAAATGGATCTTCTCATTTATTTCAAAGTATGAGATATTCAGAAAACAATAACTATGGGGGTTCCTGGAAGCTAGAGTTTAGAGCCAGAACTTGCAGCAGAGAAGAGCTATCCATGTGTGGACCTCAACCTTACGAATGTAGTCATTAGACGTAGGTACCAATTTGATGTGAAGAAGAACAAAGGGAAGACTAAGAGATAACCCCAGCAAGTTTAGGTTTGGTGAGCAATAGTGTGGTGATATTTTATTTGTGCTGAAATGTGATTTTATTTGTATGTTTATAAATAAAGTTTGCCTGGAGATCAGAGGTCATAGCTAGCCAGGGACAGCAGTCAGACGGTGGTAGCCCACGCCCTTAATCCTATCCATGGCAGGCAGAGTCTCTTTGTGATCAAGGACACAGCGTGGTGTGGTGATAAGAACCTTGTTCCTAAGACAGAGTTTCTCTCTATAGTCCAGACTGTCCTGGAGCTCACTATGTAGACCAGACTGGCCTCGAACTCACAGAGATCCAACCGCCTCTGCCTCTCAAACAATAGGATTAAAGGTATGCACTACCACAACCGGCTTTTTGACTTAGTAGAGACATGTTTAAGGAGAAGGAAACCTTTATAGTATGAGATGATTTGATTTGGCACATGTTAAACTGAAGCCTGTGAATGAACCTTGCTGGAATATATCAAATAGAAGTTGACTAGCTCATCCTCACAGCTAGAAGAGTGAATTAAAAACCAGCTACAGGGACAAGCTGCTGACTTAAGCATAAAGGAAGTCATTATAGTAGCATCAACAAGGAAGAAAATAGAGGTCTGTGCATAAATCCTTAGTCTCTGTACTTGTGGGATAGACAGATGGAGCAAGAGGAAGAAAGGAACTCTCTAGATGATTCAGACTCAAGAAGGCCATGCAGAACAGGATTGGAAAAGGTGAGAGCAGCGAGGTGATGTTGTGACATTGACATTTATGTGGTTGCTTCTCTATGAAATAGTCATCTACATTGGTAGAGCAGAGGTCTGTTCTGTAGGCAGAGAGAGTTAAAGACTGCAATTACAGACAACTTTTTGAACTTGGATGACTCAGCTTTTAGAAGCATGTAGTTCTCTGACAGAGAACCTGAGTTAGATTCTTGACACCCACTCAGGCCACTGACAGCCATCCTGTTCCAGGGGATCAAATGTCACTGGCTTCTCTAGGCACCTGCATTCACATGTGCATACCTCAACACAGACACACGACATACACATTATTAAAAATAACTTTTAAAAAATAAGCAATTCTTAAAAGTCTGTAAAAGTTACATCATTGCTAAGGAAAAGGTTTTTAAGATGGACAAAACAAACGTTTTTCTAGGCTGCAGAGAAGTAGCCAGAACAAAAGAAACAAAAAGAGGAAGATTTGAAGTGCAGACTGAGGAACTAGAACAGGAAGGCAGATTGGAGGGCTGTGATAGTCACAGAACCATCTTTGGAAGAGTCAGTCCTAAAGTTGATCTCCCAGAGGAACTCTAGTAACATCCCCAGCCATGGCCTGTTCCTCTCTCCCAGGCACCTAGTGCACAAAGTGAAAGGCAGAACACGGAATAAATGCTGAGTAAGTGGATTGTAACCTTAAAACAAAGAAATGAAGTGGGTATAGTTTTATAACCAGCCACCAAGATGTCCTTCCAAAGAATAGATGGGAGCCTGTCTATCCTGTCCCGTGTTGTTCACCTAGCTAAATAAATATATCTGGAAGCCCCCAGGGAAAGCTGAGAGGCTGACCTCAGAACCTGGCTCACTGATTCAGTACAACAACCCCAGCCGAGAGTGTTGGAGAAACCGCCTTGCTTTGTCCACTAGATGAACATTTCATAAATGCTTTCCCACTTTCGGATCTACTTCCAAAGCCTGTTTTTAGGAACTGCGCTTGGAACCCTTCCCCTTTTCTGCTGGTATGCTTTCCAAAGTGATAGATGTTGCAGGGCGGGGGATGCATTCATAGTCAGGACTACTGGCATAGGCCAGTATATCTCAGCTACCTGGGAAGCTGAGGCAGAAAGATCACAAGTTCAAGGCTAGCCTAGTCAACTTAGAAGACCCTGTATTAAAATTGAAAATGAAACAGAGCTGAAGATACTGCTCTATAATAAAGCACTTGCTTAGCATACATAAGGTCCTCTGTACAATTCCTAGTACTGCAGAACAAGATGGGAAGGCACTCATCCAGGATGTAAAACTGGACCAACAGTTTCCCAGTAAGTCTGACAGTGATGGCTATGTAGTGTCTTACTCAAATCTGCTAACTGTGAATTTAAAAGAGCTTCTGAGACATGAGGGAAAATTCAGCAGAATTGGAAACATTCCAGAAGCTGAGGCTGAAAAGTACTTATTGCACATATAGATTGAAAATATTAAGTATCTGTATCTAGAAACAAGAAAGATTCCTATTCAGGGTAGAGGTTTAAAAAACAGTAAAGATTGTAATGGAGGAAGAGCCTTTGTCTTTAGAGAGAATGCTGACATCTTAACAAGAGTCAGTGGAGCTAATCATTTAATTTTCTCAGTGGTGAAATGGAATTGTTTCACTTTCCTCACTGAAATACTGAGGTTTGACATACGTGAGTTTATATACATATACACACATAGTACATATGTATTCTATAATCACTTTTTCTAAAATAAATTGTTAAGTATTATGGGAAAGATCATTCTTTGGTATGGCCATACAGTGCTGTTCCTGGAGACGTGCTAAACCAGGACCCAGGGGTATTTCTGTAGTCCCCTGCCTTGGGGAAACAAACATTTCCACAGTCTTCCCAACAGTGCTAGAATGTGAATGGATTGCTAGTGTGGCTTCTTCCCTTGTCCCCTTTTGTGTTTCATTGCCCAGCTGTCAGGAAACTTCCCACAATGCCTAAAATGCAAGGTTGGAAGACTAACATTTCCCTACCAAAGACAGAACAATGCTACTGGATTAAATAGAGTGGGACACTCATGTCTGAGTGGGTTTTATTATCAAGGACCAGGCACTGAGGCCTGTCCAGAGTCATTTTGTTTTTTTGTCCGGGCAACACACTAATGTGTGGTCTGTGTTGGCTACTTGAAAAAAACAAAGTTTTGTTGATCCTGACACAGACAAGCCCACATCCCTGTTTTCCAAATGGAGGGCAGTATGACATGAGCTTTTGAGGTTCTGTTATTCAGAGAGAAGTCTGTGTCATACATAGCAATGGCCATCCTCTCATTTGAGAAAATCCCCCCTTTCCACCATGGTGAAGGTCAGACATAAGGCAGGAAGTTAGTAAAGCAGATGACTTGGGCCCCCTTTCCTCAGACTCTTTTTCTGGGGCCATACTGTGGAGGGGCTCCCCACCACCCCTACATTTCCCCAGAGTGCTCTTGAGTAGGAGCAGCAGGAAATATTAGATAGAAGGATATAGAGGGAAAAGATAAAGATAGAAAATACAGGATAGCCTCGAGAGGGCCTGGATCCCAATCCAAACGGGCCCAGACTGTCTCTGTCCTAGGGTATTTATAGGAATGCCAAGGGGTGGAGCAAAAGACCTCCCCCCAGCACAGCCAAGTGCAGACCATCTCAGGCCTGTGGTCCAATCATCCTCTCTATGCAGACCTGCTGGGTAAAGCCACTAGGGAACCTGAAAATGGGCTCCCACACCATACCATACTTTAAAGGGGCAAAAAGTCTTCGTGGTCATCTATCCAGACACCTCATCCATAATCCTGACAAGGACCCAGAGGCTAAAGGATAGTTTTTCTGAAAGGAAGAATGTTTTACCAGCAGGTGTTGAGTTATTTTTAGACTGTGAAAGGCTAGAAAGCAAGAGTTTCTGGGAAACAAGATCTGTATTTCTGGATCTTTGTATTTCCATCCTCTCGCCCTTGTCAGTCAGTAGTTGTCAACATCATTTTCAGTCTGTATCCATGACCATTTGTAAAAGCACATGTCTGTCTGAGGGCAGCTAAGAAGGGAAATGTACTTTTTCAAAGACAGGATCTCACTATGCATCCCTGGCTGGCCTTGAACTCACAGAGAGCTAACTGCCACTGCCTCTGCCTCTCTCAGCTTCCCAGCTGCTGTCATGTGCCACGCCCCACCACAGCTGGCTTAATACTTTTTATTGGGATAAATCATGAGCAAATATTATTAAAGTGTCAGTGTTCTCTTTTTTCTATTCCATTCTTAAAAGATCCATGTATGGTAAAATTATATAAACTAACTCTTTCAAACTCAAGGCCTCAAGGGCCATTTTTGTCCTTAAGTGTGTCTTTATGGGACTGGAGAAGATACCAAAAATAATACCCGGTTTAGTGACAATTATAGGGTGTTGTTTTTTTTTTTTTCAAATAAACTAGTGAGAGTTCCAAAAGGCATTTAAAATGAAAATTAAAGTGATGGAATCACTGAGACTACTTTGTATATTAAAGTATGGTATTTGTCCACATCAGTTTCTCCTCTTCCAAAATTTTGGCTCTTGGAATGAAAAATTTGAAAATTAATTTCAAATCACAATCGTCCTGAGACTGAACTTTCCTCTCTGGAGTTCTGGAGAGTCCCTCTGTCTGAGTGCTGCACCAGGCTGTACACACTTCCCAGTGAAGGGGCAGAGCACATGGGGTAAAGCACATGCCACCACAGACCGTCAAGTAATGAGCTAACACTGCCTCAGCACCTTGTATGCTGTCCTGCAGCACGGTTTCCTCCTCCTCCCATCACCCCTTCCTTTCCTCTCTCTTCCCAAGAATCTGTTCAGAAATAAGTTAAAGTCAGAGGTACGGTTATTGGGGAATAATGAGGCCCCATGGGAAATGAGCCACTCAGTATTTCATTAATGCCCTCGGGTTGTGATCAGCTAATAATGACAGTGCCTGTGCCCTTGCATCACTGTGCTGCCCCTCACGTTGTTTTCCTGCACTGCTGGGATACAGCATCCAGGCTTGTCGGAGACAAACCAGCAACCACGGGCTCCAGTGACTTACACTGAGAAGATATTTTCTGTGTGCTTACAACTGTTTTGTTTCCTAAACCACAAAGACACTGTGCTTTCACTATCCAATTATTCTGTGGAAAGTGGTTAATGAATGCACTGAAGGCAATTCTTGCTCTTTTCTATTAATGCTGTTTTATGTAGCTTAAAAGAAAACTCTTGCTGCCTAGAAAATGTAGGGAAAAGGGTCAATAGAAAAATCTGTGTTTTCCCTGTGTGTAGAGTTGTGCTAGGTAAGACCTGTAAATACACGGGTAAAGGGAATGTCTTGATGTAGAAAGGACTCTTCAGGAAAGAAGTAGCAGGTGTGAAAGGTCAACAAACTCCTGCCAGGCACTTCCTCTAACTTCCTTGGCAGATCTGACCTCTCTCCATAAACCTTCACTTCATGGTTCTAAGGGGAATTCATAGAATTATATCAGACATCCCTAAGACCAATGGTTCCAAGTCAATCACTCATGCAGAGATAGAGTGAAGGTGGCTTTCTGAATCAGATTTCTGAGAGCCCTTCCCTGCAGGTAGAGTATGTAGTGAATCCAAGGGAGCCCCAAGAGTCTCCTGACTCTGAGATGTGGGGAGTCCTAATTACCTCTTTAAAAAAAAAAAAAAAAAACAACTTTATCACTAAGTGCATATATGGTTACAGCTATCTGTTTCTTTAAATAAAAGGGGGGGGGGCAACTCTGACCAGATGGCCCAGATAACATCTAAGCAACACTGGCTTCTGGGTTTACACCACAAAAAAGCTGGCCTTTGTGGTTGTTCCTTTGGAATTGGAGTGGCATGTGCTAGTAAACATCCCTTGGAGAGAAGACAGAAACTACAAATAGGGCAAGCATAAGGGGTCATAAAGTTACATAGATAGCTTTGATATTATCTAAATAGAGCTGCACTGTACATCTTCATTTATGCTGTGAGAAGTGAAATTGGAAACTTTCCCAAAGTTTTGCCTTGAACTGTAACAATTCTGCCTCATTGGAGTGCTCATTTTGGAGATGGCAGCCATGTTTGGAACTAGTAAAAACGAAGCGCTTTTAAAAAGCTGATTGAAGAGATTTCTGAGGCTACCAGGGCTAGCTCCAAGGTTTGCAGCAAGCTCGTCATACATAATTATCCAGGTCCCTGCACTCAGAATTTTTACAAGCAAGAGCAATATGTCTCTGGGACAGCTTCCCTCACTTTAGAAGACATATATTCTCAGATGAGTCTCCTTCATATTAACCTAAAATCTATCATTCATAACTTCTATCCACTGATTCTAATTTGGATTTCTCGAGCTACAAAGAATACCTTTTTAATGTCAGAACCTAAAACTGTTTCATTCCTTGGTTTTCTCTTTGTAAACTAAATATTACATTTTTCAACTTTTTCTCTTTTTTCAACTTTCATATCTGATCATTCTCCTGGATGTTCTCAAAACTACACTCACACACACACACACACACACAGAGAGAGAGAGAGAGAGAGAGAGAGAGAGAGAGAGAGAGAGAGAGAGAGAGAGAGAGAGAGAGAGAGAGAGAGTGAGTGAGTTGAGGGGGATGGTTTTCTTGATGAGTAACTTAGCAGTAAAAGCTACAGTTTGTCATTGTTCATCCAGTTACCAAGGGGTGAGGAAGCTTTGAATCTTCAAGTGTTGCAGAATGATGAAATGGTAGTGAATTCTCTTAAGGACAGAATGGCCAAAGATTTTCCAACAAATTTATATCCTGCTATATAGCAAACCAGTGTATCCATCTGATTTTCATGCCCTCTCTCAAAGATAAATTACTTCTTTGGGAATTAATGCTAAGCCTCAATTAAATTGAGATTGCCTAATATCTCACAGATTGAAAGAAACAAAACCAAAAACATTAAAGGTGGATCTAGGATCTACAAGCAAATTCATTGCCTCCATAAGTAAGTCTGTGGTATCTATGAGGTCCATCCAAAACACAAAATAGGATTTTAAGTTCAGTGTCAACATAGTGTTGAGCCTCTATAGTTAACGAGCTACATGTAAATCCTAGTTCCATCATTTACAATGCCTAGCACCTGGTATGCACTCAAAAAATATTAGCTGCCATCATTATTAGTGTCATTCCTGGTGAAAATGAGTTTTCTGTTTCTGTTAGTAATTACAAGTATAGTTGCTTCAAAAATACACGATCTTAAAGTTCTACAGATAAATAATCAAGCATAATTACTGGACTGACACCAGAATATATTAGCTGGTTGCATTCCTTCCAAAAGTGCTGGAGGAGGTCCCACTTCATCCCCTTTGCAGCTTTTGGCCACTGACTTGACTTCCCTCCTGGCCTGTCTCCATCTTCAGAGCCAGGGACCTCAGGCCAAATCCTCCTCATGCTGCCATATTCCTGGAGTTTCCTTTTCCAGTTCTCACGTCCACTTCTAGGAGCCCACTAGGATAATATGGAAAATATCCCCATTTGGGTATCAACCAACTAACTGTAATTGCATCTTTAGTTCATCTTTGTCATGTTGTCTAGCATGTTCACAGGTTCAAGGAATTAAAGCTTGGACATCACAGGAGAGAATGCTGTTCTGCCTGTCTCTTTCTTGAAACACAGTCTTTTGGAACCAAAGCTTATTTCCTACCCAGGATAGAAAGAGAACAGACAAGAAGGCCTTTATCAAGGCTTCATGCTTTTTGTTTCAGTTCAGTGCCCTTGTGGTGATCATGGTCAGTGAGTGCAAGATCTTGCCATTCTCTCCATTCCATGAAGTCACCAAGTCTTCCCATAAGCAAAGTGAAATTTATGATGGGAAGAAAAGTTATGGTCCTTTCATCACTGGAAAACTAAGAAAATGAAAATAGTCATTTATCTCTGGCACAAATCACCTTTGAAAGAAAACAAACTGAACTATTTATTGCTGAGATTGAAACCCCGATCCTTGTATATGGTAAACATGTGCTCTATCCCTGATCTATACCCCTAGCCCCATATTAAACTTTCTTAACAGTGATGACTAATCCTACCTTAATATCTGGGCTGGTTAAAGAAAGATTTCTGTTTATATCCACATGAAAATGTCATGTGGTCTTTCTGTGAACCCTGTACACAGCTGGAATCCTAGCTGCCGTCTGTGCCTCTCTTGTGTACTAACTAGGTCAATCTATTCACACCTTAATCTATGCTTCCTCATCCTTAAAGTAAAGGAAATGACTTCTGACTAGTTTTCAAGTTGTCTTAAAGGATATACCTACAGTGAAAGAATGTCTGAGAGATTTGTTAATTGTTAATTGTTGACAACTAGAGAGTAGAAACCACTGATTGAGCCGGGCAGCGGTGGCGCATGCTTTTAATCCCAGCACTCGGGAGGCAGAGGCAGGCGAATCTCTGTGAGTTCAAGGCCAGCCTGGTCTCCAAATTGAGTTCCAGGAAAGGTACAAAGCTACACAGAGAATGAATCCCTGTCTCGGGAAAAAAAAAAAAAAAGAAAGAGAGAGAGAGAAAAAAAGAGAGAGAGAAAGAAAGAAAGAAAGAAAGAAAGAAAGAAAGAAAGAAAGAAAGAAAGAAAGAAAGAAAGAAAGAAAGAAAGAAAGAAAGAAAGAAAGAAAGAAAGAAAGAAAGAAAGAAAGAAAGAAAGAAAGAGAAACCCCTGGTTGAGTACCATAGTAGATAGCAGTTCTTCTAGGGGATCTACGGACACTATTGCCGTTCTGAATCACAAAGCCCTCAGTCTTGTAACCCACAGTTTTCATCTGAACCAATAAATTCCTGGATCTATTGTTTACTCAGGACAAATTCTGAAGACAAGCCATTAGGTTCCCTCCTTTGGGGTTGGTATTAGGGATTCCTCAGTGTGGAGTTTTTACAGTAAGGAACAAATCTAGTCAATGAGCACGGAAATGCTGTGACTATATCAAAGCAAGCATGTCCTCACCACCAGTCTCCTTTGACTATCTCACTTGTTGAATTTATACTGCCCTGCAAATGGTTTTCACACAAGGGCACAGACTGGGTCTGCAGCAGGAGCCAATAAAGACAAGGCTTTTGTCTACTGTGTTTCATTTTCTTTCCCTGTTAGCCAGCTTGTCCAAACAGCTATAGGCTGGTAAGATCTAACCTGTGGTAAAGCAGGCTTCAAATGCTGTGCATGAAAATTATCACTGTCGCCACAGAAACAAGGTGAAGCAAACGTGGCTGGGCCCCATTTGGATATCTCCTTATGTTACTCTGCAACCTCTCGTATGAAATGAAACAGCCTCCTACCCACAAGCATTCTTGGAAAATGAGCCAACACTTAGACCTTTCCTGAGTGCTCTTTTGGAATTTTACAAATAGTTTTTGTGAGAAAGTAAAAGATAATGGCTCCCAGTAGAGGCTGGAGAGAATTTTAGGTGGACAGAATGCAGTTACCCATTGCCAGTCTGCCAACACTGAAATAGGAAAATATGTGGGTTGATGTCATTTAATTTGTTCCTGTGTTGTGTTGAGGATCTTTTTCGTCTATTGTGCATCTGCCGAACATTTAGTTTTTAAGTGCTTGACTGAGATTGGCCCTGTGACAAATCTGAATTTAAACAGATGGTTAAAATTCAGAAGGTTCTTAAAGGCAGCTCCATATGCAATAGAAAGATCTCTTTGCCACTAAAGTTAGGGCGGATTTTTAAAGTCTTAGCCAATGACACAGCATACATAGAGTCCTCTCACTTTAAGACACTTCATGCAGGTAACTTCTCACATTTTCATACTTAATTCTACTTTGTACCTATTCTTTGCCTTCTATTAGGATTTCCAGAACATAGTTCAATGAAGTGAGAAACCATATTCAATCTACTTACTATACTCAGCCCCAAGTGTTTTTAAATTAAGTAGAAAAACAAGGTACAAACAGACCTGTGACTGGCACCCTGTTTGTTTATTGCCCATGACAGAATGGTCCTGTGGTTCCCAAGCTCTTTCACTAGCTCTCTTGTTCCATAAATCCAGGCTTACTTGACAATGGAGTACTCTATTTGTCTCTAATGAGGTTCTCACTAGAAAAACTTACTGTTTACCTTTGGAGCTGTGAATTGTGTACACAAGAGCAAGCAGAGGAAATTTGTTACTCCCTTCTCCTCGGACTCACCTCTCAGACCTAAAGGACCCCCTAAAATCATCCATGAGCCATAGAATCTGCCAGTTCCAAAGTCATTCTCTCTCTAACCACTAAATGAAACTCGAAGGTGAAGTAAGCTGCTGATGAGTCCACTTCCTTCTGTGTTGTTTCCTCTGTATTTGACCACAGACAGTGGGCAAACAGCCTGACACATGGCACCTTCTGACTTCTTTATAAGTGGAGGAGGAGGGCCACCCAGCAGGAATAAAATAATAGCCATGATGTCATCAACAGTTCAAGATGATTTATTAGTTACTTATCTTGTTACTGAGACAAAATACCTTACAGAGGCAACCTAGGGAAGGGAAATATAGTTTAAGCTCGCAGTTTGAGGCTCTAGTCCATACTGGCAAGGAAAGTCACGGTGCAGGAGCATGAGGCAGCTGGTCACACTGCATCTGCAGTCAGGAAGCAGACAAGGATCAGTGTTGGTGCTCACCTTACTTTTTTTTCATTCCAGCACTGTGCACATTTAGGGTGTGTGTTCCCACCTCAGTTCCCCTAATCCAGGAAAATCCCTCAAAGACATGCTCAAAGGTTTGTTTCTGTGGTGATTCTAAGTCCTGCCAAGTTGGCCATCAAGATTAACAATCATAGTGGTTTAGACTGAAGGGGGGGGGGGAGTTCTCTTCTTTGTTGTTGTGGGAAATACATCCTAGATAGTCATCTCTTCATTTCATCTTCCATTTGTAAATGATGAGAACCAAAGATAAGTAATCTTACAGTGACAGTGAGCTGAGTCTTTTTGTTGTTGTTGTTAATCTTTAGTTACAATGATGAAAACAAAAAAAACAAAGCTTGGGAGAACAGTTTGAACCTAGTCTTTGCAGTTTGACTGTGGTTCTCAGACCCTTGTTTCTTCGAGTTGGTGTAATTGGCAGCCAAATGTAAGATCTGTCTGATAGAACAGTAGTTACACATTTCTCAGATGACCAGTGACCGAGATTTCCTCCCCTCCATATGTCCTCCAAGTTTGGTTTCTATTCATTTCCTGAACTGCTGTATGAGGATTATCCCATGTCTCAGTCCATTCTCTTCCATTCACTTCTCCTTGCTCTGAGGAGTGTGAGGAAAGGAAAGAAAAATCGATCTCTGAGTAAAATTAGTCTTCTGATAGGCACTGTACATTAGCACTTGAGCTACTGTACTGGCTACATTCATCAGGACAAATTCTTTGTAATTTTCTTAGTCCCTGATGAAATACAGGTTTTGTGAAAATATATGAAACTCCTTTGCAATGCAATAGATTAGGCTAATGTCTTTCTCTTCAGTGTTGTTCTATGTTAGTCTCTTATTAGTCTAGCCAACATGTCTTCTTAGAGCTGCTATTGGCAGGTATATATTTTCTGTTCTTTAACAGACTTATGAATCCACTTCTGACTTTTTCACTTTAAAATGGACTGAAAGCAATATATGTCAGTGGAAACGATACTTCAAAATTTGAGCTGTGATCTTCTCCTGAGCTAGTGGGTTCAGCATTTTCCATGTATGCACAACAGTGAGTTACAGGGCCAGTCAGCCACTTAGTCACAAGAAGAAATATCAGGTGTCTTAGCTGTGTTACTGAATCAGTAATGTTCAGTAGGGTGCTGTAGCAAATACATTTCCAATTTAGGATATTTCCTGCTTTGAATGGGTTCATTGTTCTGTTGAAGTCAAGGGGCATCTATATTTTCAAGTTGTCTCTGAATCTTAAGTGTGCCTCCAACGGATCCAACTCCCTCTTCTGGTCTCAACAGGTACCAACATACATATGCACATATACTCACATAAGCATAAAAATAAATAAGCAGTAAAAACAAATCTTTTTAAAAACTAAACAGCAGAGTCAGAGTTGGACAATATATTTAGATCAATCCATGGCCTCAGATATTAGAACTATTAGCACATTTACAGAAAGGAAGTAAAACTAATATGTTTAGAGAAACTTAAGGGATTTTAAAAATTAGAATTGCAATTTAATATTGAAATGACCATACTGATGCTTCTAGAAATATAAATTATAATGTAACATACGGTGACTCTAAATCTAAGAGCATTTTAGATATAGCTAAAGAAAGTTTGGTGGGCAAAATAGTACAAAATATAAATTTGAGAGTCTCCTACAGTGGAACTGAGAGGATAACCTGGACTTGCAGGGTTGCCATTCACAACTTTTCCCAGGAAACAGAAAGCAGCATACTCACGATGCTGACAAAACAGATGGAGGTGGGCTATTGCAAAGGTGGGCATTGAAATCAAGGCCTTACTCCGTGAAGCTGAAGACCACTGAGCTACGAACCCAGCCCACCATGTGATCTCTTCAGTTACACACTCTAAGTGCCAAAGGCCCTACAAGTACAGTTCCATTTGTTTTTTTTTTTTTTTTACAGAAAAACTTCAAGGAAAAATCACATGCCTGGTGACTCCAGGTTAGCCTGTATAGTGACAACAGATTTCTTTCCATTCCAGTCAGCTCTTACCTTGTGTTTTCTCTCTCCCTTTCTCTCTCTCACAGTGGCTGCTTCAACCCCCAACTCCACTGCTGGTGCAGCCATGAATTCCTTGACCTCTCTTGGGACTCTGCAAGGATTGGCTGGAGCCACTGTCGGATTGAATAATATTAATGCACTAGCAGGTACCTTAAACAGTGAGTATTCGCTGCTCTGGTGGACAGCCTTCCCCTAAATTCTCCAGAAAATGGTCAGCCAGAATTGACCAAAAAAGGATATGAAATGGGGAGAACTAAAACTTGGGATGGAGGAGCACATGGTTCACTAGGCAACAGCTTTCCCCTCTGATTTTCTCTCAAAATAACCCAACCGCATCCCGTCCCTGCTCCTTTCCAATGTCTAGGATCAGTCCGAATCCTTAGATCGTGACAGATAGTTTCAGGTTCCAGGGAGTTTGGTTTTGTTTTTGGTTTTCTCAGCCCTGCTGCAAGGCAGGGTGTTCGAATAGAAAAGTTTAAATAGAGTGGAAGTTGGGGAGCAAATGTCCAGCTCTACTGCCAGTCAACTGTGAGAGCTCAGGCAAATCACAGCTCCCTCTGGCCTGTCTCCATGGGAAAATTGAAAATTCTGGGTCAAATGATATTAAAGGTGCCTCCAGCCTGAAAAATCAGGGATTCCAGATAAGTGTAGAAGCAAAAAACTAGTCCTTGGAAAGCGAGAAATGCAATCCATTTTCATTGGTCAAGGCGATGCTGCTAGGAAGAGACCTATCTTCACTAAGTACCTGGAGAGGTGGGTGCCTCTA
Organism: Peromyscus maniculatus bairdii; assembly: GCF_049852395.1. Taxonomy (NCBI): domain Eukaryota; kingdom Metazoa; phylum Chordata; class Mammalia; order Rodentia; family Cricetidae; genus Peromyscus; species Peromyscus maniculatus. The sequence goes on along the minus strand of NC_134856.1, from coordinate 82,693,891 downwards.
CAACAGTGACTGGAAAGGGGTGTCATTTTACTGCTGCAGACAACACAGGATTTGGGCAAATAGGTTAGCAAATTACACTTGACTCTGAAACAAACCGACCCATTTAGAAAGGATGCTAGCCTCTGCCCCACACAGCAAACTGTTCTGTGACTCAGATGCATGTGGAATAGTGCCCAGGCCTGAGGATGAGTCACACTTGAGGATCAAGTTTGAGGTGGGCTTCTGCACTGGGGAAACAGAGCCTCAGCCACAAGGAGGTCATCTAATTTACCTGCCCATCCATTTGGTCACCCTGGTTGCCCAGGAGGCCCAGAACAGCCAACAGAGTTCTGCACTGTGGACCTAGTTGTCTACCAGACGGCCTAAGCACTGTAACACCTGCCTGCTTAAATTTGTAGTAAGTGGGTCCTGGCCATTTACCTCACTTTAAGCCATGATTTAGTAAGTAACAAACTGTTTTACTGAGTAGCCACACCACAATTATTTTAAATCCCAAATCCTCCTGTACATTTAAAATTTCAAAAAGTAATAATTTGCAAAAACAAATTGGACCAGCAGCATCCTTACCTGCCAAGCCTGATGAACTGAGTTCAACCCCTGAGGACCCACTTGGTAGAAGGAGAGAATGACCTTATACAAGTTGTCCTCTAACTTCCACAAGCACACACACTCACACACACATGCATACACACACATGCAAATAAATAAATAAATGTAATGAAAGAGTTTAAACTCTCAGATGTATCCACATAAAGATTAACTTGTTTAATCCTCGTAAGAAAGTGAACCATATTTTAATAAGTAGATTATATTCAGGTTTTATTAAGTCTTTTCATTTAGATGTTCTAGGGAGGCAAAAAAAAAAAAGCAAAAAAACTAGACTGAGTTTTATCTCACCATAAAGAAAAAAAAGTTTCTTTCCACATGTGATGGCTCTTAATTAACATATAGCACACGGCCTGGTAACCTTGTAACAGCCAGAATGTTTTATTCCAGTTAAAACTGCCTCCAGCTTTTACATCTTCCCGCAGCCACCTAGGAGCCTGGAGGCCCGGGGCCGTTTCCGGCGCAGCTCCTCTTTTTGACCTTGTCCTGCAGCAGCGCCCTCCACTGACCCTCCCCTGGGGTCGGTGCACACATCCCTCATGCTGCTTCTCTTGCCCCAGGACCTAGTTCCCCTCAAACAAGGACTTTGATTTGATCGCCTGCCTGTCCTTGGTCTGCAGAGTAACAGGCCAGTGGGAATGGTTGTCCTCCTCAGCACGTGCTCATGACTGCTGTGTGTCTTGTCCGTGTCTTGTGCCTCTGCACCTGCTCTGTTTTGTGTTGCTGGGCTTTTCCCATCTTTATCGTGAGGGGGAACTTTGTTGAATGATGAGAAACCACAGCTAGTCCTTGTGTGGGGTCACGTGTAACACAAAGTTTGCTCTGGCAAGGACAACAGTTTCAAATTGGGTTGCTGATTTTCATCGTTTGCAATTGGGCTAATAGAAATATGCATAGTTTGTGGCAAGTTAGGAAAGAATGTTTTTAATTTTACATATCCCTACCTACCAGTCAATGTGAACCAGGAAGAAAATGTTTAATTAAACAAAAATTATGCACAAATAGAAATACATTCCTTTTTGATCGCTGTGTTACTAGTGCAACCCTTCTACAACCTCAGCATCAACTTGGGGAGAGTATTTAATACTTGTCTCAGATTAAATAGTAAGGGAAACTCTTTTAAGGTAGAACTTCCTCTTGGTTCATTCTCCTCAACAGAAATTATGTTGTTACCTGTTGCAAATAATTCTCTCAAGGTAATCAAGAAATATTTCTCTGACAGTCAGCTCCTAAAACAGTTCATGACAGCTTGTGTTGTTTCCTCCCAGCTATGCCCCAGGATGGTTATTGTCTGGTCCTGTGGCTACAGTACTGAGAGGATTCTGGTTTTCTGAACAGAGCCAGCTAATTCTCCATGAACAAAGCAGCAGACAGGAAGGAGGTAGAAGAGGCATCTTGGCCTAGACTTGGACCTCTTCCCTGCCAGAGGGTCAGCCCCTCTCTGAAAGGCTTCATAGCTAAGTTGCTAGGTTAAACTGTTTGAAAAACCTTTCCTTTCCCTTATATATTAATGAGTGAAGCAAAATAGAAGTTCAGCCCTCTAAAGGTAAATCCAGAATCAACGAGATCAAAAAGAACACTGGTCATTCAGATCTTTCATCTGGACAGTTCAAGGATTCCATGGATATGTTTTATATTCTGTATATCTAAATTAAGATGAAAAATGCTTTGTGCAGATATATCTAATTGAGAGCCTCTATCTGATTGGTTATTTCTAAATGTATGTGAAATGGCATCCTTCCTTTTCTTTTTTTAAATTGTTAGTGTTCCATATGGCTTAACATGTTGTCCTTGAAATTATGACTGTTTTACTGTAACTAGTCATGAACACTTGGTGAAAAGTTATTTTGAAATTCTTTTGTGTGAAGAAAAGAAGAGAGCGTTGGGCACATTACCCAAAGGAAAACTTACCTCAGTCAGTAGGTCATAAACCTATTCTATTTTTTTTTTAACTTTTACTTTTTCTCTTATTTATATGATCTATTTCCTAGAAGAGTGGCTTGCAAATAAATGTAGTCTACTTATGGCACACTTCTAGTTCTGCTCTTTTAGTACAATTTCCATGATGCTCACAAAAATAATTGTGGGTGTGCCTGTCATTTCACTTGGGTCTGAAGAGTGAATGTAAAAGACTGAGTAATCAGGCTGCATACCAACTGTAGTGTCAGGCTAGCTACCCAGACTCCCGTACAGAGGTTTGTTAGACCTATCTTTTTATCCAGCCTTCTCTGTCTAAATAGCCTACGGGAGAATTTAGATGAATGGGGAAAAGAACTGATCTGTGCAGCTTTCTCAAAGAAAAGCCCTATTCTTTTACATTGAAATATTTTATTCAACTAAACTTTTTTCAAATCTCTGCTTCTGTTGTCCAAGGCTTTTAGAGGTAATCAGATGCCAGCAGCTGAGTTGTTAAGTGTTAACTTTGGTACCATGATTATTTAATGTAGAATAGCATCAGGTAATTCATAAGAATTACTCTCAAAAATTGAAATCCTCCTCTGATGGTTCTTCAGATGCTCCCTGAGTTTGGCCAACACATAGCCTCCAGATTTTCCAGGACAGTATAAACATTCTAAATGCATTTGTATTTGAAAGAACTTTTTAAACTCCCCTCTATTCTTTATACAAGAATATGGTAATGTTCTAGAAAAGGGAAGCTTTCAGCTGGGAAGACCAAGCTGTCTCATTCTTATCTGCATAAGTCCCTGACCAGTTCCCCTACATTGGCATCTGTACTCCAACTACTTCCTGCCTTCGTATAACCGTCCCCAAGTACAGATGGCTAGGAGTTTTCTTCGACACACAAAGCAGCAGTAGAAGCCAGCAGAGCTTCCAGAAAGTAGGTCTTTGTTAGAGTATAGTGTAAAAACACAGCAGGCCATAACAAAATACTGCCCAGAAGGATGGAGGACATAGCTGGAGTTGCAGGCCTCCCCCATACTCTTCTTAGTCAGGAAACCTCCTTCAATATTTGTGAATATGAAGTTCGTTCTGTTTCTGTGTTAAGAGGTGGAACATAACAAAATGGGAAGAATCAAAGATGCAGACTAAGTAGAGTCCTTGTATGGGACTTATGTGACAGCGTATGGGAACTCCACGGCCCTTATCAGACAAGCTATGAAGAGTGACAGAATTGGAGGTATTCATTAGAGTAGAACTTAGGCCTCAGCACATGTCAGGCAGCTGGGCAACCCAGAGTTCCAAAGGTTCTGTGTGCACATGAAACCACACAGCCTGGGAGAAGGACAATTTCCTTTCCTAATTCCCTCCTATAGAAGAATTGAGTCCACAGCTTGATGGTCTGTATCCCTAACATCGTTGTGAACTGAGGGAACTAGTTTTTCCACGTTGTCCCACGTACTCCTTTAGGCTTCTCAGAAGTATCACACACACACTGAGCAGTAAGGATAAAACAGAACCAAAAGGGAAAAAGAAAATTCCTCTCCAGCCCTTTGGCAGCCATAACAATAGGAATGAGTGGGAAGAAAAGACACAGTGAGGTAAGCGTGATTAGTTGGTGTCCGAGGGATCATTTGGAGTAACTAGGAGGACAAACTCTCTCCAAGCTCTTTAACAGTGCTTATTTGCATGAGTGGACTAGAATAGAGTTATTCATAATAAGAACCTAGAGCAGATGCAGCAGGTCCCCTTCTGGCCAGCACCTCTTGGCCTACTCTGTACTTGCTGAATGACTCGAAATTACTCTCTTTCTCCAAGGCCTAGTATTTCATTCTTGAGGCCTTCAGACTCGTCCTTACATAGTGTCTATGAAGACACTGTATGTTGTACCACTCCCCAAAGGCCCAGTTCAGTCTCCTCAAGCCCCACAATAGGAAACCCAATGCCAAAGCACTAGGAGAGTCCTCTCTTGCTAAGTCATAGCCAACTTCCTATCTCAAGAGATGACATTGTCCACATAGTATAAGTACAAACAGTGTAAACAGGACATCTCCTACTCTCTCTCCTTCCTGTGGACTGCAGGTGACTCTGATGGAGTGTTAAGTGCTTCTGACACTTGATTTTTCTTCATACTTTGCAAGCACCTTTTGGTAGCGATCCTCCATTACCATCAAGATTAGCATTATTTCCAGTAAGTTGTTCTCAGAAACAGATCTTTTTAAAAGCTTTTTAATCATAAAAGAAACCAAAGGTAATTGTGCTACCTATTCCATTTCCTGAGTTCATGGGAAAGTTCATACTACATGAAGCACTGTCTGATTTGACTCAATATTTAAGAAAATGACACAGTCAGCAACCACACAGAGCAACCAAGACACCAGGACAAAATCACATACTGGTCAACATTCAGATCCCCCAAGCTGCTGCCAGAATCCAGCTTACAGACAGTGTCACTCCAGTTCACTGGGAAACATGGCACTGATTGCTCTCTGTTAAGTAGCTCGAGGTGTCCTGTTCCTCAGTTCAGAACCAGCTAGGTAAGTACTCCTGCAGCCCAGTCCCTCACAGCATCCTTTGCTATTTAGGGAAGTCAGTTCTCTGGTACTGCTGACTCACTGAAGTACACATCTAAGACTTGGTCTGCTCTGCTGCTTCCTAGTCACGCAGCTTGAATGTGAAGGTTCTCAAGCTTCCTGAGCCACCCTTGGCCCCTAAGAGCCTGTGGTCAGTAGACAGCAGCATACAGATGTGATAGGCCTCAGCCACGAAGGTTTGGGCTTGGTTTTGGTTTTCTTTTCCTTTACATGCTTCTAAGATCTAAGAAACAGAAGGTATATATTTCAAAAAGGTAGCAATGGTACTTGCCAGCAGCACACTGCATGGAGTGGTTCTGTCTGACGTTAGGGCCTCACTGCATTTTTATCACTGGCAAAGGGAGGGAGAGTTATCATTGCTTAATTCTTTTTGTTCTCCACATTCTTGTGATTTATTTCTTCCTGTGTGTCGTTTTTGACTTTCTGTCAGTTTAATTGGTGTGCTGGCTGCATGCTCTTGCTGTTGTACTGTGTCAAATGATTCTCTGACTTCCTTTGGAAAGCACTAATGAATAAGTGCTATTTCTCTTCTCTATTGTTGGGTTTTTTGTAAAGTTGCTCAAATGCTCTCAGGTATGGCGGCTCTGAATGGAGGACTTGGCGCCACGGGCTTGACGAATGGCACTGCGGGCACCATGGACGCCCTAACCCAGGCCTACTCAGGAATTCAGCAGTATGCGGCAGCTGCCCTGCCCACTCTGTACAGCCAGAGCTTGCTGCAACAGCAGAGTGCTGCGGGCAGCCAGAAGGAAGGTGGGTGTCTAGCTGCACCTCAGGGCCTGGCGGGGCCAGCCGGGTCTGCATTTGCCTCTACAACATGCCCAGAAGACGCTGACTCAAGCCAGTGTCTCAAGAGGAAGCACCTGCTTAATTGCTGGTGTTCCTGTTAAAGTCTCAGGCTTGAGCCCTCTGTCACAATCTCCTGTTCATCTTACATGTTCCTCAGCTTGTTACGAATCCCTTAAGAAGTTCTCATCCATCGGGTGCTTACAGGAAATCATTTTCTAGTTGCTATCATCAAAAATGCCTGGTACATCCTCTCCCCAGTCAGGATGAACACTCGGTCTCTCTCCTCACACAGAAACTTGTTAGTGAGAGGTGCCATCTAATGCAGTCTGGTGTGGGGGAAGAACTTCTCTCCTGAATTCCCCAGGTTCTTGGTGTCCATGTCCCTTGAAGTTCTCAGTAAGCAATGGGCTCCAACTAATGATGGAATCCACAGTTAGAAATGACTTAGTTTGCTGCATAGGGAGGATGTCTTCTGGGAAAGAAGGTAAGTGATGGGTTCAGTGAGGCAGGGTACATTTCAGAAAGCTAATACTAAGACTAAATTACAGCTAATTATAAAATGGTATATGGCCTCATTCAAATAAGAATAGCTTGTCCTTCTTCCTTTTCATTCTTTCGCTTTATTGGTTGACTGGTTAAGATAGGGTCTCATCCTTGAGCCCAGCTGTCCTTGAATTTGTGCCAGTCTTGCTGGCTCCACCTCCCCAGAACTAGGATTGTGATTACACTTGCACACTACCACACTCCACTGTTTTCATCTCTTTATTAGCTGAAGTTGCTTTAAAGCAGTCAGTAATGTGTGGTTTTATTTCTGACTTGTTCAGAATATGGGAAAAGGTAAATCGGAGAAGATTTTGTTGGTTGTTTTCTTCTTCCCTTTTATACTCATTCTAGTTACAAATGGCTTTTGCTTGGATATTAATTTAAAGATGGTAATCTGCTAAGTGGTATCATAGTTTTACTCTGCAAAGTTAGTATCTTTAAGGAGATACAACTTAAAAATAGAAAATAAAAGTTTCCTTTGACAAATAGCATAGAGATCATGGAAAAAAGAAAAAAATCCATGAGATCTAAGTTACTTCTCAGCTCTTTCCTCTGAGCTGTGACTTCTGTAAGTATTCAAGCATGCCCAGGTGTTTGTCCAGCTGTGTCTCATGGGGTGTTTGAAAGGGACCCCCTCATCATGAACACCACAGATCTCCCCTGAGAAAGCCCGTCTTTGTTTAGTTCCTATGAGCCTGTGAGCAGTAAGTCCCATGGGAGAGAACCTGTGAGGTAACAAAGCCAAGTCCCCTAAATGGTTCCAGAGAATGCTGGATGTCTCTCCATTATCCAGCATAGCTTTACGGGACAATATACTTGTGTCACTCAGATATAAAACTGTACCAAAAGATTAAAAATTCAATGGTTAAAGTCTGGGCACTGTAACAATATTTTTCTAAATGACTTCACCCCAGCTTATTGCTACTGTAAGCTGCTTTTCTATGGCGTGTAAGGACTAGGAGTCAGGATCACCACGTCCTACTTCTAATTTAGGGATGTTGGCTACCAGTGATTTGCTTTAGGGCTCTTTATTTTTGGTACTAGTCATAGCTTTTGGTTTGTTCGTTTCATTGGTGTGGGTTGTTTGTCCCTGCCCCCAGCCCCATCTCTTACCTTCTCATATCTCTCTTTTGATCATCTTCTCACCCAGTTAATGTAACTCAAGGATATCATCCATCTGCCATTAGTTTAAAATGAAGGGAGAGAACAGGTCTACTACTCAGCAGATTTTGAGATTCCCTAATCTAAAGATCTGTCCTTGTTCTGACCTTTAGTTAGAGTTGAAATGTACCCTGAACTATTTAGTCATGGACTCTGGTATATTTTTCCACCACAGGAAAATTAGCCATTTACTTGGCAAAAAAAAAAAAAAAAAAGATTTAAATGAATGTTTCCATAGCTAATTTTCTGAAGGATGATAGCATTTCTACAGATCTAAGATCAGGAAAGCCCATCACCTTTCCTGCCATTGGGAACATCCTCTGGCTGCTCTCCTACATCCCCATCTCCCTTCCTCAACAGGAGGCAAGTTTTGTACACACAGATAGTTAGAGCCCCCAAGTACCCAGCAAGTGGCACTTGTGGTTTAGTGTAGCTTTGTTCTAGAAGATAGTTGCCTTTGGGCCTTGGAGTTTTTTGCTAAATCAAGCACCCTATGAGAAATACAGACTACAGCAACCAGCCTGTAGGGACCACTAATATAACAGAACTTCCAGTTAAGGTGTTGTGCTACGAGAAAGTGGACAGACAGACAAAGCGAGTGAGTTATGAAAAGATTTTAAATTACTTTTAGAGATCTAGGAGAGAGAGGGAGGTGTGTGTGTGTGTGTGTGTGTGTGTGTGTGTGTGTGTGTGTGTGTGTGTGTGTATGTTTGAATTTTTGTTGGTTTGGGTATCAGCTACATCAGTTACATACAATGAATGTTTTTTTATATGAAACTTATTTTTTTAAATCTCAGTTGGGAGGGTTAAAAGATCAAACTGCTTCTTGGTAATGGCATGGCAGAGGAGGGGGATCAAGATATTGGGAATTTGTCCCTGGGAAAATAATAAACAAAAGGACCAATACCTCTTTTTTTTCTGTGTCACTGTTCATGGTCTCCCCCTCTCTGGCATGGACAGAATCAGGATGTATATAGCATTCTGCATCCCCAGGATCATTCAAGCACAGATAGTCTGTCTTGTTCATTAAAATGCACTTGCTGCTCAGGCTTCAGGAGTAGCAACATTCCTTACAATGCAAATTGAGCCCCATTCATCCTTCTTGAAGCATTTAAATCCTTTGTTTAAAGACACACTAAGTCTGCGGTATACAATTGGCCAGTATACCTATTACTAAGAACACACATAGTACAGTAGCACCTAGCACACCCATTTCCAGCATTTGAGTTTTCGCATCTATCCATATTAGGATCAGAAAACAGAGAAGGAGCAGTGTCAACTATAGTTGTCTCCCTTTAAAACAGGCCTCCCTTGAGCTGGATTCTAGAAATAGAGAATCTGTGAGCAATCTAGTAATACAGACATGTTTTTAAGTAAACAAGAAGTAACTACATCTCTGGCTTCAGTAAAGTCTTATTCTTTATGACACTGTCTTCATTAATTTTCTGGGGGCAGACAAAGATGTGCCAATTCACTTATTTTTACAAAGTTCTTTTTAATCCTCATCTTCCTCATGTCCATACACATAGATACCATTCCCCACTGTAAGAGTTCTATAAGGAACTCACAGGATGCGGGCCCCTGAACTCCACATGGGATAGGCAGGCAAGTTCCCTCTCCTGTGATAGCCACGTATAGAAGTCACTTCCCCAGGTCTGTGAGCTCCTTTTCTCCCCAGCATCAAGAAGTATCCCAGCTTTATCCTCTCTCTGTCCAGTGCACCTGGTTTCCTTCTTTTCATTCTTTTAACTTCCATGCAGCTCTTGTATAGGTGAGTCTTGAGTTCAGTGAGGAACTTAAGACAGCTAACCTTTCAAACAGTGTAGCTAAAAAGACCTTCTCCCTTCCCCCTTGCTTTCTGGAATTTGCGTGGAAAGGGAAAGGCTGTGTTTAACTCCCTCTTGGAGAAGTTCTTGGGTCCACTGCACTCACAAAGTCTAATTCTCACTGATAATGGCCTGTCCAAATTGTAAGATTCTAGCTACCTTTCCCCTAGTTGTTGACTCTCTGCCAGTCATTCTAATAAAGATGATTATTACAGTGTGTGCGCACAGATTTGCCAAATCAAAACTGCCTGAATACCTGGGCAAATGATTGAGAAACCTGAGCAGCATTACTGCTGTTGTATTCATTATTCTAAATTGCTGCAATTTGCTTAGAATACAAAGATCATTCTCTTCCACTTCAGGAGATAGTCTACACATAAAACATGGCCACCCAGGAATAACCCATGCATAATTTCCATGCCTGTCCTGCTTACTGCAACCACCTTCACCACCATGGAGATGAGATCTAATGCGCAGCTAAAGTAAGCCAAAGAGTCTCTGTGAAACAGAAGCTACTTAGAGCACATCCCACCTCCCCACCACACCCCGCCACCAACTAAGAAATTTTAAAGGATGAGTGTTTTCCTGAAGATCATGCTGGCACTTAAAGTTATCCATCTGCTTATTCTTTATAAGAAAAAGCCAAATGGCTAACCTACCTATTACTAAAGTATTCCTAAGAGGCTTTGGGGACTAAGACTTGGGGGATACCTTACTCTGATTTTTTCTTCCTCTTTAGGTCCAGAGGGGGCAAACCTCTTTATTTACCACCTTCCACAGGAGTTTGGAGACCAGGACATTCTGCAGATGTTCATGCCCTTTGGAAATGTTATCTCTGCTAAAGTCTTCATTGACAAACAGACCAATCTGAGCAAGTGCTTTGGTATGCAAAAGAAACCTAGCTAAATATTGCAGGTTTCCCAGTCAGGAGTCAGGATAGGGCCTTCCTTATGGTGGTGGCTCCTGACTTTCTAGTTGCATGTAAACAGATTTGGGCAAAGTTATTTAATCAGAAAAGGGGGAAGTGCTACATAAAAGGGGACATTCCCTTATCTTAGGTAATAGTCTATACTGTAGTATTAAAGCATCTCCCTATATATCTTGATTCTTTCTCACCATAGAGCAGCAGTAGTTCCTTCAAGCCCTGTAGATGGAGCCATGAGTTTTCAGTCTGTACTGTTACAGATGACACTGCAGACACTCTGCCACTAACTCTCCTTACTCCTACAGTCTCCAAGAGCTCAGACTTAGCTTACAAATGTCCACACTCATAAGCAGGCTGCTGCCACACTGGATCTCTGCAGACTAAGGACAGCAGTTGGTGTATCCCGTGGTTACAGAGAACAAAGCACTATGATAGGCTTAGATTGTAAAATGGCCAGGGCTGTGTGCATAGGCCAGAGCACAGAAATATGCAGGTATTCATCAAACACTACAAAGCACCTAGCTGTCAGACCTTGCACCCTTAGGGTCCAGAGGGAGCCTCCCCCCTTTCATAACAGAGTAATGAAAATTCCTGTCCTGGTGTTTCTATATGACAAGGAGAGCATTTGTTAAATTCATGACTTCCTTATTTTTCAAACTGATTTAGCCCCAAAGATATTAAGGACCAGGGTATTCAGAGCTTTGTTTTGCAAGCTCTGGCCCAGTGTGTATCACAGCATTTTGTTGACATCACTCCTACAGTTTAATAATTCATATTGTAGGAGGTGGTACATTTTATGAAAGTAAGATATGGACCAAAAGAAATAGGATTGTATGTGTTACAAAGAAAAATATCTAAAGTAGAGTAGTTCTCAAGTAGCCATAAGTTCAGACTTTATCTGGCTGACTGGTAGGTAGTGTTTTGGTTCTACAGCTCTGGTGCTAAAGTCTTTCATCATCCAGAATGGTCTAAGCCTCAGGGGTTAGAAGAATTAATGCACCAACCATTTCCAGTGATTGTTTTTACCCTAGGAGAAAGGCTGTCAGCCTAAGCGCACTACACCTCTGCTGTGGGAACTGTATAGAAACCCTTGTAACAGCTGAGGAGTGAGATGGAGACTAAGCTGTCACGTAGGGTGCATGCATGTGAGAGCCAGGGCTTACCTCTGGGAAGGTTTCCTGGGCAAGGTTTTTAGACAGACATATTTGTCATAGCTGCATAATTGTTCTAAGTTGATCTGGAGACTGAAAGGGACTGTAGTCCATGATTTGAGGAAACATTACCTTGGAAAGAGATTTTATCAGTCCACAAACTACTTAACCAATATGTTCATGATAATACAAGCTGTAGCTGTGAGAATCCAGGATGTATTTTCAATTTGTCTTAAAAGCTTTGCCTCCCAAGTTTCTCAGTGAGTGAGTCTATGTCTTAAGCTCCCAGTTTGCTGAGTTGCTCGTCGTAATAAACCCATTCTTTCATCCATCTCACTCTTGACCCATTTCCATTCTTTAATCATCTTGCCACTTCTACCTAAAAGACCCCGAGAGAAAGGAGAAGTCACATCAGAGTGAAAGTCTTAGAATTGAGATTACTTTTACAGAACTGGAGTAAATAGAATGTAAACAACCATTTTTGTGATATAACCTACCTACTGAATGCCTTCCTGCCTTAGACCGTGTGTCCACTTTTATCAGCCGAGAACTCTGCTCAAAGTATGTTTATGTTCTTTGCTCCCTCCACTGGTTTGTAAAAGAATTTTCGCTTTAGTTTTAAACCTTCATAGTAGTAGATAAGTGAAAATGCCAGAATCTTCCAAGTTGCTGATGTTTCAAAATGAAATTCAATCCATGGACTAGCTTTCTGTCACCACTCAAAATCAGGAGGTGCATAAGCTCACCACTTGCCTGACTGGCCTCCCACTACCCTGTTAAAATAAACTCTGCAACCAGAATTCTTGAATCTTTCCAGAATATCAGTTCTGTTTCAGAAACAGGCATGCCTTCTCTCTCTCTCTCTCTCTCTCTCTCTCTCTCTCTCTCTCCATGTTTTCTCTGTGTCTCTTTGTGTGTCTCTCTTTCTCTGTATCTCTTTGTGTGTCTCTCTGTCTCTCTCTGTGTCTCTGTCTCTCTCTCTCTGTCTCTCTCTCTCTGTCTCTCTCTCTGTCTCTCTCTCTCTGTCTCTCTCTCTCTGTCTCTCTCTCTCTCTCTCTCTCTCTCTCTCTCTCTCTCTCTCTCTCTCTCTCTCTGATGGTGGCTTATTGTTGCAGATACAAATAACTGGAATATGTTGAGATGATTATTAAGTCCTGACACAAAGAGAAAGGCATGGAGGTTTTTACTCTGGGTTTGAACAGTAATTCCAAACTGTTAAGAAGCTAGTATACATTATTCTAATTCAGTTAATTTGGTGCTTGACTCATCCTAAGCCAGCCCCTTGTAGACTCTGTCTGTGAATAGATTGAATACTTACTCTCTTCTAAGGATTCTTTCCAAAGGATCCCTTGGGGGGCAGGAAGGGGGAGGGTAAGACAAACAGGTATGACTTCCAAGCACTAAATAGAAGGACAAGGTTGACTAGAACGACTTAGCTTTAGTTTTATGGAGAGGGTTTTTGTCCTACATGGAGAATTTGCATTCCCAACTAGCTCTTTGACTACTTGCCAGTGGGTATTACCAGTGTTGTCCGTAGGCATGTACTGTGCATGCATGGGACAGCGCAAACCTAGCAGAGCCCAGCTCAGATCCTGGACAGGCACCTCTCAGCATTTGCTGTCACACTATGCCACCGCCGCCGGCCAGCCCCGCCAGCCCCATTTTCTGATTGGCTTCCCCTTCACCCTGACCTCCCTACCTCCTTCCCCTTTGTGTTTTCCAGGTTTTGTTAGCTATGACAATCCAGTCTCTGCACAAGCTGCAATCCAGGCTATGAACGGCTTTCAGATCGGCATGAAACGCTTGAAGGTGCAGCTGAAGCGCTCCAAAAACGACAGCAAACCTTACTGATCCTAACCCCAGAAGCTCCCTGCTCTTATTTTAGCTTTCTTAGGGTAAGTCCCACAAGCCAGCCTGTTCTCAACAGGGAAGGCAGAGGAGGGACCACAATGCCAACTTTTACCAGGAGAGACGGTTATTTTTACAATAAGGCCTCCATTCCTTCCACTCATGCCCCACCCAGTTTGCCATAATCAAAACCTGGGCTACCTTGTTTCTGTTGAGCAAACCTTCCTCTAATGTGCCACTGTATTCTCCTTCGTTTTGCAATTTGAATATCCTTACTCCTTTTTAAAGTTTTTTTTGTTTTGTTTTCCTTTTTAAAAGAAAAACATGTAAACAAATAGATGACATCTTGAGATTTTAAAAGGCAAGCAAACACTAATGTGCAGTTCTAACTCTGAGAAACCACTGGTGCCCCAAGAGCACTGCCTGGAGAACTCACCCCTCCTTCCCGCCCGCCCGCCCGCCTGCCCGCCCCTCAGGGGCCCCGCCTTCAGAGTTAACACGGTGGCCTAGCAGAGGGGAAGCCAGGAGATGCACTTAAACCACCACAGAACATCCTCCCACTACATTGGTTTGTTTTACTATAGGTAGGGTTTTATTTTAGGGTTCAAAGAAACATGACATTTATTGGTCAGATTATTACACTGGTTGTCTATTTTGTTATTGTTTTATTTTTGTTTTTAGAAAGGATTAATGTAAAAAAAGATTTAGAGATCTGTTTCTTAAAGCTACAGGGTTTAAAAATAAAATAAAAATGAGTGAAAATACTTGATGTTTCTTGAAAGATAAATTTAATAATAAATAAATACATAAATAATACTTAAATAAAAAAAGAAAGCCACAGGCCTGTAAATTTTATTTGTAAAAAAAGCATTTCTATTTTTATACAAAATTTTTACTGCCTCAGAAATAATGGAAGTTATTTATTGCCTATTGTTAACTTATTGGGTACCTAAAGAGCAGTTCTCTGTCTAGCTAGGACCTTCTGAAGTAGTCTCTAGAGGAATTGTTCTAGGAATGGGCTTTTTTTCACTGTTGAACCCTAGACCTAAAGTTCATGCTTTATCCTCTCGTTGTTTGTATCTGTCTGATTATTTTGTTTGTAATTTCCATTATCTAGTTTACAGTTCAGTTGTCTTGACTTCCCCATATGTCACCTTTGTTCAGACTGGACCCTCTCCTCTGTCCCTCGCTGGTCCCTCACCCCAAAACACCCAGAATCCATCCCCTCTCACTCTCTCCAGATGGATTCTCTTGGGGTTTCATTGTGCTGTGGAAAAAGAGTGTAAGAAATGCAAATTATGTGAATGGCTCATAGACTCCCTGAAGACCTAAGATTTGCATTAGTTTTTCTCCTGCACCCTTGAAAGTGATTTTGTTGCTGCTGCGTAGATTCTGTGTAACTTTTGACTCTTCCTTGTTTTTTCCCTAGACATCTTCATGCCCGTTAGTTCATCGTTTGCCTAGCATGTCCCTGTGGCGTCTCAAAAAAAGTTTCATCGTCCCGTCATTGTTTCTGATGTCTTTCTGACCTCACATCATATTTGGTTCTCCTACTGACCTTTGATCTAGTTTGACCTTTGAAATTTGCATGTGACCTCATCTAGCTATGAATTCTGGGAAGTCAATGTGAAAAACATTGCTGCATTCATGCAAGACTGAAACTATTAGACAAATTATAGAAAAAAAAACCTGTGGCAAAAATGTTTCTTTCTTATTTTTTTTCTTTTCATAAAACAGACTTGAAAGTATTACACAGGGATTGTCATTCTTCCCGGTCACTGGTGACAATAGCAATATGTGTCCAGGGACACAGAATGTTGGTTTCTAACAGACTACTTCCAAAAACAGTTTGAGAAAAAAAAAACTGTCTGATTTTAAGTCTCTAGAGGTCTGTAATAGTTTTTACATTTTTCAGGCAGTGTAAAGTTTTTTGATAAGGCCATTTTAGGTGGCTCACTTTCTCATTAAGATATATATATAGAACCACTTTTTGTAGATTAGTATAAGAAAACTATTTACCCTGTTTTGGGGCAAATGCTACCTATTTGTGTCACCTTTTGCTGAACTGACTCACAGTTAGACAATCCATGGTTTGACGCCCATGAAATGACCTATATTTTATACTGTCTCAATGTACAGGAGAAAGGTTACTGTAAACTGTGTTATGTCGGTGCTTCTGTGGATTCAGTTGTGCTCTCCTCATGAGTCTCAAGGTCTTAATGTTACTTGTTGATAAGACAAGCTTAGAATTGGTTTTCTTAAAACAAAAAAAAAAAGAATTTCAAAAAAAAAAAGTTGTTTGCTTAAAAAAATAATTTCATGTGAGAGAAAAAAAAAAACTATTCCAGAATAAGTTTTGTGTTGGCTTGAGAAGCATTGATGTCACTTTTTTTTATTGTGGACTATTAGATGTGTTTGTGTTCAGCAAAATGTGATTTGTTTTTGTTTTTTCTTTTAAAGAAAAAAAGTGAAAACTATATAGTGCCAAATTCCAAAGGTACTTCCTTCCTAGAGCTCCGGTGTGTTTCTTGTGAGAAGTAATTTGATAACATGGGTATTTTATTATGTGTTTTGTATAAATCCCTAATATTTAAAAAAAAAAAAAAAAAAAAGGTTACAAAGTTTGTTAACTTGCTATTATCCTGTGGTCTTGTTGCCTGAACTTGTTATTGTTTGTTACTTCTCTATGCTGTTTTTTGTAAGACATTGTATAAGTGCCCATGTGTCACTTTTTTAACCACTCCACACACACATCACTGCTGTGAAGGCCACCCTCACAATGTATTTTCTTCATAATATCTGGAAACCTCTAAGGTGAGAAAGTCTTGAACTTTTAACCCTTTCTACCCAGAGCTATCTGGAATGTTGGTACCTTTTTATACTGTCGGCCTTGGGTGGTTTTGGGGTGTTTCTGATTTGGATTTTTCCCATCTACATCTTCTAAGTTTTTATTTTTGTTCTTTAAGACCCACCCACACCCACACACCCAAAACTCTTGAGTCTTTTTCCTACACTGTTTTTTTTTTTTTAATTCCCCCTCATTCCTATTGTCTTACACTCCTTTAGTTTAAGTGTAAAAGATGGAGTTAAACCCTGTGAAGGTAAAAACAGGTAGACTTAGCCCCAACATAAACCCTAAAGACACCATTGGCTTTTTGAGATGGGGTTCCATGGTATGTCCTAGTGTATAATATTTTCATACACCCTGCAGTTAAATGGCTTTTGAATGGTTCAGTCTTTCAAGGAATTTTGCTCCTGTTTCTTAAACACTTGTAAGTAATGCTGAATCAGCCATTGTGCTAGGGATTCCTGGACTCCAGTGGACACCTGAATATGCAGGGTATCTGTGTGAAAAGCCCCCGGCCTTTCCTTGCACTCCAGTTTTCCAGGGTGTTTTGACTTTTGATTGAACACATTTAAAGGGGCTGGCCATGTAAGAGGAGCTCAGCTGTGTTCTTCACCACAATGAACCAAATACCCAGGCCCAGTTCCTGCTGCCACTTTTTAAAGTGCCATATTCCTCTGAGTCTGGCTTTGGATGAACAGAAGTCTTGTTCTGACAGACCCTAATGTCACACCTACAGTCCCAGCACACACCCAGCCTCGGGGAAAGCATACCCTGCAAGCTTCTGGTCTCAGCTCCCTTTTCCTGCTCACCCACCCCATTGGTTTAAATGTGTGTGTGTGAATGTGTTAGATAGCCCTGAGATGGAAAGGATTAGCCTCTCACAATGCAAAAAAACAAGTTTCCTCCTTACAGCACGTGCACTTCCAATGACATGATTCGTGTTCCCCACACCTGTTTACTACTGCCGGGGCCTTCCTTCATCCTTGAGGGCTATTTTGTACTTTCTGCAGCACTCAGCTTAATAACAAAGTGGTCACACGCATTTCTCAGTCTCTACTATATGGTGGTGTGTAGATACACATGTAGAAACCAAGAGAATTCCAGTTGTATTTCATAGACCATCTCATTCAGAATCTATTCCTTTATCAGTGACATAAATCTTAAAAAAAAAAATCAGATTTTTTTTCCCCATGGATGCAAACTGCCCTCCTTCCTTTTCACCCCCTGCAGTCCCCCGAAGAGGCTCGGGCCGGCAGGACTTTCTGTTGAGTGTTTCTCATTTTGCAGGCAACCAAGACAGTACATTAAGAGGGAGGTTTTTGGTTTTGCATGTTTCATTGTTAGAAAGATAACCTTCCTCAGAGACAAACTGTCCTCTATCTTTCACTGTCAAAAGGACAAAGCTGCGAGGTGGACAGGGCCTGTTTTGGAAGACTTTGGAAACACAGGGAAACTGCGTTTTTAAACATCAAGTGTAGAGCGTAGTCTTTTCCAGCTCACTCCGAGAACTCTGATTGAATGGCACCCCCCAGGTGTCCCAAGTTCACCTTTCTCTCACCGCAGGGGTTCTGCTTCTTTGGCTTGTGCTACTCTGGAATCATTTACTGTTTCTGTTTTTATTATCTTAAGTGCTAATTAAAAAGAAATAAAATTTTAAAAAAATGTAGTTTCATTACCTTTTGAATAATGTCATACAAAAAATGTATTTGTGTTTTTTGTGCTGTGGGAATTGTTGTTTGTAGATTAATAATACCATTTTGTTTAGAATTACAAAATAGTTTTTAAATATTGTCTGAGAAAAGCCAAAGTTAATGCAACCTAGTGGAAACTGTAAGACCATTTGAGTATTGTTTCTGTTTTATTGATGCATTTGGATTTTGTTGTTTGATGGAATTTGAGCCAAAAAACAAAAACGCAGGCTTTCCTATTTCTACAACTGATTGTACTTATGCATTTTGTACCAGTGGGATTTTTTATACTGGAGATTAAAAAATGGAAATTTTTGTGGCTTACTCTTGTGGGCCCCTGACAATGACTGATTTCAAGTTTGATTTCTGGCTGATAGAAAGAAAGTTGCTT
This sequence comes from Peromyscus maniculatus bairdii, assembly GCF_049852395.1. Taxonomy (NCBI): domain Eukaryota; kingdom Metazoa; phylum Chordata; class Mammalia; order Rodentia; family Cricetidae; genus Peromyscus; species Peromyscus maniculatus. Next base: position 82,675,622 of record NC_134856.1, on the reverse strand, counting down.
TTCTTTTAAGAATTAAAAACTTTGGCTTGATTTCTTTGTTCCCTTTGCTTATATCTAGCATTAGAATTTTGTCTGAAAATACAGCGGTAAGTTTCACTTTTTATTCTGTATTGTGCAGTTACACAATAAGATAACTAGACTTAGAAGTACTCAGTCACTTTAAGTGGATAAATGTATTAGTTAAACTTTAGGAGTTTGCTTTTTTGCTGTTTAGATCGAAGTTTTTTCTGACCCTCCTGTCCTCATTGTGAACATAACCGTGTAGTTGAAACAGTCAGACTTATTTTTGTAATGTATGTTATTGTGTGATGCGATTTTTTGCTTCTGTCTCCAATATTAAACCATTTTCCTAATACTTGTTTCTCTCTGCGTGTTGTGTTGTTGGTAGTCATTCTGTGTTGGTGATGCATCTCTACACCTCACTGTTGCACGTATCCGTTTTTTTTTCTATATGTTGTGTAAAAAGATACAGTCGATTCCACCTAAGTGAATATCTGATTTGGGAAACGAGGAAACTGCACATCCCACCTCTGGTTTATGCGTAACCTACCCTACCCACTGCTTCCAAGACAGTATGTCTTTTCCCTGTGACTCATCTAATAACTGCTTACAGGGCTGGACTTGACAAGGCATTTTATGGTCTTTTGACCACACCTGTTCCTTCCCTCTCCTCTCCCTCATATCCACAGTTCCTAACTAACCACCATGAACTCTCTGCTGCAACCTTAAGAGGAACAGAAGCAGCAGACCCAGGGTTTCTTCTGTCTGCCCTCCAGTCCAAAGTCACCTCCCTGCAGTTGAGCTTAGGAAAGGATCACCTTTACAAAAGAGGTGAGCTCTTAGGGAAGACAAAAGAAAACTAGCTGGTCAATGGGGGTATGAAAAGAATTAAACTTAGGTGTCTGCTACATCGATGAATAGGTATGTATAAAATTGCATTTCTACAAGCTAATCAGTTCAATCCAGGAGTAGCTTCAACTATTAAAACGGACGGAAGAGGGAAGACTGCCAGGTACTCCAATGGCAGCTGGACTGAATGAGGGAGGTGGGGCACTTCTGCTCAAGTCCTCACTGTCCAGTTCCAGAGGGTAGCTCATAATGCCATAGGTCCCATGCTCCCTCCTGGATGGACCCAGGATAGGAAGAGCTGTGTTCCCACGGTCACCCAGCCCCTGGCCAGAGAATGTCCCCACTCCCTGCAGTGAAAGCCACAGGCCCGCCTTGCTCTGCTACCCACCAGCTCAGGGATCTGGCGACCCTCACGGTGTTCTTCACAGATGCCATGGCTGGCTGCTCTCCTCCCTTCTCACGCCTTCTAACTCTTCGGTGTGCGCTCGGCCTGCGACAGGCCACCCTGAGCCCAGGGCCAGGAAGAGTCCCCTGCAGCTCTGGCTGCCCACCCTCTGGTTTCAGCCGGCCCCTCAGGTCCCTGTTCTTCAGTCAGGTCAACAACCTCGGGCCTACCGAGCAGAAGAAGGGCGACTCTTTGCTTAGGCTGAACAGCTCACTGGGAATGCGTTTCAGAATCCTCAGCCTGTACTGCTGGAAGCTGATTTCTAGCCACACTCCTGCTCTGTCTCACCGCCTAGTCAGTCAGTCTGCCTCGGAAAGGCCGCTGCTTCCCTTAGTGAGGAGAGATAGCCAAAGGTGTGATTTCTTTTTCTTTCTTTTCTGGAAGAATGGGCGGCATAAGGGCGGGGAAAGACTGGGAAAGCGGATGATCGAATTCTTTCCAGGATGGGTTTCTTTTTGAAACACAAATATGGTCACCATTCAGCACAAGGCATAATGTTCACACACAGAGAGACAAAGTAGGTTTCTCTACAGAAGACAAAGGCTTGCTCCTGTAAGCACTTGTGACTGTAAAGTTGGCCACTGCTTAACTTTGCACTCAGTGTTGACTTTATAAAACGCTGCTATGGTGTGAGCAGGTCTGTCTACTGCCCATGCACAGACCACCTTGAGAAACCACAGAACCAGATACATTTCCTGGCTGATGGATACCACATGCCTGCCAGGCCATGGCAACAGGGTATGATCAGCAGTCTCAGAGCTAGCAAGCTAGGCAATGCAGTGAACATAAGCGGACCATGAATCGTTCCTGATAAGTGAATAAAACATTGTGGCCAGACAATCAGCTTATTCACTTATCAGGAATCGACTGTTCTACTAATTCACTGTTTTTGTTTTTCATTTCTGTTGTAGTTCACTATTTTTGCTGTGTTCTGTTTTTTTCCTCTCATGCTTGGGCAAAATCACTGGGAATATTACCTTCATGTGACCATGAACCATTTCTATCGAGTGAAAATGGTATCTTAACAAAATCTATGCACTTGCTATCAGGAACACAATACTGGATGTGTCTTATATATATTGAACTATATAGTACTCGATTTCTTAAATAAAGCTTAAGAAAGGACTCGTGTGTAAAGTTAATGTGATTATTTCTCAAAGTGGTGTTTCTAAGGGGTATTGTTTTAAGTCTTGAGTGATATAGAATATTTTTCATTAAAATTATATCGTTGTCTTTATGAATTAATATTCAATAAATTGACTTTGGAAACAAAACAGAGTTGGTGGGGGGAGTTCTTCTGAGTGCATTTTAGTGAGGTGTGAAGTCTCATCCTCCTTGGCGGCTGTGGCTAATCTCTAGCCAAGAGATGCATGAGGCAAAACAGAAAAATCCCTTTGCTTCCAAAGACCATGAGGAAGCAACTCTATACATCTTCCCCCAGAAAGCCCACTGCCTTTCGAACGTGTGATCTTGGGCTCTGAAGAAGGGGACAAAAGAGGAAGGGCAGGCCTGAGACTCACGCTGGTGTGTCAGGACTGTGTCAGATGAGTGGCCACTAATACCACAGCCTGTGGAGGGCAGTCGCAGTTCTATTCAAGACTACAGAGTGAGGGACAGCAGAGAAAGCATTGATCATTCTGCCTGAGATGGTAAGATTTCAAAGTCGCTTGTGAGGGGAGCGAGCCTGTAAGTTTCCAGGCTGTAAGTAGGAGGCCTGCTGCTTGGCCCTTTGAAAGGAGGCTTTTGAAATATTCCTACAGGCTTTAAGTTTGAATAGAATGGCATTTCTATTAGATCTCTCCACCTTGGGAGTTTTATGTTAAATTTGTGTTTCTTACTTACGTATGAGTCTAAGAAAAACTAATTTTCTGCCTGCAAAATGGCCCGGACACCTACCTAACCCTTTATGAAACAGAAAGAATGTGGCTCCTGAAAACCCACTGAGAAACCAGAACTCTTCCATTCTCTGCCTCCTCCCACCCCAAATTTTCAACTCATAAACTTGTCACACCCCCAAATCAAAGCTTGTAGTGAAAGGTGAGGGTCAGGAACAGGTTGTCAAATCAAGGGAGGGGCTTGATAACACGCTCTCGGTGGCACCATGCTGTCTAAGTAAAAGAGACAACACTGGAAACACTGGTGTGCTGATCTGGGCTCAGACATTAGGGGCTGGCCAGACAAAAGACAACGTTCCCTCGCTGAAGACCATGTCCGAGGCTATTGGCAGGAGCACTCTGAGCCTTGGTAGCACAAGAGAAATGCAGACTAGCACATTTCCCTCTCTAGAGGTCTACAGCCCTGAGTCTGGAGTGCTCCATGCCTGGAAACCCAGAATGCACGCCTGCGAGACCAGCTCAGGGTGCCAGCTGAGTTGGCATCATGTCAGGCCAGGACCAAGAGCTGCTGCATGGGGAATACTGCATTTTCTTTAATCTTGCTGGTGGTCAGCAGAGCAGTTCCCCCTTGCTGCATCAAAGGGACGTCTGTAAGGCAAAAATGTGTATCTACGAACAGAACTCGCATAGGCTCTGTGTTCTGTAACTGATCAGCCACAGCTTAAGCTGCACATTAGGATCCCCAAGTGTGGATCGCTGGATGACGCTTCTGTCATGAAGTTGGTGTGAAAAGCACAGAAAAAAGGCACACTCCCTGGAGAGACCAGACTACCTCAGTTTGAATGCCAGCTCCCCTTAATTACTGGTTGTAGCCTCTGGGTGCCTTAATTTCCCCATTAGCATAACAAGGGTGAACCTGTACCTAGTGGGTGCCATTGTTATGAGGATTAACCAAACCCACGAGGTTTGGTTGGATGATTGGAACACAACTGTCCAGTAAGACTCAACAAAGGCGCAGCAGTACACGGTCAAGGCTTGGCCTTCCAGCTGGTATCCCCTCAGCCATCTCCGGAATTCCTCGCAGCTCTCTGGGTTTCCTGGGTAACTCAATCATGGCTAGCCAGAATCTACAGTCTTTCCATCTGAGCGCGCTGTACTAACAAGTCCTAGAACAGACATTTTCCCTCGTGAGAAACTGTCCAGGGGTGAGAGCCTCCTGTGAAGCCAGCAGACCACACTTAGGACCTGAGCCAGCAAGCCAACACGTTCTTCTCAGTGAGCTCCTGTGTGCCTCAGAATCAGGGTTAGTCATCATTCCCAACAGGAGAGCCTGGCTCTTCCGGTTTGTAGCCAACACAGGAGAGAGACAGGGTCCCCTGCGGATCTGCCTCTCCCAGGCCTGCAGGGTCTAAGGCAGTGGTTCTCAACCTGTGGGTCTGGACCCCTTTGGGGTTGCAGATCGGATACCCTGCAGATCAGACACTTGCATGGTGATTCATAGCAGTAGCAAAATTACAGCTGTGACGTAGGAACCAAATAAATTTATGGTTGGGGGGTCGCCACAGCGTGAGGAATTGTATTAAAGGATCGAAGCGTTAGGAAGGTTGAGAACCACTGTTCTGGGCCTTTCCAAGGCCTATCGATGTCTTTAACAACAAACTGGTTAGATCCGTCTGTGACCGTTCGGGGAAGGGCAAAGGGAAGGCTCAGAAGCACAGAGGAGCCGAGTGCAGAGCTCTCTACAACATCCTTACCCTACCTCCACTTAAACCAAAGACATTCTCCTTCCATTGTTTTACTTAGTGTCCACATCGTGTGTCATTTAGAAAAACAATTTCGTTAGGGCACACGTAAAAAGTCACTGCTTGGCCACAGAGTGACAGCGGTCCTCCACTCCCTAAACCTCGTAGCAAACATTGTGTGTGGAGCCTCCCTCAACTCCCTGGAGAACACGATAATACAGCACGATACCCAATAGTCACCAGGTGCTGAGTACAGGCTGTGTATGCCTCCTCCCAGGCAAGGTGAATGCTCTCCGAGGAAAGGGACTGAGTCTCACTCCTCACTCTATTCAGTGCCCCGTGGTGATCATGGAGGCGGGGAGAGAGAGTGGGTCAGTGGGCAAACTGGATGGACGAAGGAATGTGGCCAGTGATTTGGCTGGGACTGTAGAAATGCATTCCTTATTAAAGGGACAATAACTTGGGAAATCCATGCAGAGAGAGGTCTGATTGTGGCATGAGCTGAGGGCGGTGCAAACTGGAAGCCTCTTTGCAAAAGTCAGGAACCACTTTGGGAGGTCTAGGACAGACAGAGGTGGGAATGAGGAAGAATTCTTGTGCTTGTGAGCTCCAAATAAGCAGAAAGAATCTTCCCAGAGTTCTTAGGCACTGGGTCCTCAATGGTGGGGATGCCTATAAGTTGGTCAAAGCCACCCACCCTGGTTCTACTGAAGATCTCTTTTAAGTGACCTTTCACCCTCTCAAGACGGTTTTCTATCCGAGGGATGTTCTTTGGTACAGTTCTAACATCTAAGAAAACAAAGCCGTGGTAGAATTGAATACAATTCTAGAAAACTGAGTGAAAGCGGCTGATTGGAAGGCCCTCCTGAGAAGCCATTTCTCTGGTTCCTCCTGTGTTCTTGCTGGGCCTGGCAAGCTGGAGTCAATAGCTGGCTGGAACCCAGTCCCTCAGCAGCACAGCAGAACAGCCATTGCAACAGCCTTCAAGAGGCAAAAGGATCATACTGCTTCTGGGATACCAGCAGGCCCAGGTATCCAGGAATGTCCTTGAGTCCTAGAAATGCGTCCCAACTTGTTCATAGATTCCAAAGAGGTAAGGCATAATCCACTAATCATTTGTTCAAAAGACCTGCTGTAAACAGTTCCCCCATACCCCTCCTTGGGTAGGAACCAGGATACATAGAAAGCTAATACACCATCCCTGCCTACAGAATACTCCCACAGCTGGCACCTCTGCCCAATAAAGGAAAGCCCTTCAAAGGAAGATGGTCCAGTCAAACCACACTCTCTCTAAAAGGCATTGGATCGCTGTAGTGCCCACATTGATGGTGCACAGAAGACTTAGGACAGGTGGCCACTCGCCCAGACTCTCTGGCCCATGGCTAAGCTCGTTACTGCTGAGACTCAATGTCTCCGTGCTGGAGCTTGGTCGTAGCACAAGGAAGAAGACTACAGGTGATGAGGCAAAGGAGCTCTCTTAGACATCTATAGACAAGCATCTCCCCCAAGGGCAGAGCTGATAAAAGTGGCCCGTGTGATCAGGAGGCACATTCTAACCAGTTTAGAAATATTTTCCATGGAAGAACTTCACCCTTTTACAAACTATGAACTAAAAAGCAAAGCCTGCCAGCCTTGCGGAAGCGGGAAAGAGACTGGTGGCCAGGGCCTCTGTAGGTATGCTGGATGGAGCTGCGGCATGAGGAAAATGCTCCATTAGGCAGACTCTGCGGTGACCAGGCAACCAGAGCTCTGGGGGCCCAAAGCTGAAGCTCTCTCCCCCATCCACATCCCCAGTCTGCCCACCTCCCATCCCATCGTGACTGTTTGGATCCCTGATGTGGCCTATTCAGTTCTCCCTATACACTACATATAGCTGGTAGCTATAATTTTTCGGTCAACACCAGCTTGCTTTCTCTGGCACTGACCTCTGCAGAATAGGGGTCAAAAACCAAGAGAGAACCAACTACCTTCTTGAGTCTAGGATGAAGAAAGGCAGCCGTCCAGGGTTAACTAGAGTAAAACCGAAACAAATGACCAGACACTCTTCATTAAAGAATGTGGCAGGGCTGGGATATACCTCGGTGGCAAAGTGCTTCCCTGCAGGCACCGGGCCCTGGGTTCCAACTTCAGCACCTTAAGCAACAAGGCGATGATGACGAAGGTACCACACACCTGCAACTGCCCCGGTCCCTTTGACGTTCAGCTGCTTCCTTTTGACATTGCCCTACTAATTTGGAAGCACAGATCTATACTACTTGTGTCCCAGATTACATTACAAACGTAAACTGCAAAGTAATCTCTGAGAGAAAAAAAACAAAACCATTTGGTGGTCAGAGAGAGGTGTGAAATGCTGTCAGATGCGCTTCCTTCTTAGCAATTCGTCATGTGCCATGACATGGGAGAAGTCTTCACATCCCCCAGCCAGGTCCATCTACCTCAGTGTTTAACCAGTGATGAAGGTACACACCTCACCTTGAACTGTGTTGCCGTATGGCATGCAGTAACCAGGAGCAACCATGTGTCAAAGAGCTACGGCCTGGATTTAACCACGGCTCTGCCACACATTAGCTGAATGACCCGAAGCATGTTAGTAAATCTTTTCCAGCCATAACATGAATGTAGTGATCACGATACCCACCAGCGTGTAAAGTGATAGTTCCTGTACTGCAGTACAATGGACAGCAGAGCAGCATTTATATGCCAAGCAGAACCCATGTTCTAAGACATTTGGGGAAATAGTACAAGAAAATTGGAGTCCCTGTAGGATTCTGGGGCTCCTTGAGAAAACTGCAGACTAGCTGATCATTGCATGCCTTTAATTCCAGCTCTGGAGAGGCAGAGGCAGGTGGAGTTCATGGCCAGCCTGGTCTACATAGTAGTAAGTTCAAGGCAAGCCAGGGCTACATAGTGGGAACCAGCTCAGAAAATGGCAAATTAGTGGAAATCATGAGAAATGAATGAGGACATTGGAGCTCAGAGAAGGCAAGGAATAAATACTTCTAATGGTGAAGGAGCTTTTGAGAGAGTCTGTAGCCAAACTGACAAATATCAAAATGCCATGGGACTACACCAAGAAGAAACGTGAGACATGAGATTAGCAGAGACAGGAGAAAAGATGGTCAGACGATGAGGTGAGGGTGAGAAGGAGGCCAGGGCAGTAGGGACCATCCTCAGGATGGATACAGATGATGGGTGCCCTGGGAAGAGAGGGTTCAAATCTATCCTGGTCTTGATCTCACATGGTGAGAGGCAAGCAATCATGGGAATGCCTGGGTTCATATGGTACAAGAATGTGTGGAGGAGAGAATGAGCCCTGTCCTGAGCCATGGACCACACCACCAGAGAGATGCAGGAGCATAGTGCATCATGAATACTCTGGGCAACAGGGATGATAACATCTTGAAGCTGTAACTCTTCCTTTCCTGCCTCTCCCCAGTGACAGAGGCCTGAGCTTCCTACTGATGAATACAGCCTGGGTCCCTTCTCCTTGTTCCATGCTGGCTAGGGATTGCCAAATTCCTTTCAGTCCATGAAACTATGTAGTATGTATTTCAAAACATCAACTTTCAGCATATGAGAAACAGATCCTAGTGTCCCCTAGAATCTAGGAAGGGAGACATGGGGGCCCAGGGTTGCAAAGTGCCATTGATGGGGACTTCCTGACGGAAATGGTTCTGCACAGCAAACAAATCAGGTCTACCCCTGCAATTTGGGCCACTGGTGGTCAGGAAAAAAAATGACTTTGCCTAAGCCAGAATCCAGCTCATATGTCTCCAGCTAATAAAAGAGTTAGGATTCACATGCTGGTAAAACTCCACACACTACTCTGATGTCTTACCTTCTTCCAGTATGAAAAGTTATTATGAGGGAAAAATCAACCAAGGGTCCTCAGGGGCAACCATGATAGATACAATTCATGATAGTGACCGTCAAGTTAAAATCCGTATAATATGGCAACCTAGCATAGGAATAAGGAATACAGTTCAATTTTTACCTGGAACATTGGGCTGAGGTTACAGCTCAGTGATAGCCCTCACATGAATGAGGGCCTAGGTTCAGTCACCAGGGTGCGCGCACACACACACACACGCTTGCACACACGCGTGTACACATACACAGCAGTATATGCTCAATTTACCAATAATTGCATTAATACCTTCACTCTATCCCTGATGCTCTCATCCCTTCATCCCTTCCTTGGACCGAATGCAGCATCCCTGAAGTTCACTGAGGCAGAGGGATGGAGTTTGCAATGGGTGCCGAGTCTACAGTATCTGTTGTACACATTACTTTGTAATAAAAGGGGAAAATAAAACATGTTTTTCCTCCTGTCACACCTATGTCAAAGCAACTCTATCAAATCCACAGTAAAACTCCCTACCCGGAGCCCCGCTCATTTCTAGTCCCAGTGGCTTGGCGGAATCTCCAGGCCGGACTGGCTCATCCAATTAGCTGCCTCTCCTCTCCTGAAGCACAGCGCTCATCAACCACCATCCGTCATGTCCTTGCCTGCATGAAACCCCTGTTCTCTGTTTGTCTGACTCTCACCTTGAGGCTAACCGGCTTAGCCAAAAACAGACGCCAGCTGTGGTGTGCCCATGAAATGGTGCAGGGTGCAGTCTCGCCCAGGTGAGACTGGGAAGAGCAGGGGACCTTGTGAAACAACCCTGGGCCAGACCCTAGCCTGGCCCCAGGCCACGTCACTCCTCAGGCTGCACCTGCTCTGATGCCTGCCACCAAGATGCTGTCTCTGCACCAAGAGCCTCCTAACAAGTTCCACACGCAAACGGAAGCCATCTGTACCATCCATTCCAGCTTGGACACCAGGGCAGAATGCAGCCATCCTGACACAGCTAAACAGCAGGAGGCCACCTGCAGCCATGAAAGGCTCGTCTCCGACAGGTGATTTTACTCCAACAGATGAGGTAGAACAAATAGATACAAATTGCCTCTCATGCCCAACACCCATAGTATTTGACACCTCTGCAGTGTGCCGGGCATTGAGCCTTAGGAGCTCTGTCCTAGTCTCTCATTTAGCCCTCCCAGAGGTCCGGTGAAGCAGACATCATTTGTAAAGACTCCTGTATCCTCCATCTCCTCTGGTCCATGGGCAGCAAAGAAAAAGGCAGGAAGCCATCACCTTCCCCACTGCCTCTTCCTTCCCTTCCCTCTGTGTCATCTCCATTCCAGAGTTTTCCCATCTCAGGCAGAAAAAAAAGAAAAGTCAGCCCAATGTCTTTCAGTATTTCCAACTTAGTAAAAATAATAATAATAATAGGTTTCACGGGGCATGGAGGTGTACAGCTTCTAATCTCAACACTGGGGAGGCAGGGGTAGACAGATCTCTGTGAGTCCAAGGCCAGCCTGGTCTACATAGCAAGTTCCAGCCAGAGCTACATGGTAAGACTTTGTTTCAAACAGCGTGAGGGAGGGGGGATTGGTCACCATCTCATGTATGTGTACCAGCTATTTTGATCATAGTCACCCCCTTATTGACTCTCTTATCTCTTCCCTTACCAATGGTCCCCTTTTCTTCCCAATTAGTCTCCCTTCTACTTTCTTTAATTGTTTTCATCTAGATTCCATATTTTTAAAAAACACACAACAGTTGTCTTCTGGGGACTGGTTTATTTCACTTAACACATGATCTCTGGTTCCATCCATGTTCCTAAAAGTGACCTAATTTTATTCTTGTTTGTTGCTAAGTAAAACTTTATGATGTCTGTGTATCTCATGTTCCTTACCCATTCAGCTGGTGAAGGGCACCTCAGCTGACTCCATCGTCACCTGTCTATTGTGTGAGCAGCGACATGACAAACATGGATGTGCAGATATCCTAGCAATGTCCTGACTTAGATGCTTTTGAGTATATATACCCAGGAGTGCTGTAGCTGGGTCCTGGGCTCCTAAGCTGTAAAGTCAAGCACTTGGCATTTTGTTCTTTGATCTCACTCTTACTGAAGGTAAGAGCATAATGGAAAATTCACAATACCCAATTCATTCAAATTCCAGAAAAATACCAAGTCATGTTATAGCATAAGTATGTGCCAAATACTGTATGGGATATTACTTTTGCTAACATTTTGTTGCTGCTTGACTTATTCAGGTTTAATTTGGCATCCTATATTTCTATTTGCTAAGTCTGACAGCCATCCTTTGGGCATACATGGGTCTCTTTTTTTTAGTACCCTCAATTGGAATAATGCCAAGAGATAAATGGTCTATGTTTGCCCTTGGTAGACAGGAGATCACATTTATATTCACAGTTGGTTTTCCCACTCAAAATGCTCACCTTTCATGAACTTAAGGAAGAAGAAGGAGGAGGGGGGACCTTTTATTTGCTAAACCCATGGAGTTGGGTATCTCAAGGCATTTTTAATTTGAGAACACTAAATTATCCTGCGTTGCATATGCTGGGAAGCACATGCTTCTGCATGCACAGTCACCACAACCTGCTCTCCTTGATTCTTTCCATAGTGGATATTCAGGCCACAAGGACAAAAGGAAATTCAGCCAAAAAGAGTTGAGCAAAGTCCTAGTGACTTCCCCACCTCCACCCACACACCGTTCCGGCTGAGTCAGAATTGGTGGCTTGACCATAGCAGCATCTGCGACATTCCTAAGCAATTTAGACCCATTAGTAAAAAAGAAGCAGCCGTGTCTGTGCATGCCAGAGAGCGTGTGTAAGATGGAACACCGTGACCGAGGTTGTCATAACAGCAGAAACCTTGCCTCACCTATCCCTAGTTACAGAGTGTCCCTGCCCCCAAGACTCCATGACAATGACACTCTAAAAGGCATAATTAGCTTTTCATAAAGATGTGCCCAATGTCATTTTTCCATTGCTCTAACAAAATACTAAATACAAACCATGTAGAGGAGTGTGGCGATATTGTGTTCCCCAAAATATTGTGCACCCTAATAAATTTATCTGGGGTCAGAGAATAGACCAGCCACTAGACAGACATAGAGGCCAGAAAATGGTGGCACACATACCTTTAATCCTAGCCTTCTGGAGGCAGAGATCCATCCAGATCTCTGTGAGTTCAAGGCCACACTGGAAACAACCAGGCATGGTAACTCACGCCTTTAATCCCAGGAAGGGCATTAAATGATGGCAGGAAGCAGAAAAGTATATAAGGCGAGAAAAACAGGAACTAGCTGGTGTTACTAGAGTTTTCTGCCTTGCCCACAGTCAGGACAAATCTTTGTCACCCGCCAATCCCACAGCCGCTCAGACCCAACCAAGTAAACACAGAGACTTATATTGCTTACAAACTGTATGGCCGTGGCAGGCTTCTTGCTAACTGTGCTTATAGCTTAAATTAGTCCATTTCCATAAATCTATACCTTGCCACGTGGCTGGTGGCCCACCGGCATCTTCACATGCTGCTGGTCATGGCGGCATCTGGCAGTCAGTCCTTCTGCCCTCCTGTCCTTTTATTTCTCCTCTCTGTTAGTCCCGCCTATCCTTCCTGCCTAGCCATAGCCGATCAGGTTTTATTTATTGATCAATCAGAACAACTTGACATACAGACCATCCCCCAGCACAGCCAAGTGCAGACCATCTCAGACACCTGCACTCAGGCCCATGGTCCTAATCATCCTCTATACGGACCTGCTGGGTAACGCCACAAAGAACCCAAGAAGGGCTCCCACAGGACATACAAAACATCCCACAGCAAGCTGGTTAAGCTTTTAGGCTTTTGAGCAATAATTCAGCTGAGATTCATTCCAGATGAGGACACAGAGGTTTCCAGTCTGAGGAAACAGCTGAGGAACTGGCAAGGTGAGGTGACTGTGGCTGGTTCTGTTTCTCTGATCTTCCAGCATTCACCCCAATACCTGGCTCCAGGTTTGATTTTATTAATAAGAACCTTTAAGATTCATGCTACAGAGGAGGGAAGATGGGTTTGTGTTCCTCGTCTCCAAAGACTCAGTCTGGCTGGCTCCAGTGTTCCTGTGGTAAAACAGGGCATTATGAAGGATGGCCTTGGCAGAGGAAGTCAACGCACACAGGAAATAGAGAGATGAGACCAGGGATAAGATGGACCCTCAAAGGCACACCCCAGAAAATTATTTCCTCCACCCAGGCCCACGTTCCATAGTTTCCCCACATATCAATAGTCTGTTCAATTATGAATCCATCCATCGATTAATCCCTCATGAACCAATAACTTTTAAAAAGCCCCAGATCTGGACCATGCAACAGAGTCCACACTGCAAGATCTAAACCTTTCGACAGAACACTTCATGTCAACTCTACCACAAGCTCACCCTACCGTCTTACAGTCCCCTGTCACTCCCAGCCTTCCTAAACACCTTCCCTTCCTGAGCCCAAGTTAATACACCTTCCTTTCCATTCTCCTTCCTCAGCATTGACGTTTCCATAGTCACAAGCAGCTGCCTCCTTTGATAGCACGATGACGATGACCAAACACATAGCAACCTGAACCTCCCAAACTATTTTTGTACTTTTCATCGTGTATAATCTTGGTGGGGGGAGGGGTGTTGAGAAGAAGAAGAATACTGTCCTTGTGAGAAAGGTTAGCTTTCTGCCCAGTCCTAGCAGACTCTCTCACCTCTGTCACTGGAGTGTCCCGGGCTCATCCCAGGTTTCAGTGTATCCTGTTTCCAAAGAAAGACTTCATCTTGTCCAGGCCTTGAGATCTGACTGTCCCTATACAGTAGCATGCAAATACAGACAGCACATACTGAAAGATAGGTAAATGGCGCTGGTGGTGGTACTGGTGGCGGTGCTGATTACCATGTGGAAAGGTCACAGTCACGACAGAACCCACTGTTAGTTTTAGAGCTTTATTAGGAGGGAAAGGGGGGGAGGGAAAGAGAGGCAAGCCAGGCCTGGTGGGGGAGGGAAGCGGGAAGCAGAGCAGAGAGAGAGGGTGGGGGTCCGCATCCGGCTTTTTAAGGCGGGGGACGTAGTCACCAGTGCCCGCTGATGATGTAAGACACAAGACTCTGAGCTGCGCATGTGTGGGAATGAGGGCAGGATCCTAACACATACTCTCCTCTTATCCCAGGCATCTGTAGCCCTCACCACTGGGCAGAATCTCGGGTGTAGAAGGCCATGGATCAGTCAGTAATGTGCTTGCTGTCCAAGCGTGAGGACGGGAGTTCAAGCCCTAGAACACATGTAGAAGTCAGGTACAGCAATACCTGTGATCCAGCCAGTGCCAGGGAGGCTCAAACATCAGTGAGAGGCCCTGTCTCCAAAAACAGTGCGGAGCAAACTCAAAAGATACCCAACCCACCTGGCCTGAGCACACACATACACACACACACATACACACATACACACACACACACACACACACACACACACACACACACACGTCACACAGGTGCACACATGGGGAAAAGCCTCTGCCCTCAAAGACCTTTCTATACCAGCGTTACAGGGGTTGGGCATCCACATGGGTCTCTGCTCAGTGGTGAGTCTGCCACCAGCCTGGGATGACTGGGACAGAAAACTTCAAAGATGGCTCTGAGCAGCCAAGCACTGGCTGAGGGTGTTGTTGGGGGACGTGGCCTCCAACTTCTCCCTTCCTGAGACCACACACACACGACACTATGTCTCCTTTTTCCACCTCTGAATTTCTCTCCTCGGAAGGTTTAGTGGTTGTAAGTGGGACAAAGAAATAATTAGAACTTAATCGAGCTCGTATTTTGCATGGCTCAGTTGGTAGGGCTCTTGCCTGGCACACACAAAGCCCTAGGGTCAATTCTCAGCACCCCATAAAACTGGGCATGATGGTACACACCTACAATCCCGTCACTGGGGACATGGAGTAGGAGGGCCAAAATTTCAAGCTCATCCTTGGCAATAGTGGGTTTGAAGTCAGCCTGGGCTACATGAGACCTGTCTCAACAGAGGCAGGAGCTCTAAGGAAATGGCTTCGTTGGTAAAGTCCCTGTCATGCAAGCCAGATCCCCAGAACCAATATAAAAAAATAAAAAAATAAACTGGGCATGGTGGCACACACACCTGTAACTTCAGCCCTCCTGAGCAGCAGAGAAAAGATGGTTTTGATGAATCTGTGAGCTCTGGATGCAGTGAGAATAAAGTAGAAAGCAGATACCCAACATCAGCATTTGGCCTCCACATACACCTGCACACACACACACACACACACACACACACACACACACACACACTCACAGAGAGGGGTCATGGAGACAGACAGACAGACCTATGGACTGAGAAGGACAGGACCAGTACAAAGAGTCATGAAGTCATATGTCCCCTTCCTTCTTGCACAGACAATAAGAAAAGCCTGGATCAAAAGCAAGGCCAGGACAGAAGGCCACGCAGAAAACTGCCATACAAGAACGCAGCAGCAGCCAAGCCTCCGTAAGCGAATGTTAAACACACCTATTACAGCAGGGACTAACAACACAGGATGGAGTACACACGGTGTAAACACCTTTAATACAATTCTAATTCTCTCTCTGCTTCAAGAGCCACACACTGTTATGGCAACAGAACAGGAAAGCAGATCACAGTATTAATTTGATATCTCGGCTCCATTTGTTCCACATTTACAATACAACGCTCGCATAATAAGCAGCCGGGCCTGAGCCAGAGCTGGAAAACACTCTCGCCACTGAAGGGCACCACGGAGCATCCGCTCAACCTTGGGTTTTGTGAAATAAAAAATAAATAATAATTTTCTACAAAGAATGCCAGTTTTGTCTCCCATACAGTCTATGTGATTGACAACACAGGAGAAACAGAATTGTGCCAGGGAGGAAGAGAGGGACCGGGAATCAGCATAGCCAGCCTGCGAGGAACAGTCTCAGTTCTGAGCTGAGGAAACTCACTCAGCTGGGTCCTCAGCCCCCAGGTATTGAACACCCCACTCCCCGCCCCCCAGTGACTCACTTTACAACCAGAGAGATCTGCTCAAAAGAGAAGCCTGAGCAAAAAGTCCTTCAGTTTGCCGGTTGTGTCCGTGATGTTTCTTGCTGCTGTGACCAAATTCCTGTCAGGAAGCAGAGGAAGAGGGAAGGGTATGTTGGCGCTTGCGGCCTGAGGGTACAGTCCCTCCTGGAGTGGAACAGCTTGAGGCTACAGCAGCAGCAATGTGCAGGCGCTTGCTTGAATCTCAGAGGACCGGGAAGCAGAGAGAGCCTGGGGCCGGAGCTGGCTGCACTGTAACCCTCAAGAGTCTCCCAACTCCTCCAGCACCACCTTGCCTCCTAAAGACTCTGTAGCCCCCAAAGACTCTCTGCCACCAGGGAACCAATATTCAAACGCATGAACCCATGAGGGCTGTTTTCAATCCAAGCCATCACAGGATTCCTTCTCCCATGAAGCCGTTATAAGTTTTGTAAATTGAAAATACCCATAGTCAACAGTTCATGCCACATAACTAAACCCAGTCATAACTAAATGATGTCTGAGGCTACCCCATACCTACACCTACGCACTGGCATCAACATCAGACATCATGAAAACAGTTCACTTCTGGTGGGAGGATAAACCTTTAGAGAAACATCCCTCAGGGGCAAAATTAGTGACTGAATCACCAGGGGTATTGGGCAAACTGTAGAGCACTGGGGCCTCACAGAATGAACATCTCTCTCTACCACAGTCCTAATAAGAAGCAAGGTCCTTGTTCTCTCTCTCTTTTTTTTTTATTTTTAAAGATTTTATTTATTTATTACGTATACAATGTTCTGCCTGCATATATGCCTGCAGGCCAAAAGAGGGCACCAGATCTCATTATAGATGGTTGTGAGCCACCATGTGGTTGCTGGGAATTGAACTCAGGACCTCTGGAAGATCAGTCAATACTCTTAACCTCTGAGCCATCTCTCCAGCCCTCCTTGTTCTCTCTTAAGCTTCCTGAAAAGGCCCCGCCTCTCAACACTATTACACTGGGAATTGGATTTCCTCAAAAGTACTTGGGCAAGGCCTGAGAGACTAATTCAGACCATACTGGTGGAAGAAAATGAAGAGGAGGTGAAGCGGGAAATGGTTCTGTTTTACTGAGTCCCACGTAGGCCAGCCTCGAACTTACTGTATCGCCAGTGATGATCTTGACTCCTTGATCTTCCTGCCTCTCCGTTCCTGTGCTGGGGTTACAGGTATGAGCTGCCATACCTGCTTTATATGGAACTCAGTGTGTGATGGCTAGTCTTGGTTGTTGACTTGACTACATATGGAAGCCACTAAAACCCAAGCAGCTGGGCTTGGCTCTCAGGGATTTTCTTGACTGCATCTTTTGAGGTGGTGAGACCCACCCAGAATCTGGGCTACACCTTCCGGTGGCAGCCCACATAAAACAACTTGGAAGAGGGAGCTTTGCTTTTTCCTTCTCGCCTTCACTCTTGCTGGCAAGTTCATCTCTCCTTCTGCCGGCCCATTACTTTGCTGGTGTTAAAAAAAATATCTACATTTGGAGCTGGGCAGTGGTGGCGCACACCTTTAATCCCAGTGCTCGGGAGGCAGAGGCAGGTAGATCTCTGTGAGTTCGAGGTCAGCCTGGACTACAGAGTGAGTTCCAGGGAAGGTGCCAAAGCTACACGGAGAAACCCTGTCTGGGGAAAAAAAAAAATCTACATTTTGGGGATTCCAACATAGACTGAAGACCAGCTAAGGAATCTAGCCATGGACTGAACACCTAGGAGATTCTTGGCCTTTCTAAAGGAGGCAGCCATTGATGAACTGGCCAGACCACCGTCTGTCAGCCACTCTAACAAATTCCCTTGTAATACATATATTTATTCTGTCAGTGCTGTTCCTCTAATGCACAGCTCTTCCTTCGTGTTCAGCCAAGCACTCTGCCAACTGAGCCAACAATCCCAGCCTCCCCCCAAGAAAATGGTTTTAATGTCCCTAGGAGGAAATTTAAGGCTCCTTTGCCCAAACCCCACCCAGTTATACGACCGGTTCTCCACCACCCTCCAAGAATATTAAGACGTGGAAATATGGAGTGGCTCCCCGCAGACAGCAGGCAGAAAGGAGGCAGCACTGGACAACGAGGCTAGCATTCTGAGAAACAAGACAGTCGGCCTCCACTCAAGCAATCAGGGCTGTGCTCCCAGCCTGGAAACAGGGACAGCTTTCTCCAGAGAAGCTGAAATGCCTTCAGCTGGGAGCAGCTGGGAAAGGAAGAGCCACAGACACCACACACAGGTGTCAAAAAGATCTGCTAACTGATGTTCTCCTTCCCCATATGCCCAAGACAACGAGCCCCACAGAGGCTAACCCACCTCCACATACAGGAGCAGTCTTTTTTTTTTTCCCCCAGAGACAGGGTCTCACGATGTAGTTCTATCTAGCCCCAAACTCTCAGTCAGCCTGCGTGTGGTGTCAGAGTTGCGCCATGACAGTGGTATTTGCGGGGTCAGAGGTGAGCTGTGACAGTGGTGTACATGGTGTTGGAGTTGAGCTGTGACTACGGCCTGTGTGATTCAGTTGTGACAGAATGCCGTGGTTCACAGACCATCCACTGCTCTCCTTCATGGTGATTTCAGGGTCAGTGAAAGCTAACCGGCCCAGATCCTTGCTCCGCCCCAGTCCACAGGGGTTGGGGTGGGGATCTGCTGTGAAGCTGCTAAGGGCAAGGATGGGGGGGGCAGAAATACTGTAGACTGAAGGGACCCCCAGATTTCCCTCACCTCAGCCTCCTCCCCCACTCGGAACCCTAGCGATGCTGAACTCACTCTTCAATGTCAACTCATCTTCTTACCCATCTGCCACCTGCCCTCCCCACCCACCCACCAAATGGGAGTGCTTAATGGAAGCAGCTTTGAGAGAAGGGGAAAAAAAAATCCAAATAACAAAGGATCGTATAATTACTCTGCAGCTCCTTGTCCTTGGTAATTTTACGCCTGTGTTGCTATAATTACACATTACACAGAGTTCCAGAGTCATCGTGCTTGTGTGGCCGATCAGTGACATCTGCAGGATTCTCAAATAGGGAAAAAAAGAAAGACACAGAGTATCCGGGTCTGGAGCGCTTCTGTATAAAATCCTTCACCCCTTGACCAGCCAATCCACCAGACTCCTCGCCTTTCCTGGCTCACCTCTGAAGATGGGTCCCAAACTCCTCCTGCTTCTTTCCCCACTGAGGACACTCTCCTCTGTCCCAGACCTCTGCTGCAGCCCTTCATGGCTGCCCATGCTCTGATTCTTTTCTTAAAGGCAAATCTGGTAATATTACTCCCTGCCCAATTTCCTTCGCAGGCTTCTGCTATCATTTGAATATAATTTGAGGGTGTCGGAGAGGCTTGTGTGTTGAAAGCTTAGTCCTCTATGTGGCGGTGTCAAAAAAGAAAAATCTTTAGGGCACGAGGCCTCATGGAAAGTTAATTAGGAAAGGGCGGGCAACCATATTTGGAAGAGATTAATGAAGGTCTGACAGAACTGGATTAATTCCTGCAACAATGTCAGTTGTTACAAAGGAGCTGAAATCTTCCTGAATTCTTCTTCTTGTCATCCTTGCAGATACCCACCATTATGAGGCCATATAGCATGAGCCCCCCGCCCCACCAAAGCCAAGTTGATCCTGGCTCCTTGCTCTTGAATCTCCAGAAATGCAAACTATATAAGCATCTTTTATATAGAAGTCCTTATGAAATACCCAGCCTCGGGTATTTTGTAATAGCAAAAGAACAGGGCTGTACTGAGACTGCTTACCATTGTCTACAAGAGAACAAAGAGTCTTTCATCCTTTCATGGACGCTAAGGAAGCTTGACTGCCTGTTGCTCCTGTCTCAGCTCAGACCTCCCTCCTTCCGGCATGGGCTTCACTCCAGGGTGAGAGTATGGTAGGGATGAGGCCCAGACCCAGCCTCTAGCACTGTGCCAAATGCTCAGTGCCCTAACCTCTCCCTGGCATGCGGAGGAACTGCAGATCACCTGAAAGCAGCAATTAAGACTTCCCAGCCCTGGCAGCTCCCTGGCAGAAGCGTGCAGTGTTCTCAGAACCACACTCCCAAAGCTGACAGGAGTAACGGGAACTAAGGAAAAGGTGAAAGGTGGCACCGTACAGCTTCTAAGACCTAAAAAGTGACATTAGCAGCCTCTTGGAATTGGCCTTGTATTTCTTCTCCTCCAACCAAGTTAGAGTGAGGAGCCCAGAAAACTCCTGCTTCGCCAGTTCAGAAGACTCTGGAGCCAGTGAACTGTGTTTCCACAAACAACAAGAGGGGCTAGGCAAGCGCTGCCATGGGAACCTACTCTACCCCCCTCGAGGCCTGACAGCCAGGATCCTCAAAGCCAAGAAACTGCACAGCACCTGTGCCCTCGCCTCTGGGTTCTGAGAGAGCTAATGCCAGCTGAGTGCCCTCCCCCTCTCTAGACATACCTCCACACCAACCCTAGGCCCAACTGCATACCCTCACCCACCCAGTTCTTTCACCATGGTCCTGTCCAGCTGTGCTCCAAGGAGCCAGTTCTCAAAAAGTTGATGGCCATCCCCCAGGGTACTGGGATACTGGAGAAAAGGAAAGCCAGGGCTGGTCAGAGAGGTCCAAGGCCCCTAGCAGAGATGACAAGGATACTGGAGTGATGTGATCATGTGACTGCTTTGTTTGAAAAGACTGTCAGGGCCAGGACTCGGAAACACCGCACCCAGCTAAGTGTGAGGCCTTCAACACATAAGTCTTTGGGAGGGAGAGGCTTCCTATCCAAACCCCAACTGCTGTCCATTTTCCTTGTCCCTCGCCTGTTGTGTACCCTGAGCCCTGGGCCTCAGTCACATAGTTCAAACTGTGACCCTTAGACAGGTGTACAGTTCAACCCATAGCAAGATAAGCCACCTCTAATAGGCACCGCACCTGGGGAAATAGAGGTCCAGGCTCAGTTAGATCACCTTTGAATGTTTTCCTGTCCTGGTTCAGGAGACATGGCTCTCTAAGAAGCCCACTGGCTTTCTGAGTCAATGGAAGCCACTCTGTGTCCCCACCCCCAGGGAGGAGGTCCCACTGACAGGAGCAGAAAAGATAGAAACAGCCTCAGGAACCCATGCACCCCACCCCACCCCATTCAACCCACAAGCTCTGGGTCCCCAGAGAGCTCCTCCATCCACTCAGCCTCCAGCTTTCTGCTAGGGCCAGTGTCTCTAACGCAGGAGGACTGTGAGAGTTCATCTATTCAGAATCCAGTCTTCCCTGTAGAGGAGGAGCAGAAGAGAACATGTCTTAACGATGGCACCCTGCCTTGGTTTACCAAGGCTACTGTGACATGTCGCCCCTAGTGAATTAACTGCTTCAGTTTCTATTGGCGCCTGGCCCTCCTCAGCTCATAGTGACTAAGCTGAGGAGGGCCAGGAGCCCCCATCTTCGACATGGCCTTTCCCCTGTGTCTCTTCTATTTTGACACAGGTGTACACCCTTATAAGACTTAAGACACATCTAACCTCTTCTTGATCCTCACCTTAGTCATACCTACAGAGAGCCTACGTCCAAGTAAGGTCCCACTTGATGTCCTAGGCCAAAACAGATTTGGGGGGGGAGGGATGGTATGATGCTGTAATCTTTAATGTTCGGCAGGGAAACTGAGGCTGGTAGAGCTTAAGTGCTTACCTAAGACCACACGCATCCTACCCCTGCTGATTCAGCTCTTCGCCATTGTCACCAAATTGTGGTCCTTCTGGTATAGTGTTCCCAGCTGGGGAAATAACCCAAGCTTCTCAGCTGTGGCTTCTGCCCAGGCCTATGGTTAGGAGGAGCAACAGGAAAGGTGATGACCTGAATGACTGAATATTACATAAACCCAGATCATAGAGAAGCAAAAACTAGAGGGAGGCCTGCCCACAAGGCCAGCCTCCCCCATGCTGGCTCTGTGGGATAAAACTGACTGGAAAGTTGCGCTCAGAAAGGTCTGTGTCTTTGTAGATGTAAGAGGTGAGGGAAGGGCATCTTCAAAGCTTTCCCTTCGTTTAAACTACCGTTGAGCTCAACCCTAGGCAGGGCACAGATTCCAGAAAAAGCATGGGGCACTTTGAGCTTTAAAGAGGGCAGTCACCTGGCCGCTGTGCAAAGTCCGGATTAGTGGAGAAGCCCAGGACTCAGATCCTGGGCTTTGAGACACCACACAGACACACAGAAAGTGAGGCAGACACAGACAAAATGTGCTCAGAATAACACAAAATAAAGAAAGGGCGATTCTGGCCCGAGGGACCATGCAAGAGAAAAAGGAATTGGTCTAGAACTTTCCACAGGGACGAGCACTCAGGGACAGAAAGGAATAGCTTGGAGCTTTCAGGTGACCAGTGAAGATCCCCATTCCTCACCTGTGTTTCTGGAAATCGTGAAGTCCTATCCTGTGGTCTTTGATGGAAGACTTAAATGACCCTCATGACTGCAGCTTGGAGAATGTGTCTGGAAATGATTGTTCTCGGGGTCAAATGATAAGGCCAGGGGTGGGGGATACTGAAAAAGTATGAGGTTAACCTGAACAAGGAAGACCAGCAGGAAGTGTGGGAGACCATTTTCAGGTTCCTAGTGGCTTTACCCAGCAGGTCTGCATAGAGAGGATGATTGGACCACAGGCCTGAGTGCAGGTGTCTGAGATGGTCTGCACTTGGCTGTGCTGGGGGGAGGTCTTTTGCTCCACCCCTTGGCATTCCTATAATTCCTAGGGCAGAGACAGTCAGGGCCCAATGGAATAGGTTCCAGGCCCTCTCGAGGTTATCCTGTATTGTCTATCTGTTTCTCCCCCCATCTAAATTTTTTTATCTAATATTTCCTGCTGCTCCTACTCAAGAGCACTCTGGGGAAATGTGGGGGTGGTGGGGAGCCTCCCCATAAGGAAGAGCCCAGCAGAAAGCAGGTCATGGAGTGGCACCTTACTCTGGGTAGCAATACTAAAATCTCCACATGCTCTACTGAGGACTCAGTTACCTCCAGGATTTACCAAGGCACATAGGTAGACCAAAGGAAGGACAGTTTGCCTAGCAAGTTCACATCCACCAGGTCTCACAAGTCTCCCCTCTGAGGTGACTCATATTAGCTAGTGTTGGGTCAGGCAACCTAAAAGCCCTCCCTGAGACTGCTTCATTCTCTACCCATTTTATTTCCTTCCTGGAACACATCTATGATCTGATTTTCTAATAGGGGTGTGTGTGTGTGTGTGTGTGTGTGTGAGAGAGAGAGAGAGAGAGAGAGAGAGAGAGAGAGAGAGAGAGAGAGAGAGAGAGAGAGAGAGAGAAGGTCTCTCCCAGAACCTGGAGCTCACAGGCTGAGCTAGTGTGTCTGGCCAGTGTGTTCCAGGAATCCTCCTGTCTCTTCAGCTCCAGAACTGGAATCACAGGTACACACTGTCGAGTGAGTGCTGGGGACGGAACAAGGCAAGCACTTAATCCACAGAAACCCTCTCTATGGCCCCTCGGGGAGGGTCTTCCAAATGACTTGCTTTTCCTGTCACCACGTTAAGTCACTCAGGCCCTGTGACTTGCATGTTGTAGGGACTCAGTCAACACTGCTGAGGAAATGATATCCCATTGCTCTCTCTCTCACCTCAGTCCTTGTGCATGCTGTCCTGTGTGCAAAGCTGCAGGCCAGGCCATACGGGGACCCAGGGAATCCAGGGTGTGACTATTGCCTAGGTGGAGGTTTCTCTTGGGACAGACTGTAGACCCAAGACAGCAGGGGACAAGGGAGTGGTCTGTGGCAGCTACTGGGGCTGCTCCTGAGAGGGAAAGAGGGAGACAGGGTGGTGGTTTGATCACAGAGGGGACACAAAGGTACAAAGTGAGGTGGACTTTGGACCATGATTTCTCACACCCCACTGACCACTCCCTGCCTGACTTCCCTTCTCATCTGTCATCCTTGTTGACTCTGTCACGCTTCAACTTCTAATCACTCCCACGTCCCCAGCCCATGCCTGGGTGTCTTTCTCTGCTCAGCCATTCCTTCAAATTTTCTCTGATGACTGCCACCCACCTGTGGACAGCCCTGTGTCCTCAGCCTGGATGGCTCTTGCCTCAGGTACCATACAAGGCTCACTCCCCATCCTCCCTGAATCTGTTCAGATGTCACTTTCTCCATGAAGGCCACTATAACCAGTGGCCTCTCGAAATTAAAATCCAGCACTCTCAAACCAGAAATGAGTAGTGTGCTGACAGAAGAATCGAGAGCTGGTAGACTCCATCCAGAGGCCACCATCATTCCACATGTAAGAGAGTCTGAGGTCTTTTTCTCAAGGCCACTAATCCAACATGAAGGTCCCACCCTCATGACTAATCACCCCCAGGTTCCTGCCTCCATATATTACCGTCTTTTGTGTGACGATCTTACCACACAAATTTGGAGAGTGTCATTTTGTATCTAAAATGTGCCACACAGGGACATGTTTTAAGTGTGTTTTCCTCCACTTGGAGACAGGGCTTCTGGGGGTTGTAGAACTCCTAAGAAGTAGGGCTTTGTTGATGGAAGAAGGTCACTAGGGCCAGATCTTGGATGGTTATGCTCACCTCTAATTTCATTTTAGCTCTTGGCTTCCTGGTCTACCATGATGGAAGCAGCCTCTACCACCAACTCCCTTTGCCGTGAACCCTGCTTGGCCTCCCCCAACACAATGAACTGAAACCCTCTGAAATTGTCAACGTGAGTCTCTCTTCACTTAAGTTGCTCATGTCCAGGATTTGGCTCACAGTAGTGCAGATATGAATAACACAGTTGACCCAAGAATCCCACTAAGAACAATGCTTTATCCAGGAATCCCACTGCTCTGTTGGCAGATTAAGACTTGCTCCTGTGTCCAAACCATGGCACCTGCTCCAAGCTCTTCTTGAGAATGCTCTAGGTCATTTGACACAGCTATGACTTTTTCAAGGTGCTTCTCTGAGGAAGGTCATGTGTGGAGCCACTGTCTCCCTGGGCCTGGCCTCTAGCCCATGCTGTATCTTCTTGCTACTAAAGACCCATCACAGAACACCCCTCTCTGCCATCTCACAAAATCTCCATGAGTTAGGACATATTGGGCCCATTTTACAGAGGTCAAGCAGAGGTTCCCGATAGTCCAGGATGTTTTCCAAATTCCCAAGGTTGCTCAGTGGCCACTATGGAACCTCAATCAGCCTTTTGGACCCCAGTGTCCTTGTTTGTGCCATTTCTGTCAGCACAAAATCCTAGACTCCACAAGAGTCAACCATCTTGATTGGAAACAGGACAGAATACTTGAGGGGAGGGTACAATTTCTTCATGGGGTGTCACAGATGACTTAAAAAAAAAACTCATGCAGAATTTTAATTCATACCAACCAAAGTAATGAATGGGGCTATGACATGCTAAAGAAGCTGGGAATGAAACGTTTGGGAAGAGAGACAGCCATCTCCAAGCTCCCTGGCTTGGAAGCTCAAAGCGGGTCACATGACCTGCCAGTCTCAGCAGAGGTGACACAGCTTGGTGTGGCAGAGGAGGAAGTGGAATAAGCAAGGGAAATCTGGGTGTCCCTGTTCATACAGAGGCCAGCTGGCTCCAGGCTAGGCTTAAAACAAGACCCTCCCACTTCCGAGTTCACCTGTAGTTGGTACTAATGCAATCTGAGGTTGCATCATGCATTGAATGAATCTGATTCTGGAATGATAAAAACCACCCCATAAATTATGCCAGCAAAGATATTAGAGTGGAGAAGGAGCTTAGAGGTCACCTGGTCTGCTGACTGTCAGCTATGTGTATGCTAGAGTCACCCAAGGAGCTGTGAAGGGCCAGGGCCAGCCTCTCTTTGGGTTAGCTGGTCTGAGGTGCAGCTGAGCATCACTGTGTTTTCAAAGCTCCTCACTAGGTGTTTGTGGGGTAAGGCCACAGGACTGGCCCAACCTCCGTTTTAGAGATGAAGAGTCCAACTGTGGGACTCTGGAAGGATTTTTCTCTATCTGGAAACATGCAGGGAGCAGACCAGAGACCAAGGCAGGCATGGCAGGAGGACCAGGGGCTGCTTGCTCACATCTGGACAGATCAGCAAGCACAGTGGAATGAACACTAGGCTCCAGAGGGGGCTTACCTTCCCCTTTAATCAGACTCAGACCCACACTGTGGGACGATGCCACCCACATTCGGGTAAAGCCCCCCTCTGTTAGTCCTCTCTAGAAACACTCCCTCAGAAAGACCCAAAGGTGGGCGGCACTAATGCCATAGGCATTTCCTAACTCCACCACGCTGACCATGGAAACAAACCATCGCAGTAGTTCAAGGTACAAAATCCTGTGTGTGGCCCCAGACAGACCTGGGATTCACTCAGCCTTGACTTAACTAGCTGTGTGTTCTTTGACACGCTAATGAACGCCTGTGAGATCTGTGCCTTTTCTTTCCTACGTGAGGATCCTAAGAGCATCAACTGCGTCAACTGCACAGCATTAGTGCTGCTTTGCGAGCACTCGGCAATTGGAACCTAGTTTGACCAAGTCATCCAAATCACTCCACCAGCTTCCTTCCAGCTGGGACCAGGATCATGTGAGAAAAAAATGGGTATTCAGAGAAACCAAAGCCCTGCTCAAGGTCACACAGCCTGGTAGGGGCAGGTCTAGAACTGGATGACAGACCTAAGATTCTCATTTAGCCCGTAGGTTTTCCACAGATGCTATTTGCCAGGACACCCATATCCGCCGCAGCATCTCTCTCGGGCCTGGCTGGCTCATCGTATTGCTTTTAATGAGCCCGGAAAATCAACTCCTTGTTAGAACTCCTGTGGAGAGTACATGGAAGGGAGGAAGCCACTGGTCCCCGCAGCCTCCATAGTCAGCTGAGCCCCTGGAAGGAGACTAATGAAAACCATGAATCCTGGGCTGCATCAGGCATCAACAGCTGTGGGGGGGTGGGGAGGGAGGTGAGATGGGTAGAGAGGGAGAGAGAGAAAAGCTGATTTGCAAATGAGCACAAACCGCTTAGCTGTGGATTTAGTGTCCGAGGAGGGACCATCCGTCACATTTATGGGAGAGATAATTGCTTAGGATCGCCCAGAGCAGCAGACAGAGGCACTGCGGGAAACAGGTTTGGACAGGCCATAGGGGGATGCCTCCGATCAGCAAGAAACTCCAGACAAAGGCCACTGGCAGGTGGAAGGAGCTGGCCTAGCCCCCAGGAATCTTTCTTCCCCCAGTGTTTGCTCACACTGGGGTCACTGCTCCTTATAGGACCCAGTTGGAGGGGGCCTAGAGGAAATCAATCAGCCAAACAGCACAGAGGTAGCCCGTGGGGTGTCAAGAGAAGACTTCCCGAAGCAGAAAAGTAAGCATGACCATATTTAGCCTCAAATGCTGTGTGGTCCAGTCCATACCCCTTATCCTCTCTGGGCCTCACCTCTCTCTGAATTCTAATTAATTTGACAGTTTCACACATGTATGAAATTATGTAACATTCTGACTGCTCTCATACAACCAATCCGCTTATTATCTTCCCACCGTTGGCAATCCCCATTCCTTACTCTGTAGAATCCTTTTCCATGTTCATGTCTTTGGGTTTAACCAGAACTCTGTATGTGGCCATGGGCATGGAAATGTCCAATGGAGCCTGGTGGGTTCACCAGTGGAGACACATAAACAAACAAACAAACAAACAAACAAACAAACAGCAGCTCCTCCTGCAGAATCCATCGGTACAGAAGGGAGGGGTGGGGTCCCATGAGGCCTCCTTCCCTCCATGACTGGCTGAGGATGGGCCCAGTCTTTTGCAGGTCTGTGGGTTCATGACTGCATGGGCTGTGTCATGCCCAGAATATGTGCAGAACTGAAGGGAGCGAGCAATAGATCTTGGAAGAAGAGAGAAAGAATGCTGGAGGTAGAAATTTCAAGCACATACAGGGTGAGGGGTTAGGGGAGACAAGGGGACTCAGGATAGGAAATGGCTAATGAGCTAAGTCTTTCCTACAGGGTAAACCAAGCTCCAACTTTCTGAGACTCATGAAAAACAGAGAGCAAGGCTCACCCAGGTAGGGCCAGGCAGGGCAGTTAGAAGTCCCAGGTAGGTCAAGCAATGGCTTGCATTCTGCCCGAGGCTTCCTTCCAGATAATGACAGCTTGGAAAATGGTCCCCATGGTCCCCACTCAGCTCCCAAAGTGAGGGAGGGCAAGCCAATCATGGTCCTAGGGGATGTTCCTTTAGTAGCAGGGATTTTTGGAGGGACCAGGTAGATTGGGCTTGAGATGCCAACCTGGGGCACGAAGATCCGATCCCACTGGGATCTGGAGAGCATTTGAGATTTGTGAGCACAGGGAAAAGATCCAGCCAGTTTAAGGGTGACTGTGGGGAGGAGCCGCAGGGAGGCAGAGTCACGGATTGGTGCAGCCTCAAGGCAAGAGCTGAGGCAGCAGCCTCTGGGAACCCCTCGATCCGGCCTCTGCGTTCTCATTAAATTTGAAAACTGGAGCCCACCTCAGGCTCTTTTCTCCACCAAACACATTTTAAAATACTTCAGTGTAGATATGCACATTGTGGACATGCACATTGAGCCAGGGAGGGTGATGATGTTTGGCAGTCTGAAATCCCTGCTCTTGTTAATCAGAGTCAAGAAACCATGCTTCAGAAATTGGCTTTTCCATGCATCTTTACTTGCAAGTGTTTGTTGCAATGAGTCATTGGTCTGGTTTGAAGCCTCTGGCTTCTGCTATACAATCAATACTGAGTCCTCACTGGGACACCTCTTGGATATCCTGTTGGTGCCTTGTGTCATAGGAACCCTACAGTATGGTGATATTTTATTTGTGCTGAAATGTGATTTTATTTGTATGTTAATAAAGTTGCTGGGGCTAATAGCAAGAGCTAATAGCAAGCCATTTAGCAGAAGTCTGGCAGTGGTAGCACATGCCCTTAATCCTGATCACATGACAGGCAGAATGTCTGTGTGTTCAAGGACGCAGCCAGCATGGAGACACACACCTTTAATCTCAATACCAACCATAGAGACCTGGATGTCTGTATAGACAGGCAGTGACGAGGAGGTCTTGTGGTTGGGTTTACAACCAATGAGAAGGCAGAACAGAAAGTCAATAAAAAGACAGACACACAGGAAGTAGATCTCTTTCTGAGGGGAAGGATGACAGTGAGGGGTAAGAAGGCGGTCTTGGTCTCAGCTCTTAGCTGCTGCTCAATCTCTGGGCTTTTAACTCTGCATTTGGCTCTGTGTTTCTTATTTAATAAGACCGTTCAGAATTACATCTACACTACAGCTTTGGCCCCTTCACGTGCTCCAGCAGTTCATAGATGGGGTGGATGTTGGGGTTGCAATGAACACTTGCAAGTAAAGGTGTATGGGCTAAAGGGTAGACTGTGTGACACAGTGTGTCACACTACAGCTTCCATGACAAGATTTTTTCTTTTAATTTTTTTTTTTTTTTTTTTTTTTTTGGTGGGGAGGTTGCAAGGGCAAAGGGCTGATATGAAGGGATGGGAAGATGAATGGGATAGAGGTGTATGCTGTGAAATCAACAAAGAAGCAATAAAAAGTTGTTTGTTTGTTTGTTTTTGTTTTTTAATGGCAGTTAAGAGTTCTTTGGGATGCCTCCATGGGTAAAGGCACCTTCAGATCTGAGTTCCACCCTGGGGAATATGCATGGAGAAAAGAATAAACCCTGAAGAATTGATCCCCACTTACATTCCATGGTACACATGCCTGCACACACACACACACACACACACACACACACACACACACAGTGGCTGCTCCACTAGCAATGTCAACCGCTCAGCCCATCCTGAGAGCCGCACTGGGACTCCCTCGGAAGCCCCATCCACAGTGGCAGAGTCCCAGCCATGCACGTGAAGGAGCTGCGTGACCATCTCTAAGGCTTGATGACCTTCAGTGTTCCTTCACTTAGCATCTCTGCTGGCCTCATAGCTGCCTGCAACTCAGAGCTGTTCCCTGGAACCCGACGGGCAGAGCTGTGGTCCACAGTGTCATCGAGGCCCAGCTTCCTCCCCTGTCCCAGGCGGCTCCACTCTAAGCCCTTGCCTGGCTCTGCGTCCAGCTGAGGATTGCTCAGGAATCATGGTGGCAGTGGTGACAGCTCTTGGGTCAGATCCTGTGGCCACACTTGGGTGGTCTGACAGAGGAGTGCAGTGCAGAGGGATGCTGCGATCCTTTATGTGTGGAGGCCCAGCATACACCTGGCTCTTTGCCCCACGGATGGAGAGGTAAGGTGAGGCATGAAGAAAGAGCTACACTGGTCTCTCCCCCTTTCCCATCATGCAGTTTCTCCTTTTTATCTAGTCTTGGACCCTAGTCCATGGTCTATGGGATAGCACCACCCACATTCAGGGTGGGTCTTCCCTTCTCTGTTAAAGCTTAATGAAAATGCCCTCAAAGACATGCCCAGAGGTGTGTCTCCCAGGTGATTCCAAATCCAATCCTGCTAACAAAGAAGACTGTCCATCACACCCCATGATAATGTCCCATCTGCCTTGTCACTAAGAAGCTCAAGGAGATGACACACTCCTGACATCTGGGATATATCAGAAAGCCCCCAGACCCGTCTTTCCATTCTCCAGGGCTTAAGACCATACCCAAAGTACCAAAACTCACAAAATAGCTGAGGACACTTGAAACTTCTTAACTTCTAGTGGCACCTGGGGTTGTAGGTGGAACAGGAGAAGGGACCTGTGGAAAGAGGAACGCTAAGGTTTGAATGTGCCCTCCATAGGTGAAATGTTAGGCAGTTACTCAACAACACAACAGTACTGGAAGGTGGACTCTTTAACATGTGTGGTTTTTTTTGAGGGGGGGGTTCATGAATGAAGAAGTTGTGTTCTCCAGGGAGCAAGGACATCTTCCTCATACAAAGATGGCCTCAGCCCTCTCTGCCCACCTTGTGTGAGGTCTGTTGCCTTTTGGCCTTCTTCCATATGGTGGAGAAGCTCAAAGGCCCTTCCAGATGCAGCCCCTCTACATGAACCTCCCAGCCTTTAGAACTGCAAAAATATAAAGATATTCCTCTTCATGAATTAGCCAGCATCGGAAATTGTGTTGTCATACCATAAAAGAGACGAGGGAGTCGGACAGAATTAGGTGCGAAGGAATGAGATAAGTAGCAGAGACGATGCCTCACGCTGACAGTTTCTTGCCAGCAGCCATCCCAAAGGTCTGAGCCTCTGAATGGAAACGGGACACCAGGCTCACAGGCTGGGATTGGGGATGGGGGATTTGTAGGTGATTCTTTTTAACTCTTTTGGGGGTCCACCACCCAACTCCCAAACAAATATATGGAATCTTATTCTTAATTATAAATGCCCGGCCTTAGCTTGGCTTATTTCTAGCCAGCTTTTCTTAAGTTATCCCATCTACCTTATTTTGCCTCTGGGCTTTTACCTTTCTCTATTCTATATACCTTTCTTTCCTTCTTACTCCCCAGATGGCTGTGTGGCTGGGTGGCTGGTCCCTGGTGTCCTCCTCTCCTTTTCCTTTTCTTGCTCCTCCCTCTTCTCTTAAGCCTAGATTTCTCCTCCTATTATTCTCTGCCTGGCAGCCCTGCCTATCCCTCTCCTGCCTAGCTATTGGCCGTTCCGCTCTTCATTAGACCATCAGGTGTTTTAGTCAGGCAAAGTAACACAGCTTCACAGAGTTAAACAAACGCAACATAAAAGAATACAACACATCTTTGCATCATTAAATGAATATTCCACAGCACAAACAAATGTAACACATCTAAAACTAATATTCCACAACAATCTACCGTCTAGTTTTCTTCTATCTCCACCCCCAGAGACTCTAAAGTTCTCGGACATCCTCAGCCCCCACGCTGCTCTGTTCACTCAGGGGAACCATGGACAAGTTGGTCAGCCACTACAGATGTACATTAAGCTGCAAACCCAGCTCCAGTCAACCCAGACAATAGCCTCATCTTCAGATTGTGTGGCTATGAGCCATCATCAGCGGCTAATACAAACAACAAGATAATGTCAGTTGGCCTCTCCCTTCCCAGTCTTAGCTTCAGAACCTTAGATGAAAGCACAAGGAGCCAGCTTCAGGGTTCTGTGAGATGTGCCTGAATCACACAGAAGTTCCCACAGAGTCAGAGGTAGGCTCTGGTACTGGGATTGTTGCAGTGTCCGGGACAAGGTTCCTGGGACCAGAGTTGCTGCTCAGAGGTAGAGGGGCTGGGTCTAGACAGCTGGAACCTTGGTTCTAGAATCTACTTGGAAGGTCATTATGAATCCTCCTCTTTTGGTACTAAAGCTTCAGGCAATAACAATGTCTTAGGCAGTTGGGGGTCATTATGGTTTATGTATGAACTGTCCATTGTGCATAGAATGGGTAGCAGCTATCTAGGGAGGTTCTGAAAGACCTAGGAGGCCTGGACATGTTGGAGAAAGCAGGTCACTAGGGGTACTTCCTTTAGGACTGTATCTTGTAGCAGCTCCCTCCACCCTTCCCTTTGCTTCCTGTGTGCCGTGAGATGAGGTAAGACACCTCTGCCACATGCTCCCATTCCTATAATGTTCTGCCACACCATGGGCCTGTAAGCAACAAAGCCAAGGATTATGACAGAAACCCTGGAGCCAAAGAAATAATCCCTTCCCTTGATGTGTTCTCTCGGGTGCTTTGGTCACAGTGATAAGAGCTGACAAATGTGGGGTTTAGTGTAACAGAATGACAAGAACCGGGTGACTTCACTGACGTCCTCATCTTTATCAGCCACATTACTCCTCACAGTGAATTGGAGCTGAGGCAAATTAAAGGCAGACTGATTTTGGCTTGCCCTTTGATATGGTGAGGAAAGCCTGGTCGCTGGAGCTTGCAGCACAGCCTGCTTGCCTAGCCGGAAATACACCGAGCCTCTAACCCCTAAATCCTATCGCTCCCAGCTAACCTCCTGGAGGATGCACAACCAAATCCCAAATTCTCCCCCAATGCAACCCATTCACCTACCCCTAAAAATTCTACAACCTCCTAAAACACCACCTCTAACCAGGGACAGAGTGTTCAAACACACGAGCCTGGGTGTTGTGGAATATTATTTTAAGGTGTGTTACTTTTGTTTATGTTGCATTTGTCTAACTCTGTGAAGCTGTGTTACTGTGCCTGTCTAAAATACACAATGGTCTAATAAAGAGCTGAACAGCCAATGGAAAGGCAGGGGAAAGGATAGGTGGGGCTGGCAGGCAGAGAGATACATAGAAGGAGAAAACTGGGAGGAGAGATCAAGCAGCCAGAGAAGGAGGAGGACTCCAGGGGCCAGCCACCCAGTGACACAGCAAGCCACAGAGTAAGAGTAAGATTTACAGAAGTAAGAGAACAGGAAAAGTCCAGAGGCAAAAGGTAGTCAGGATAATTTAAGAAAAGCTTGCTAGAAACAAGCCAAGCTAAGGCTGAGCATTTATAATTAAGAATAAGCCTCTGTGTGTGATTTATTTGGGAGCTGGGTGGTGGGCCCCCCAAAAGAGTCAAAGAACAAAAACAACAACAACACCTGGACAGGGGCATTTCATGCCCAAACCATATTGTCTCTTGGTCTTGGAGTCTAGGAAGTTCACAATGAAGTTTGGGGCTGAACTGATTTCTGGTGAGGGCTACTTCCATGTATACAAATGCTACCTTTTGATTTAATCTTCATGTGGTGGACAGCATGGTCATCTCTCCTGTCTGTCCTTTTATAAAGGCACTAATTCCATCCATAAGGGTCCCACCATGACGCAATTACTGTTCCATTACCCCATGTCCAAATACCATCACACTAGGGATTAAACGTTTTTCTCATATGGGTATGTGTGGCTCAGGGTCACAACCACTTAGCCCTAGAGGGCAAGGGCAGATCTGCTAGAGACTTTTAAGAAAATGCAAGTTAAATTGCTTACTGCTGGGGCTGGGGAGACAGCAGTTAAGAGCACTGTCTGCTCTTCCTGAAGACCTGAGCTCAGTTCCCAGAACACATGTGGCAGCTCACAACCATCTGTAACTGCAGTCTCATGGGATCTGGCTCCCTCTTCTGGTCTCCACAGGTACTGCACATACGTCGTGCACAGACGCCTGCGGAGGGAAAAAACACCCATACCCATAAAACAATCAATTAAAATTTCAAAATATGAAATAACAAATCAATCTCTTGCTGCCTGGGGGCAAGGGAGAAAAGGCCGACAAGGTTAGGGAACTGTGTGGTCAGGCAGAGGCAGTTTGGGCTCAATGCAGGGAAGCTTCGTTTGGAACGAAAACTGACCCCATTAACAAACACCTCAGGCTCTGTGCACTGCCCGAGGACCTTCCAGATCCAGGGTGATTAGGGGGAGGAAGGAGAGGCAAGAGGAACTTGGGAAAAAGAGAATCCTGTTATAAACCCAGGTCTCAGAGACAAGCAGGTTAGGACCGCCCTCCCCCCCTCCCACCCCCCCACCCACCCTCACCCCATGGAGAGAAGATGGGAAAGCTGCCAGCTTCCCTCCAGCCCAGAGCATGAGGCTCAGTTTTCCTTGCTTGCCAGTTCGGGTTACTGCTGTCAACATTTGAATAGGATGGTATTAAAGCTGAGCTGCAGTATTCCACAAAACGCTCTTTCGTGCTCAAAAATACATCAGGGCCCCGGGGCGGAACAGTTGAACCATCTACCAGTGAGACCCAAAGCTGCCCCCACAGTCACTTTTGAGCCCATCCCTCCTGCTGGGGAGACCAGAGGTGAGGTGGGTGCCTGTGTGAGATGAGGTAGACTCCCCAGCTGTGCCAGATGTCAGGTCCCGGGCTGACTTTTTCTTTTGTCCTATCCAAGCAGCATATTGCCTATGTCCCACAACAGGACTCAAGAGTGTTCAGTGCTTGGTACACAGTGATACCTGTGTGGGGCTTATTGAGACAAGGATTCCAGATGCACGTGTGTGAAAGAAATTGTCCCCTACCCTCTAGGCCTAGCAAACGGGCCAGCTCATTGAGATATACTCCTGCGCACTCTCCCATATGACGACCCAAATGCCATTGTTACGTTCCTGTGGCCGTGATAAAAATATCTTAACAAAAGCAACTTGAGGAAAAAGGGTTAATTCTGGCTAGGTTCAAGGTCCGAGTCTGTGATGGCGGGTGACAGAAGCTGGTCACATCCACCACAGGAAGGAGCAGAATGGTGAAGGCCGAACTCAATCACTTTCCCCATTTCATACAGCCCAGGGTTCCCAGCCACAATTAGCAAGGGTCTTCCCACCTCAAGTCACCCAACCAGATAATCCCCACAGGCATGCCCAGCCACTCATCTCCCGTGATTCCTAGTCCTGTCGAGCATCCGGCCATCATTTCTGGCCACAGGGTGGAGCCCTGGTTGGTGATTTGGGCCTTCTACTCTGCCGACTCCACCCAGCTGCAGACAAGCAAGGAAGCAGAGCTAGCTTCCGGCAGAACCGAATGGGGAAACAGAACATGGGTGACCAGATTCCCACAGCGTCAAAGCCAAAGTTGCTCTCTGCCCTGGTTTAAATACACTTTGTCCCCTTGGAAACTCATGCAATTAAATCCCACTGTGAGGCATCAATAGGATAGAAACACACACACATGCACACACACACACACACACACACACACACACACACACAAGCACGCACGCACGCACGCACGCGCACACACGAGTTTCCTTTTCACCGTTGTGTGCTCTGAGAGATCTCGGGACTCTACCAACAAGAGGATTAGCACCTACCTTGGACCAGACCAGTGAGCTGAAGTAAACATCTTTGTGATGTTCCCGGTCTGTGGTGTTGTGTTATAAGAAACAGAAACAAACCAAGAAACTGTCCCTCCATGGTGCAGTGGGCTGTGAGAAAGGGAGATTGTCCAGATATTACCTTCCAAGTCCCCGGAGATCTCTGGAAGCCAACCATTTAAGGATTTGTTTCAAAGCACACTCCACTAATGGCATTATAAGGGAATCTTCAGGACAAGTTAATGCCTGGCTTGGCTAATGGGCAGAGAAATGGAAAGAAGGAGAGTCTCAGAATTCAAGGGATGCCATATTGGAAGGTTTTCTGCATTGGGTTAAGTAACATGGACTATTTCTAGAGAGCACTGGGCAGACTTGGAAGCTGTGTGGGAGGCAGGTGGATTGGAGCCTGGGTGTGAGCCAGAAACACATCTTACTTCCTACCAGGGACCCTGATGCTCAAGCAGCTTTCCTCATCAGGGCTCAGTACCCAGAGAAGGGCGAGAGGAATTTGCTGAAATAATTAATGGCCAATACAGTATGGAACCCCAAAGGGGAAGGGTGTTAAATAGATGTTAAATGTGACATGACAGTTACAACCACCAATTTAAAACTCAATAACTGAAGAATAAAAGATTATTCAGTTATTTCTCTTCAGCAGAGAAACCTCTTTTGAAGACATTGGTGTCTGTGTTCAGACTGAACCCAGGTCTTTCACATGCTAGGCAGGCAAATCTCAAACTGAGACACATCCTCAGTCCTTAGCTGTTTTTCAGACTGACCTCGAATTCAGAGATCCTCCTGCCTCTGCCTCCCAAGTGCTGGGATTAAAGGTGTGTGCCCCAGTCACCACCACCCTCTGTGCCCCAAGTTCTAGAATGGCAAATATGAACCACCACACCAGGCCTAAGAACTATTGTGATTCATCAGTTATGGTGGGTGACGTAACTATAGTAATATATAAAAGAAGATCACGAAACTGCCTTTTACAAAAAGCCAGGCTAGTGAACCCAACAACCTTTGTTTTCCTATGCCCTGCACGGAGGTCTGGTAAGACCCTGGGGAAGCATTACCTGAAAGAGGAGAGGACAAGCCACCTGGGTTGGGTGCTTCCTGGGGACAGGGACATATAGAAACCCTCTTGGGGAGAAGTGCAGAGAAGGAAAGCATCTCAGGTAGTTTGCTGTGATGGCATCCTCTGTCTTTCTCCCAACAAGGCCTGTGCTTCTCTGCTCACCAGCATTATGTGCAAAGGGACTGTTTTAAATTGCTCCCAAGTTGGTACAGGGTAAAAATAGAGGCTGTTCCCAGTGTCGGGAACAGAGGGTAAGGGATGGTATGTATCCAGTGGGCGCATCTTAATATCCCTGGAAGCTGACCATCCCAAACACAGAGCTAGACGGAGAGGCATGTGACCAGTGGGACGCAGCAGGCTGGGGACAATTGGTAGACTCCAACAGCACAGGGCTCTGCGACCAGCTGAAGCCATCAGCTGCCTGCATCCCTGATTATTCCATTTGTGTGGCACTTTGATTCTCCTCACTCAGCAGGCCAGCAGTGGGCATGGGAAGGGCAGGAAGAACAAACAACAGAGACCAGAGGAAGTTTGTCATGGGGGAAAGCACACACACACAGAATGGATTTTTCACTCCAAGCTCTGCTCCGGAAACCCAGCTGCTCACCCTGTATGTTAACTGTAGGCTCATTAAAAAAATAGTAATAATAATAGAAAACACATCCATATCTTTAAAAGTGACTGAAATCATCTGAGAAAGACTTCCTTTGCCGGTCCCCTGCCCACCCCACACCCCCAGGACTCTCCTGAACTTGATACAACCAGCAATAGAAATGGAAGACTGTAATTAAAGTGAGGCCAGCTGAGGCTGCTGTTCAAATTAAACTCCTTTAAAAAAAAAAAAAACATTTTCAATAAAGCGAGGCTAAACTCAGCATGCTTTAGTCATTACTGTAGCATTTCTCTTCCAGAAGGATTAACAAACACGACGTACAGGGCTGAGAAAGTGTGATCAAACAAAGTGTTTTAAAGGGCTTTCTTCTCTCCCTCTTCCATTAACACCGCACTACTGTGATTCCATTCAATGTGTAATGTGGATATGCACACGCATGCTGCGTCACTCGTACCTGGTGAGGACAATGGAGCCTTCTGTAGGACTGAACATCTCTTTTCGGATCTGTCGGGGGGGGGGGGGGGGAAGCCTTACATATGAAAATGTAGGTGACAATGAACGGCTGTGTATAAAAGCAAGTGTTTGCTTGGCTCCATTGTGAGAGCAATGGTATTAAATTTGGGAACACGAGAATTGTGCATTGATGTGCTCAAGGAAACTGAGCTGGGTTAGGGAGAGGCCGGCTGGGAAACCAGGGAGGCCAGGCCAGACGTGTGGAGGAGGCTTTCCTGGAAGCAACTGCCAGAGCTCTAGAAGACGCCCAACTCTGGCCATCACTGTCTGTGACCTGGGGTTCTCTGTCCTAGCACGGGGCATGTCGATCCAGAAAGGAAGGGTAGGAAAAGGAGGGAGAGAGCAGAGGTGGGAGGGAGAGAGATGGGGGGGGAGGAGGGGAAGGCTGCAAATGAGTTTGGTCTCACTCAGGAGAGAGCAGCTCAAACCAGCTTAACTGAAAAGTTAAGCTGAAAGAGAGCATCTCTCTCTCTCTCTCTCTCTCTCTCTCTCTCTATATATATATATATATATATATATATATATATATATATATATATATATTGGAGATGGCAGAGGGTATGAGGGGCCAAGAGAAAGAAGAGCTGAGCATCAAGGGAGGGCAATGGGGTACATATTAACAGGAGTTAGCTCATATGCACAACGACACGTACAACATATCAATATGTAGACAATGATACATATAACATGTCACTATGTAGACAATGATACATACAACATATCAATATGTAGACAATGATACATATAACATGTCACTATGTCAACAATGATACATACAATATATCACTATGTAGACAATGATACATGAAATTCAGAATGAAACAAAGATGACCTTGCAGATGCCAAGTCAGAGAAACGAGCCATGAAGAGGTGAGAATAAAAACAGGGCTCAGATTGACTTCATCAACCTGGATCAAACTTGGGGAGTCTGAGGCCAGGAGGTTCATTGTCAGCCTACTTAAAACACAGTACAATTTGGGGAAAAGTTTCCAGGCAACAATCATTCCCATTCCAGGTGCAGAATAAAGCTTAAGGTGTCACTTTTTAGAAATTCCTTTGCAAAGTACATGTGGCCACGAGGCTGGATTCTATAGCTAAGGGCCTAGACTCTAGGGTGGTCTCTGACTGAAATAGCATAGAGGTCAGCAGGCCGTAAAGTACGTGTGACATCCCCACTAAGGATGGGTCCTATTAACTGGGAGCTAAAGATAAAGGTCTAGGCAGGGAGAGTCTGGGATGGACATTCTGGAGGGTTTGAATGAGGTCTGCCTCTATAGCAAAAGGTGGGTGAGGTCTGCCTCCACAGATAGCAAAAAGGTCACCAGGTCATTAACAATATCCATTCCCAGCATTCTGGACGGGAAAACAGGTATTTTATCTCCTCCACTGGAGAGAGACCCCTGTGTGTTTAACATTCCTGTTTTCCCTAGTGATCTGTGGGCAAAAAGATTTTGTACCACCAGCATCAAAACCCATGGTTGTAATAATAATAATAATAATAATAATAATAATAATAATAATAATAATAAATTAATAAATAAAAGAGAAGCATCCATGGCAAAGGAAGGGGGGATGAAGAGCTGAGGAAATCTGTATCAAACACCTAAGGAAATTTCTAGAACAAGAACTAGCAAATCTTCCAAAACCGGATCCCTTCTCAGTCTCTTCCCTGTCTCCATCCTCACCACACCCCCTCCCTCCTCCACCCTCTTTCATTTCCCTCTCCGCGGCCGCTTTCTTCTCTCAATCCACATGGATCTGTGCAATCAGCCCACAGCCCACATACAGCTGCATGCAGAAAAACCCAGGCCGCTTGGGAGTCTCCAACCAGTTTCCCGAGAACAGAAATCGAGCCAGCTTGCATGCACACATCTGTGAGCTTGACCAGCATCTACCCAGGAGGGATTTCCAGTCTGAAGCGGAAGTGGCAAAATATGAGATAAAGAAGAGCAGTCAGAGGGGAAGAGAACGCCTGGGAGGAAGACGGAAGGAGAGTTTCTCTTCCTGTTCTGACGAAGTGTGATGCTCCCCCATCTTCTGCATGAAAGGATAAAACATGACTGGAAAATCTGGTCTCAGCAGACCTCCCCTGAGGTGCCTGTGGCAACCTCTGGAATCCCCCTTCATCTT
Organism: Peromyscus maniculatus bairdii; assembly: GCF_049852395.1. Taxonomy (NCBI): domain Eukaryota; kingdom Metazoa; phylum Chordata; class Mammalia; order Rodentia; family Cricetidae; genus Peromyscus; species Peromyscus maniculatus. The sequence goes on along the minus strand of NC_134856.1, from coordinate 82,635,845 downwards.
TCCTGAATTCAGTAGCTACCAGACAAGAGCAGCCTGTCAGATCCTCAGTTCTCACACAGACTCTGGGGAACATGATCTGTGGGTAAAGATGACTGTCCTTGCCATGAGTAACTTCCTGTCAGTCTCTCCAGACTCCACCTCCGTTAACATCTCTCTGCTTTCCCAGAGAGTCACCTCACAGGAGACAAATAGGACAATGGAACCCACACTACCATTCCCTTCACTAATCTTTAAAATCCTGCCTTCCATTTACTCCCAAACAATCCGTAGTGCAAAGGATGTAAGATGGAGGAGCTAGGTTCCTATTGCCTTCCTCATTTGGCTTCTGCAGTGAAGGCTGTCTACATGGAGCAGTCCTCTAGCTCAGGGGATCCTCCTAGAGTGTTTTCAGATGTGTTCACTTGCTCATTCTGCTGGACACACGACAAATTCTTCCAGATACCAGGCCAGGTACGAGGCCCCAGCAGTACAACCTTAAACGCCCCAAATTCAAGATTCCACTCTCACCAGACCCTCCGACTTGGAAGGAATACTCCGAAGAAATGCTGCCTGGTAAGCCTCGAGCATGGAAAGAATGTACTGGAGGAGGGGGCTGGGGCAGTGACGGCTCCCTTGACTAGATGGAGTTTAAACGGATTTGAAAGCACATGTATTAGGATTGATTAAACAAGATGTATTTCCTCTAATTTCCGGAGGCTGGAACACTCTGGTCAAGGTGTCCGTGAGCTTGAGGGCTCTCTCCTTGGCCTGTACATATCGTCTTCTTTGGGTCCTTGCCTGGTCCCCTTGGTATGTGGGTCTATGTTCTAATCTCCTGGTAAGGACACCAGTCAGGGTATGGTCCCAGCCTAATGACTTACTTTGTACTTTATTTATAACTTATTTATAGTAACTTAATCACAGTCTTTGAGAGTCTATCGTCAAATGCAACTGCATCTAAGTTATGGGGGATTGGGACTTCAACATATGAAGTCTGGAAAGGTACAATTTGGCCCACAAACGTTTTAGATGCTAATCTAACTTTGTTAGAAGGAAAGCTATGGAAAGAAAGCAAGGAATCAGAGAAAGGAGTCTCCAAAGCTGGGGGGCATAGGCACCCCCAAAGTACATTATTTTTATGTGGCTATGATAATATCTGACATATGCATCTTAAAGGGGGAAAGATGTATTTGGGCCCTTCCAAGCAGAGAAGACACGAAAACAATTCACAGCTCGTTTAACCAGGGACCAGGAAACACCAAGAGAAGCTGTTGGTGTTGGTGTCTCCCCTTTATTGTGTCTGGACTGCCAGCCCATGAGGTAATGCCGCCCACCTCAGGATGGGTCTTTCCACATAAATTAATTGTCTCTGGAAACGCCCTCACAGGCCTGAAGAGATGACTCAGTCAGCAAAGTACTTGGCACACAGCATGAGGCCTTGAGTTCAAATCCCCAGCACCTATGTATGGCAGCATGTGCTATTATCCAGTGCTGTAGAGATAGAGACTGGAGGAGCCCTCAGATTTTCGGCTGGCCAGTGTGGCCGACAGACTGCTTCAAGTTCAGTGAGAGATACCATCTCAAGAGGTAAAATAGAAAGTGATGGAAGAAGACAGACAGACAGACAGACAGACAGACAGACAGACAGACACACACACACACACACACACACACACGACCCCCCAGACATACTCAGGGTTGGGTCTACACCTCAGTCAATTGAACTCCCTTCACACTGGCCATCAATAACCACCACACAGAAGAGAGTTTTTAAAATAAGGATGATAATTATGCGGAGAAAGGAAGAAACTGGACTCAGCAGGAGTTTGACCTCCATGGACATGTCTTCAGGGAAGGTGATGTTTTCAGTGACATGGAAGCCTGAGAAGGAACCGTCTACACCCTACAGTATGTGTTTTATGTATGTGAGGGGTGGGGGTGGGAGGTTCTTCACTACCCCACTTTCCATTCATTATTCCTCCTTCACCAAGCACATTATTATTTACCAAGCAGTTGTGAACAAATATAAATCAACCTTCAGTATTTACCTGAAAGCCTCCAAGTCAGCACATCACTGAGATATTTGCATATCGGGGTTTACTGCAGCGCTATTCCCAACAGCTAAGCCCCAGAGCCAGCCTAGGTGTCCAACAGGAGAGGAACAGACAAAGAAAATGCATGCACACACACTAGAGTTGTTTAGCTATAAGAAAAAAAAAATGTATCCTTTGCAGGAAAATGGACACGACTGTAGACCATCATACAAGCGAATAAAATCAGTCTCAGAAAGATAAATATTCTAAATTGGACACTGATACATGAGATTGCATATGTAGAAATTGTCTAAGGGAATAAAAGGTTCCAACAGAAGGGAGGAGGGGTGGGAAGGAGCTGGCAGCCGAGAATGGGAGTAGCATGCTCAAAGTACATTAGATCCTTGCCTGATGTCACCCGGCTTAATGGAATAAAATGTACGTTTCATAGGCAGATGGATAACAGAGATATAAGTAGGTAGATGTAGACCCTAACTCACACAGCCAGCGTCTCTGGAATGGAGGAGTGCACGTCAGACCCAAAGACAGAGACAGCGAGGAAAAGGCAAGGGGAACAATGCTATTCCCAGGAGAAGACACAAAAGTCCTGGGGCAGACAAGGGTTAAGTATGCTCAAACAACCAGAGGAGGTCAGCGTGGGTAAAGACCGTGACTGAAGAGAAAGTGACCCAGGGTGAGAGCAGGAAGGTGGAGCAGAGCCTGGCAGCCCCACTGGGACAGGATGACATTTGGACACACCTCGACGAAGCTGGAGAGGAACGGAACAGGAAAGAGAGGGCCTCAGTGAGCAGGGACTTTGACCTTGGGAGAGAGACAGGCCAGTTCTGCGTTCACCTCTAATGGAAACCTATGGAAGGGGTGTGTGTGTAGAGGTAGAAAGGATAATAAATTAGTATAGGGGTGAACAAATGAGTCGTGAGAAATGCACTTGATGAGACACATTGGCTCAGGCCTGTTGTTCTGTATAAGGCTTGTCCTGAGACATGCCCCTCGGCTATCTGGTACTTGCAGCAGCGGACTGAAGCACCTATTACCATGTGCAAGTAGGCCACTGAGCTACCCACGGGCAAACCAAACTTCTCCTGCAGAACATTTTGAATTAGGTCTAAAAGCTGGGGGAGTCTGATTAAGCCCCTGAAGCCGCAGACCACAAAGCATGCAGGAACTGTGGCTGAGCCCGGGTCAGGAGGAGAGAAAGCAGCAGTTCTGCTTTGCTGATGGAGAAGTAGAACTTCTCCACGCCCCCTGCCCATTCCTCCTGCTCCTCCTCCCCGCCTGCCTCTGGTCTTCCTCCGCACCAGCACAGGTACCTCTGATTGTCGTGATACACCCACCTCTGTGGACCTTGGGGTCTAGACTAAACCCACTAGAATAACTGGGCCACTGAATTCGAAATTAAATCGCCCCCATAGGCCCTTCTCTTTCCAGCTGGTGAGCTCATCGGGGCTCAGATAATGGAACAGTTCTTGCCACTAATGGGCCATGAGCAAGTGAAGAAGGGAAACTGCCCCTCTATGACTCCACTAGAGAGACAGGAGGAGAAGGTCACTGGCAAAACCACTGAAGTTTTTAATGTTTGGGAAGAACTTTCCTTTGATTAGAGGAGATCTAGAGCATAAAAAATGGACACATCAGGATGCATTTCCAACCAGAATGGACATGTGTCCATGCACCCCAGAGACGTAAGTTCAGGCTTCTGAAATCTACCACCCCAAAATGTCCCACTGCTAATCCATCCACAGACAAGAGCTTGAGATCTTCTGAGTCAGAAGAACCTTCTAGAAGCTGCTTGCCAGGAAAAGTGGAATCCACCGAGGCAGCCTAGTTGACTTGGACCACACAGGCCACGGGTGTCAAAGCACTCCAGCGTCTTCCCTCCAGGAACTGTGAGGACTTTGACAGTGACTAGATAACTCAATAGTAAGGTCTGCCAGAAACAGCGAGGCAGACCAAGATGCTCCTGGGATTCGGTTCTAGGGAGACATCTGCAGCTGCTGGCAACTGAGAAAGTTCTGGGTTCAGAGCCCTTTGGGAATTTGGACTCCACTGATGCTTCTTCTGGGGCTACTCCAGAGACCATGGCAAAAAGGAAGACGCTCTTCTTGCCCACCGCCAGTCATCCAGTTTACTTGCTTGATCACCTTGAAAAGGTGAGATCTCATCAAGGGAATGGACTTAATCTGAGGGCTTCAGGCATAACCAGGACAGCAGGAGTGTCCAAGTGTGCATGGACTAGAACGTTCGCTGGAGGGATGTTATTAGTAGCGAAAGGGGCATCATCACACACGAGGAGAGTGGATGCCGAGTGTCTTGCACACAGAAGGTGAACTGGTCCCACAACCATCACTCAGCCTAGACTGCATTCCAGTCCCCAACTACCGCTCAGGGTTGCTTTTGCCATTCTTAGTGGGGAACACCTCTCTGGTGCCTGCCAAGCATTGTGAGCAACACAGTGACCCATCCTAATTTCCTCCATCACAGATCCTTCTAAGAGATGGCACACATCCAGAAAACCTGATCTCAGAGAGGTCCCAAAGGGGGGCTTAGGGTATAGGGGTCACAACACAAAAGTTTCACAAGCTATGGTCTTAGTTATATCACATGTATAGGGAACCAGGAGGGACCTAGCACTATGGAAACCAAATAGGACACAAGTTGGCTCAAGAGGCCCTGAGACTCAGAAGCCTCTCCTAGAGCATCTCTCCTACAGATGCCCTAAAACCTACCAGGTAGGGGAAAGGGTGGGAACTGTTACAGTTGCACTGTGAAATGTCTGAACACTTGATCCTCCACAGATGTTGCTGTTTGGGGACCTTTAGAATTGTGGTCTAGCTAACAGAGGTGGGTTGTCGGGGTGGCCCTTAAAGATGGCTGCACCAGAGGCTGTTTCTATTGGGCCACCAAGCAGCTCCCAAATCATAACATGGAGACTTCTTGCTAGTTATAAATGCTGGGCCCAGCTTAGGCTCGTTTCTGGCTAGCTCTTTTAACTTAAATTAACCTGTTTCTCTTTGTCTACCTTTTGCCTCAGGGCTTTTTCCTTTTCTTTCTGTCTGTGTACCATACTTCCACTGCTCCTCGTGTCCGGCTGGCTGGTGGCTCCTAGCCTCTCTGCTGCTCCATTTCCTCTAAAGTGGGAGTCATAGCAATGCCAGGATCCCTGGGCCTCCCTATGTGGGCCAAAGTCCTCCATGGAGGACAGTGCCTCACACAGAGGTGGTGGTCTGCCATCACAGAGGTGGTGATCTGCCATTGGGACCCTCATCTGTGGTCTTAAACATGATGTGTGAACCAGGGTCTTCCCCATGAGTAGCACCACAGAGGTCCTTAGTGATCAGGAGAGGTGATGGTGGGGGGAATGTAACAGATGGGACACAAGAGTAGACAGCAGGCAAGGGATGGAGGAAGGAAGACTTTGTCAGGTCCTCGGTGACTGTATTGCTTACCTTCCTCATCACTGACAATACCCGACAGAAGCAACTCTAGGTGGAAGTATTGCCTCAGTTCCAGGGGATGCCAGTTCATCACAGTGGGAAAGGCACGGTGGCCGGAGTGTTGCCTCAGGAGTATAAGGTGGCAGATCAGGATGTAGAGCGTCCAGGCCAGGCAAAGGCGTGTTATATCTGTTTATGCTATGGAATATTACTTTAAGTGTGTAAAGTGTTACATTTGTTGGTGCTGCATTTGTTTAACGAAGCAAGGATGTCTGTTTAATTATGTAAAGATGTGTTGCATTTGCTTCACCTTGCCTGCCTAAGGCATCTGACTGGTCCAATAAAATGCTGGATGGCCAATAGCTAGGCAGGAGAAGAATAAGTGGGGCTGGCGGGCAGAGAGAAGAAATAGAAAGAGAAATCCGGGCTTGAGGGAGGACGAGAGAAGAAGGATGAGGGAACAAGTGACGTCCCCGGGTCAGGAGGCCAGGCAGCCACCAGCCAGCCGGACACGAGGAACAGTAAAAGTATGGTACACAGACAGAAAGAAAAGGAAAAGGCCTTAGAGGAAATGGAGCAGCAGAGAGGCTAGGAGCCACCAACCAGCCAGACACAAGAAGCAGTGGAAGTATGGTATACAGACAGAAAGAAAAGGAAAAAGCCCTGAGGCAAAAGGTAGACAAAGAGAAACAGGTTAATTTAAGTTAAAAGAGCTAGCCAGAAACGAGCCTAAGCTGGGCCCAGCATTTATAACTAGTAAGAAGTCTCCATGTTATGATTTGGGAGCTGCTTGGTGACCCAATAGAAACAGCCTCTGGTGCAGCCATCTTTAAGGGCCACCCCGACAACCCACCTCTGTTAGCTAGACCACAATTCTAAAGGTCCCCAAACAGCAACATCTGTGGAGGATCAAGTGTTCAGACATTTCACAGTGCAACTGTAACAGTTCCCACCCTTGCCCCTACCTGGTAGGTTTTAGGGCATCTGTAGGGGAGATGCTCTAGGAGAGGCTTCTGAGTCTCGGGGCCTCTTGAGCCAACTTATGTCCTATTTGGTTGCCATAGTGCTAGGTCCCTCCTGGTCCCCTATACATGTGACATAACTAAGACCATAGCTTGTGAAACTTTTGTGTTGTGACCCCTATACCCTAAGCCCCCCTCAGAGGGGCCTCTCTGAGATCAGGTTTTCTGGATGTGTGCCATCTTTTAGAAGGATCTGTGATGGAGGAAATTAGGATGGGTCACTGTGTTGCTCACAATACATATGGCACCCACATGCAGGCACATTGAGGATTTCTCAAAAAACAAAAACAAACAAACAAACAAACAAAAACCCACCATGCCCTGTGAGCCAGCTGCCACTATGATTTTCTAAGAAAAAAAACTACCTATCTGGTCTTGTTTCCTATATAGGACAAATCTACAGGGGATGGACTGTCAGGCTGCATTCTAAAATAAAGACTGCACAGGCCTCCTGCCCACCTCCTCAGCTAGTTCAGCAGCAGCCAGCTGTCCTCAGCTGTCTATAGACCAGGCACATTCAGAACCTTGGATGAGTTAGGTTCCTTGTTTTATTTACCAAAGGATCTGGACTCAGATACCACTTTTTCCCTCAGTGGGCACGCAACTTCATGACATAGATGGAACACCTGATCCCTCCTGATATCCAGGGCCTCCAGCAGCTCCATCTCCCATGTGTCAGCTCAGTTCTCTCAGAGACTGCGTGGGCACCTGTGACCAACAGGCACTAAAGATAAATCCCTTGGTGTCTCCTCCGGGGAGTTCCGAATTGCTGGGAGTCAGGCAAGGCCGGCTGTGCTGGATATACAACTTAGAACAGGCTGTCAAGAACAGGGCTGTGGTGCTGCACTGTTCCCCAGTGAGCCACATGACCTTGCACCTCCATCTCCAGCTTGGAGACAGAGGGAGACTGTGGTGATGTAGTGTGTACCCTAATAAAATTTGCCTGAAGATCAGAGAACAGAACAAGCCACTAGATTAAACATAGAGACCAGACAGTGGTAGCACACACCTTTAATCCCAGCACTCGGGAGGCAGAGCCAGGCAGATCTCTGTGAGTTCCAGACCAGCCTGGGCTACAGAGTGAGATCCAGGACAGGCACCAAAACTACACAGAGAAACCCTGTCTCAGAAAAACAAACAAACAGACAGACAACTCTTGGAACTCTGGTAGTTCAAAGCCACCCTGGACTACAAGAGATTGACTTGGTCTAGGAGAGAAACAAAGCCAGGCAGTGGTGGCACACATCTTTAATCCCAGCACTTGAGATCTCCTGCCTTTGCTTGGGAAGCACACACGCCTTTAATCCCAGGAAGTGATGGCTGGGCGGAGATAGGTATATAAGGCCTGAGGAGACAGGAACTGAAGCTTTTCAGGCTGAGAAGTCCTAGAGGTAAGAGGTGGCCTGTTCCTTTGTCTCTCTGATCTTTCAGTATTTACTCCAATTTCTGGCTCCGGGTTTTTTATTAAAAGACCATTTAGCAATTCGTGTTACAGGGGACTGGACTAAATGGAATCAAGCTGTGCTCCTAGGAGTCCTGGAAGTGTAAGATGAGTCCTAGGTGCCCAAAGGTTTCACAAATGCCCAGGCCCCAGAGACTGTGCCCACAGGTCCTGTGGCAAAGCGTCATGTGATTTCAAGAAGGAGGGGGCTCAGTCAGGCAACTCCACTTCTCTCTCCAGTGCAGGGTTCCAAGAAGGTGTGTAGCTCTGGAAGGTTCGACCACCACTGGGTGACTTTCTGGTTCAGTGAGACACCTGTACCAAAAAGGAAGGTGGAGAACAATTGAAGAAGACACCCAGTGCCAACCTCTGGCCTAGACACACACGCACGCGCATGTGCGCACGCGCGCACGCGCACACACACACACACACACACACACACACACGCACACGCACACGCACACGCACACGCTCGAACGTGCAGTTAGAAGTGACTTCAGAAGAATCTATTTTGGATAGTGGGCTCTGCCCAGTGTCAGAACAACTTATTTGTCCTAATGTTTTCATTCATTGTTCTGCCCTAAGCAGGAGGACAAGTGCACAGAGCCACCCCCGCCCCCAGCACCTCCTTGTCCCATCAGCCCACAGCAGCCTCCGATGGACCCTGACCCCTGCAGAGGGGATGTGGCCAGGACTCCTGAAATCCACATCTGTAAAGCCCATTTTAGGTCCATGTCTTCATTTCATGAGCCAGGTTCAAGCAGCCTGCTGCCTGCACGTGCCCTGTTGAAAGCCAATGCACTTCCTGTTTACTTAGATAATATTATATCCTTCTGAGGTCTTTGATGTAGCTGAAGACTAGATAGTTATAGTTATGGTTTTCCTTTGTTATGATAAGAGATAAGGTAGATAGGAAACTTGAGACTCACAAATATAGGATAGATAGAATATTTTCTCTAATTTTACAAAATACAAATAGACTAGATATTGTAACTGTAATTCTTGTTTATTATATGTAATTTTACTATGTTAAAGTGAAAACCTTCCTTTTTAATTAAACAGAAAAGGGGAAATGCTGTAGAATAATGCTTTTGTACACTGGTTTAATAAAACACTGATTGGCCAGTAGCCAGGCAGGAAGTATAGGCAGGGTAAACAGACAAGGAGAATTCTGGGAAGAAGAAGGCTGAGTGAGGAGATGCCAGCCCGCCTTCCAGGGAGCAGCATGTAATGGCACACAGGTAAAGCCACAGAACATGTGGCAACATATAAATTAACAGAAATGTGCTGAGTTTAAGTGCAAGAGCTAGTCAGCAGTAAGCCTGAGCTAATGGCTGAGCAGTTTTAATTAATACAAGCCTCTGTATGTTTACTTGGTTCTGAGTGGCTGCAGACCCAGTGGGACACAGAAAAACTTTCAGCTACAAAGATTTCCAAAGCAAACGCAATACAGTGTCCAGGTGAGACCACAGAGGGAACAGAACAAGGGGTAAGAAGGGTATTGTGTAATTGCACTGACTGGGATGTGATCAACCTGCTCCCAGGGTGTCTACCTGGTCTCGGGAGCGACAGTGTGACAGCATGAGAAGAAGCCCAACTTCCCCAAACCTAAGCAGAGAAGGGATTCCGAGAGGGACCTGGAGCCCTGGTCTCCTGCTCCCCAGCAGGTATATTAGGCTGTACCTGAGCTTGCTCCAGCGTGCTTTTATCCCACAGGCTCCCAAGGCAGGGTGGGCTCAGATCTCAAGTTCCAGGTGGGATGCTCTCTTCCAGGGCGGGGTACAAAGGACCCAGAAAATGCCCTGGTAAGAAGGGCTCTCAGGATCCTCTTGCCCTGAATCCTGATGTCCTTGATTCTGAGACGCCAGCAGCTCAAGCGACCATGGAAACAGGTCTCAATTCTGATGGTGTCTTAGGTGGTCGTGGGTGAAGACAGAAAGCATCACACCCCGTGATGGCCAAGGCTATCCAAGGGCATGTTCGTCTGTCCACCCTCCACTCTGACTTATGGCTGAGCCTTGTCAAGGGAATGAGTTACATAATGAAAAGGCCTCTGCCATGAGGGGAACTGGGGCTCCTGTGTGGAGCCTGCCCCCAGGGACACAAGAGCCAGTAGAGAAGGCTAAGCACAACCCATGTGTAGCAGTCCACAGTCAGGGAAGGAGGCCAGTGCTGGCCCTGGAGAGCCCAGAGGAAAAATGACTGCTTCCGCCTGGGGGGATCCAGAAAGAGTCTCAGAGTGGGTGACATTGGAACACTGAGCAGACAGATCATTAAGAATCGGCAGACCATCTCTCCAGCTGGGCTGAGAACATCTCCCAGCTCCCTAGGGCAGTTCCCCTGCAGTCAGGACCTGGCTCTGAGGGAACCTGGGTCACGCCAGGCCACTTTGCTGGTAGCTCACCGAGGAGCGAGCACTGAAGAGCTCAGACTCCGCTGTGCCCCTCACTTCCCTCCATCTGACTGCAGCTGACTCATCAGACTGTGTCTTCTGAAAATGCCTCCTGCATACTCTGCCTCTCCAGCTCCACTGCAGGGGACTTCATGCATGCATTGGCTTTTAATTTGTTTTTTGTGTCGTTTGGTTTTTCACCACTCGGGGATGGAGCCTAGGCCTTCATGCATGTCAGGCAAACTCTTCACTACTGAGGGATGCACTCATTCTCACTAAGCTGCTCACTAAGCTGGCCTGGAATTCACTCTGCAGCCCAGACAAGCCACGAACTTGTCATTCTCCTGCTCACAGTAACTAAGATTGCAGGTCTAAACTAACCAGACCCAATTAGTGGTGCATTTTGAAACATCCCCTAGAGGAGGGGAGGTCGAGGCAGGAGGAATGTCATTTCGAGGCCAGCCTGAGACTCAGAGTCAAAATAATAATAATAATAATAATAATAATAATAATAATAATAATAATAATAAAATTTAATAAACATCTATAACTTAAATTCCACAATTTTGAACCCATGGCCAATCTTGTTTTGTTCATACTCCCCTACCCCAGTTTCCCCAGCCTGTGCCCCAAACATTGTATCATTTCATCCATGAATTTTTGGTTATAATCACCAAATGATCAGGTTTTTAGACTGTATCTCCGGTACCATCATCATTCCTTCCACAGTGATTAACTCCCGAACATTATCAAACACCCAATCAACGACCCTGCGGTCTGGATTTGCTGATTGTGTCCCCAAAGTGTTACCTGATATGTTCCCATTCCTTTAATTTCCTGGAAGTTGATATGTAAATTTAAAGAATCAGATTTAAGTGTGGCTGTCTGGGCAAGAAACTTCTAATACAGGGACGTTCCTTCCATCAGAAAGTGCACCATGTCGTTTGTGATTCCTGTACTGGGGACCAAACACAGGCTCTGAAGGACGCCGAGCAAGTGCTCCATCTCGGAACTATGCTCAGGTATCTCACCACATCCCTGCACATCAGATCTGGTTGGCTCTTTGGAGGATGTTTATAATGTTACTCTGTAATGTTACTCAGATCCATTCACTCATTAGAGGTTGCAAAAGGTGATGATCTCGCGCTAAAACTCTTTCTTTGGTGCGCTGCTGGATCACTTCCCAAATGAGGGGCTTTATACAGTAGAGTGAATCTCAATTCGTCACTATTTTTTAAATTCTACTGTGTGTGTAGGTATGCACGTCTGTGTGTATGTGCACATGCATGCAGGTGAGGCCAGAGACTGACAGGTGTGCTGCTATTACTCTCCAGTTTTCTGTTTAGACAGTGAGCTCCAGCACTGGGGCTACAGACATGAGCTACCACACTAGCCCTTTTACATGGGTGCTAGGGTCCAAGTTTACCTCTTCATGCTTGTGTGGCAGGCACTTTACCAAATGAGTCGTCTCCCTAGACCTTTCTTCTGGTTTTGTTTTGTTTTTCCTTTTTTTGTTTTTCAAGACAGGCATCCTCTGTGTAGCCGTGGCTGTCCTAGAACTCACTCTATAGACCAGGCTGGCCTTGAACTCACAGAGATCCGCCTGCCTCTGCCTCCCAAGTACTGGGATTAAAGGCGTGCGCCACCACCGCCCGGCCAACCTTTCTTTTCTTAGATCACATCTTCACACAAAGCAGCCATGTTATTGAGGCTTGGATTTCTCCACAGCTGACCTATCCTCATCCCTTGTCATTACTGTCGTACCGAGTGCATGACTTGCCCTGCCCTTGGGCAGGAGTTCTTGAATGCTCACACTGACTTGGAGAGTTCCCTTGCCTTCTGCTGTGATGAGATTTGCCACGCTCTGCTTGTGCGTCCGTCTCCTCTTTATGTGTTTCCCTTGGCCAGCCTCCAATTTGCCCGTGTCTTTAATGCAGTTAGATTACCATTTCTTTTTCTTTTTTTTTTTCTTTTTTTTCTTTTTCTTTTTCTTTTTTTTTTCTTTGGTTTTTCAAGACAGGGTTTCTCTGTGTAGCTTTGGTGCCTGTCCTGGATCTCACTCTGTTGCCCAGGCTGGCCTCGAACTCACAGAGATCCCTCTGCCTCTGCCTCCCGAGTACTGGGATTAAAGGCATGCGCCACCACTGCCTGCCCGGCAAATTACCATTTCTTTAAACTGATTTTTAACTCGGTTATCTTCTTGGGAGGGAGCAGAATGGAGGGCAGTGAGGAGCTGGGAACTGGGGTGAGCTGAGTTTGAAGCTTGTTGGATCCATAAAAAGTTCTAGGATCACTCTGGGTTACTCATCACTCCTCTGAGGCGATTTGCACACTAGTTCACATAGACATAATGTGATTTTACTCCCAAAGAACTTTGGAAAGGATGAAATAAATGCAAACTAGCTAGTTTAGACTCCTGCAAACTGGAATGTCAATGTGTGGCTTCCCTTTTGCTTCTTCTGGGAACACTTGTAGATCCTAACATCTGCCCCATTGTCCATTTTGATCTGGCAACACTGAATCTTGTTTCTAGACTGTTCTCCAGCACACCTGCTGCCCTTACACGTCAGTCTCCTCCCACAGGTTACTAATTGTGTCACTGCCCTTTACTTACACTGCCCCCTTTGTTCATTTATTTGGCTTTGGCCATGGGAATTGAACCTGAGGTCCCCAGCATGCTAGGCAGAGGCTCCACCACTGGCCTCCACTCCCCTCCCCCTCCCCAGCAACTACCTTTTGTCAATTGGCTCAAATCATTGTACTTAGTAATGGGTTTCAGAAAGACATCCTCACACAGTCTCTCACTCTCCTTGATCATACCCATCCCCCTACACCTCTCCCTCCCTCTCCCTACTCCAGACAGGCCTCTTCATTTTTACCAGTCTTGCTTTGAGTGCATGTATATGTAAGTGACTTTGTGCATCTATATTAAATCTAAGGTTCACAGCTGAAAGAAAATGTGATGTTTATCAGAGTCTAACATTTCCCTGAATACAATGATCTCCAGTTGATCCATTTTCCTATAAACAATGTCACTTCACAGGTGAATGAAATACCATTATGTACATCTCTTTTATGCATTCACCTGTTGTCGGGCATCTAGTCTGATTCTGCAACTTGGAAATTGTGACTAGTGTCGCAGTAGTGTGGATGTGTGCTATGTTATCTTAGGAGACCTTTGGTATCCACTCGGGCATGGCATAACTGGTTCATACAGGAAGGCTATTTTCAGTTTCCTGAGACACCTCCACGCTGATATCCACACTGGCCCGACTGCTTACACTCTCACCAGAGAGTGTGTCTGTCGAGGGTTCCTTTTCCTGCATCCTTGCCAGCACTGGTCGTTACATTTTAGTTACTGTTTCTAACTGGAGTGTGATATATGAAATAAAGAAATGAACAGGCAATTCTCCAAAAAATAAAGTGCAAATGGCCAGTAAACAAGAGAAAAACAAACAAACAAAAAAACGTTCAACAACGTTCTTAGCCACCAAGAAATGTGAATTAAAACTTCACTGAGATCCACCCCCGTCCCGCACCCTGAGCTGCCCTCTTGGAAAAAGGGTCCCACATCTTTTCTGCCTGTGCTCATTCTAGCTGCCTGCCAAGATACAAGCTCAGCTGTGTCTGCTTTTCCTTCTTTTCTTCCCTCTCCATAGAAGCTGGTTAAAGTACCCACACCTGTCAGAGCCACGCCCACGACCTACCAACCCACAAAACACACTTCTGGCGTTCTTTCCAAAGCTGCTCTGTCGGTTCACAGACCCTCAGGGACTGTGCCTTCAGGGTCCAGCTTCAGGGTTTACTGATGTGTGTGTAGTTACTTACACAGGTGCATGAGTGTGACCACGTGTAAGTGTGTGTACATAAATGCATATGCATGTTTGCCGGCGCATGTGTTTGCCTTTGTGTACGTATAGGTGGAGCACATGTGTATTTTCCCCATATGTGTGAACATACATGTGTCCTTGTGCATCCATGCTCACACATGTGTATCTTTACATGGGTATGCATCTAAGTGTCCGATTCCCTTCAGGAAGCCAGTCTCAAATGCTGTGTTCTCTGACTCAGAATCACTCAGAGTCCCTGAGGGCCTTCCCACTCTCTAAGATTTTAGCTAGAAGTGGGGAGAATTGGACCTTGATCTTAACAGACATTCAGTAATAACCTTATTTCTCTGATGTGACCCCACACACACCTAGAACAAGAGGAACCACAAACAGTGAGAGAAAGCAGCCCCACACCCCATCTGGATGTGGTGGCACTCCCAGGATGGACTGTGATGGCCTCTGGTCCCCGAGAGACGACAACCCTGTTCAGGGATCCCCAGCATGGCAACTAAGGAGCTAGATGCCACCTACAGCTTTTCCTAAAGCCAGGGTCTATCTCAGGGTCAAATGCACAGCCAGGTCTTGACTGTCACAGGATGGGGGAAGGAACTGCTATTGTAAACACCCCACTCAACCTACTTTAGCATCTCAGCAAGAGTTTCCAAAACCCAAGTGAGCTGCAGGAGGGGTAATTATAGACACCAGGTGGTTTGGGTTTGAAGACCACAAAAACAACCCTTCCAGGGCTTTCTGGGTGTGAATCACATGCTGCTCCCGCTGCGAAAGCCTCATACAGTTAAGAGCCTTTTTTGGCCTTGGCGGAGCAGGGCTGAACCATCAGCACTGTGAAGAATAGCAATGTGGAGCTGGGGAGATGGTTCAGCAGATAAAGTGCCTGCCAGGAGAACACAAGGACCAGTTGGGATCCCCAGTACCCACGGGAATGCAGGATGGGTGTGGCAGCCCACCTGTAATCCCAGCAGACAAGAAATAGAGATCCCTAGAGCAAGCTGCCTAATTCGGTCCATCAGTGAGGTCTGGACTCAACTGAGAAAACCCACCTTCATATATATGGTGCTGAGTGATCAAGGAAGACAGTCAAGCCAAACTGGGCTTCCATGTACACACATACATTCGTATCTGAATATATACATGCACACCCTACATGTGCAAACACTTATACACACATGAATGTATATTTTATTATACACTCACATACCAAAGCAGGGTGGGGGGCAGCAATTCAAGGCCAAACAAAACCTGATTTCTGCCTGGAAGATGAGAGGGATTGGAAGAACGCCCTGGAAATGAAGGTGTCTATAGCACTCCACAAAGATGCACAGTGGTGAAGCCCAGAGGGTGGGCTGTCAGAGGACTGCTACATTTTAAGTGGCCGCCCATCCTTTGTTACACCCCCAGGGGGGCAGCCTGGGCTACAGGCTTCAGGGGATGGAGGCAGTACAGGAGTCACAGGCTGTGGCACCCCAGGAGCTGAGGCTGAGGATAAAAGGCAGGTCCATACCCAGGGGCCTCAGAAGGCAGGCTGCCCCAGAGTACCTCTGATTATCCTAGCAGAAAGTGAGCCTTGGAACAGGTGGGGGGTGGGCAGTGTCTCCTACTGTGGAGACAAATGGGGTCTCAGGTTGCTGTACGCATTGTTACAGGAATAGTGTTGTCGGGTTCTCTAAGTGGGTTGAGCACTATCCTGGGCAGACAATGGTTCCATCACTAAACCGGCGTTTACTGATGGAAGGCAGAGCCATTGAAGGAAAGGTCCTGTGGCCTTTCGTAGTCTTGAATCCTGAGCGAACCACTTCCGGAGCATGGTGGGAGCCGAGGAGGTTTCAAAGTGCTCTGTGTGGTCACATAACAGCCTTAATGACAGAGCACAAAAGCCTGGGTTACCGTGGTTTGAAAATGCCAGCCCCGCCTCCTCCACAGACTTGCCACCGGAAGAGAGAGTGGGGCGGTGCAGGTGTCTGCTTCCCCGGCTGCCAGCTCTGCCGCCTACAGAGACCCGGCCTGCATTCTGAGTGGCCCGCGGGCTCTGTGGACTTGGCTAGGGTCTTTATCCAGTCCTCCTGGGAGCAGGCTTGACCATGACGTATGCTGGTTTCCATGCCTTAAACACAGGCGTGAAGACGCTCCCAGCATGTAAGGAAATGCCTCTGTACTTTGGGGAATAAGTCACGTACACAGGCTGTCCTTCTACCCTCACCCTATGTAGATCTCTTAACCAGGCCACTGGAAAGAGGAGGCGCCACCTGGGCCGGGGCTCCTGGGAAGCGCTGACCATGGAATCTCGGAGCACATCTCCCCTCGACTGAAGTCACACACTCTGGGATCCCGGGACACCGTGCAGCCAGCTTGCTTTGTGTCTCCATTTGCTATTTGTAAATGAGCCCAAGGCCAGGATCCTCTCGGCTTTCTCGGGAAGACTGCTCCGCCCACGAGAAGGGATTTTACCAAGTTAACACATCCATTCTCTGCTTCCACATCAGGGCGGGTTGGGAGACTCGAAGAAACATGGCCATCTGCCATCTCCAATACCATGGGACCAGGAGAGCCACACAGAGCTGTAGAATCAAGGCAGTGATCTGGGTCAGGCACTGTCTCTGGCGCTCCCTCTCCTTACAGCTTAGTGTCTCCTCATGTTCCACACCCCGGCCTCTCACTCAAAACTAGCTGTGATAAGGACTAATTCTTTCTTGTGTTGGATAATTTGTTGGTTCTAGAAGTTACTTTCTTATCCACCCTAAATTCTGGAAGGTAAAAATGCTAACAGCTCTGTGGAAGGCTGGAAAGACAACTCGGCAGACGAGAATACTTGCTGCTCTTCTAGAGGACCTCGGTTCATTCCCACCACACACACACACACACACACACACACACACACACACACACACACACACACGACGGCTAACAACCACCTGTAACTCCTGCTGCAAGAGGTCTGACGTCTTCGTCTGACCTCCACAGGCAGCTGCATGCACACAGCACTGTCTCTCTCTGTCTGTCTGTCTGTCTCTCTCTCTCTCTCTCACACACACACACACACACACACTGAATGAATAAATAAATAAACTAAAAATTCTTTTAAAAAATCTCCTGTGGAGCTGGGGGCTGGGGAGGGAAGGAATGAAGAGGAGGGAAGGGGTGGAGGGCAGAACTAAGGAGAACAGAGACGGCACATAGCAGTCAACAGGAAGCTCTCTCAGAGCCTGAGAGCAGTCAACAGGAAGCTGCTCTCGGGTGGGTTGATGTTCTGGATATTATCCCCAGGCGGCTTCCCCCTCCACCTCATTTTCCTTTTTCCTTCCCAGCCTGCCCTCTCCAGATCTCTCCAGCTCCCTTCAGGGCATTAGTTCCATGAGGGGAGCACCCCCACTCTGTGCTCAGGCTTCTTATCTTCCCTTGACCTACTTAATCCTGTGAACGCTTCTCTCATCCCAGCATTGTTCACTCTGAGGTGGCGGGCTGGGAAGGTCTGGACAGGGAACCAGGCCGAAAGGGCAGTAAAGCAGACAGCAGCCACGGGGACCTGCATAGGATGCCCTCTTGCTCCGCAAATATGTAAAATTATATTGTATGACTTACCTGTACAAAGACAAACACATATTACCTACAACCTTCTCTTCAAACTGAAAGCTTGAGATTTTTTTTCCTTCCCATTTTCATTTTGAAGGAAATGAACATCAAAGCACTTCCTAGAGCCAATCACAGTGTCCTGGCTCTGTTACACTGTGAAGTGCAGCCCTGGAAGACAGTGGGAGCCGATCACAGTGTCTTGGCTCTGTTCCACTGTGCAGTGTGGCCCTGGAAGACAGTGGGTGGTGATCACAGTGTCCTGGCTGTGTTCCACTGTGGAGTGTGGCCCTGGAAGACAGTGGGAGCCTCAGTGAGCTGGCAGTCTATTTCAGACTTGCTGTCATGAGCTCAGCCCCAAATGTATGGGGTGATGGGGATTCCCCTTCTGCAGAGCAGGGGCTTCCGCCCTGTGGTAGTAGAAAGAAAATGGTCCCCATAGGGAGTGGCACTATTAGGAGAGGTGACTTTGTTCTGGTAGGTATGGCCCTGTTGGGGGAAGTGTGTCATGGTGGAAGCAGGGTTTTGGGGTCTCACATATACTCAAGCCATGCCCAGTGTCTCAGACCACTTCCTATTGCCTATGCAAGATGTAGAACTCTCGGCTACCTCTCCAGCACCATGTCTGCCTGCACGCTGCCACGTCCCCCCATGACGATAATGGACTAAACCCCTGAAACTGTAAGCCACCTAATTAAATGTTTCCCTTTATAAGAGTTGCCGTGGTTATGGTGCCTGTCTCTTCACAGCAATAGAAACCCTACCTAAGACATCCCCAGACCCCAGATTAGGCACAAACCACACCCAAACACCTGTTTCCACAGAGAGATCCTTTATTAAGTGGAAAAAATTAAAGTGGCTGCTCTCTGACTCAGGCAGGAAAACAGCAGCACATGACCATCAGGTGTACTCTGAAGAGAAGGGAGGTCTGTGTTAGAACGGGCCAGGAGGAACGGTAAAGGAGATGGGACGAGGGGAAGGGGACAGGGGACAGGGGACAGGGGTGTTTGTCCTGGAGGGATAAAGAACTACCTCTGGATAGAGGGCAAATGGCGGTTTATAAAGGTAAACTGGGGAGCCTTTTTAGGATGAGATGTTTAATTTAACTGGGCGTGTTAATTAGGTGAGCCAAAGGAGCTTCTGATACTGCACTTAGAGGTCAGCTTTAGGGGGAGGAGTGGCCAGATGAGGGAACAGACCTTGGGCTAGCTTTAGGAATGTAATCTAACCTTTTTTTTTTTTTTCTTTTGGCAAGGCAGAGGGGATGGGGGAGAAGGGCAAGGCCTGCCAGAGCCACATGTTTGAGTGGGCTAATGTCCCTTCACTGGGAGCTTCTAGAAACCCTGTCTCCATGTGGCAATCCAGCTTCGGCCACAGAACCTCAAGGGACATGACCCAGATGTTGGTAATCTACAGCTGTCCGGTTGGTTCAAGGGTGCAATCAAAGTGGAGAATCTGTGGTTCTCACTCCAGCTGTCCAATTACCCGAGAAGCCTTACACATAAAACAACACATGTGTCCCAGCACATACATGATGGCTCACAATCATCTGTTACTCAAATACCAGGGGACCTGACACCCTCTTCTGGCCTCTGTGGGCACTGCATACATACACATGGCACAGAGACATATATCTAGGTACTGGTGCATAAAATAAAAATAAGCTGGGCAGTGGTGGCGCACGCCTTTAATCCCAGCACTGGGGGGGGGGACGGACAGAGCCAGGCGGATCTCTGTGAGTTCCAGGCCAGCCTGGTCTACAGAGTGTGATCCAGGACAGGCACCAAAAAATAAGACTTGGGCTTGAGATGTTGGATCCTTAGCACTGAGAAAACAAAATAAGAACTTAAAGTATGGGCTGGGATGGAGCTCATGTCTGTTGCATTTTAAAGACATTGGGAAGGAGTCACACCACACAACAGGGCCCATGTAGGAGGTTTCCTGAAGGGAGGGCAGAGAAGGGGGCAGAGACTGGTCCCTGGGGACGAGAGTGGAGGAAGAGAGAGAGAAGACGGGAGGTGGGCAAGGCCCATCTTTTATAGCGAATGAGCACAGGGGGCGCTCTTAGTGGCTGCAGCTGAGGCTGTATCCCGTCAGGACCCTAAGGGTGGCCAGTGCAGATGCCTAAATGCTAACAATGCTCCTTCTTCCCCATTAACCCTTAACTGTGCAGAAATTCTCAGAAAGGGTGGGGTCCCATGAACCCCTCCTTGCCTTCATGACCGGATGTTGACAGCCCCCCCCCCTTGTTAGACAATGCTGAAATACACCTAACACACACTGTTCCATCCCCGCCACCTTCAAGTGTGTGTGCAGGGCAGCAAGGGCTTTCTTTTCATGCTTCTGTGCAGCCAACGGCACTCTTCCCCAGGACTCTCTTCAAATGAATCCCATGTCCATTAATCAATGACCTTCTGCGTCCTCCCTCCCCAGATCCAGGCTGCCACTCTGCTATGCTCTGTCCCTTCAGACTCCAGGGACCTCCTGTAAGCGGAATCCCGTGGTATTATTCTTTTTGTAACTGGTTTATTTCATTAACACCATGTCTTCAAATGTCCATCTTCATTATGCCAAGTATTGGGATTTCCTCCTTTTTCCAGGCAGAATTGTAGCTTATTGTGTGGTTAGATCATTCAGCGTTTATCATAGGAGGCTGTTTCTTGTCTCTTGTGGCATGGAAGCATCCAGAACCATGGTGGTACATAGGAGGCACTTACCTCATGCTAAAAAGGATGATTTCAATGAAATAATCTACCTGAAGCATTCTCCCAGGCAATACAAAACCGTTTAGAAATACCAGTAAGTGCCATGACCAGCTGTCCCCCTTCTAACTTGACTCATGTCCATGAGACTGTGGTCTTGGGAATGTGGAGGCCACAGAGCTGAGTAGACCTGGCCAGACAGGATTCAGCATTGACAGAGCATCTGAGTCTATGCCTGTAAGATGCTCCACCCCTAGCTGACCAGAAGACTGTCCGAGGAGCCACTTCTAGGAGCCGGGAGGTTCTCCCCTGTGGCTTTCCGGAGACAAACCAGGTGGGAACTCCTGGGCTGTTAGCTGCTCTGGGTACCTCGGCCTTGCTTCCTTGGGGAAGCCTCTGCTCTCCTCAGAAGAGTCAACACTAAGAAGACAACAGACAACAGAGGCATCCATCAGCGTGACATAAAGTGAAGAAGACAGAGGGGCCACCGACCCATGACCCTTCCAGCTCCCACTCTATACATGCAGAAAGCCCAGGCCTTTAAATGCGCCATTTGTCATTCCAAGAACAAGAAAGCACTTGCAGTTTCTCTTTGAACACAGGTTACAGGAGATAAAGATTTGGTGTCCTAAACACGGGCAGCCAGCTCTCTCCCTCCCTCCCCACTCTCCTCTTCTTCCTTTTTGGTTTATGTGAATGTGTGCGTGTGCATGTTCCCGTGTGTGCAGATACATGTGTTATATCTGTGCACATGTGTGTGCGTGCATATGGAGGCCAAAGGGCAGCTTCAGGTGATACTTCTCATGCGCTGTCCACCTTGTTGTTGGAGACAGTCTCACTGGCCTGGGGCTTGTCGCTGGTTGGCTAGGGCAGGCGGGACAGCCAGCGGGCACTAGAATTCTCCTTCCTGCTTCCGGGGCACTGGGATTACAAGTATGCGCCTCTGCCCCGAGCCTTGGTGCACCAGTTCTGAGGATCCCACTCGGGTCCTTGCGCTCATGCAACAGGCACTTGTCCAACAGAGCCCATGCCCCAGCCCCCAGCACCCCATCCTCCTCCTCGTCACATGTTCATGGAAAAAAGGCAGGCCCCAAGATGGCCCTGGTACCAGATGCACTCTCCGCTGCAGCACAGAGGCAGAGGCCGCTATTGCGAGCCACCAGGAGCTGCGAGGGAACACAGGAAGGAAGCTGTTAAACTTTCCATAAAAAAAGCCAAGAACGTTTAACCCCCGATTGGAGCCTCATGGTCTGAAAATGTGATGGGGTCTGCTCTGTCTTCTGCTGTCATATTTGGACAGCTCAGCACAGCAGCCTTTGACACGAAGTAATAATTGTCAGAAGAGGGTCAGGGCTTCACCAGCTGGGAAAACAAAAGAGCGCCCCTTTAGAGGAAACGGGGGCCTGTCCATTAGCAGGTCAGGGAACTCGCCCTGCTAGCGTATGCGTCCTTTCTGCCTCATCGAGACATCTGACATGGGTGACACCGGCCCCCCCCCCCCCCCCGCGTGCGCTCACCCTGACAGGGAAAGGGGCTGGTGATATGCCCACCCTCCTGCTGAATGCCGCCTTGCAGATGAGTCTAAATACCACAGTGGTTCTAATAAATAATAGAAGGCGATCTGCAGTTACTAGAAACATCAGGCAGGAGCACCCACGAAATGAATCATACAGGATCTCCTCCATGAGAGCTGCTCCTGCGAGGGTGCAGAACCCTCGGCTGTCAGTGCTTATGCATGTGTGCATGATGTATTCAGGCATGCGTCCATATCTGCAGTGATGTCTTGATGAGCAAACCCTTGCGCTTAAAATAGAAGTCAGTCTTCAGTCGTCAGTATAAGAAAAGATGTTATGAGAATACACAGTTTTAAAGGTGTTCGGGTAGCTTCCACATCTTCAATAGTCTTCCTGTGTTCCACAAAACACATTGTGGAGTTTGTTGTAAAAGCTGGGACACACTGCAGACCCTGCAGAGATTCACAATATAAAGTCCAGCAACAGAGACGAGTAAGCACTGTTTACCCAGCACAGGGGACCCTGGGTCAGGGACCAGGGACTGTGTCTTTGCATGACACTGATGGGCGCTGATCTGTATGGGTCAGGAAGTCAGGTCTCCTCACTGCCCTTCCTGAGCCCTTTCCAGCTCCCTAGGCCTGAGAGAGGCGAACCCCAGAGATGGGGACGGGGGTGGGGTGGGGGAGGGTGGGGGGGTAGGGGTGGGGGGATGTGGGGGGGGCGGTTATGCTTGTTGGTTGTGAGTCTAGACAATTAAATGCTTTCTCCCCAGCTCCTCCTGAGCGTGGCTGAGGCAGATGAGAAGAACTGGAACCCTTAGTTCATTATATCTTCTCATTCTCATCACATAAAGAAAAGGCAATGGGTGGGGGGTCACAGGCAGTGTGAAGAAGAAAATGCATCAGACACCATCCTTTGAAACACGGGAATTTGCTTTTTTTAATAAAATTAGTACTGCACTGTGCTGACTCTGAGGAATCTGCTTTTTTTTTTTTTTAACTTACTACATCATGGAGAAAGCTCGGGAGGAGGCTCCGTGGAGAAGTACTTGCCTTGCATATGCAGACCCTCATTCAGTATCCTCTGTGCCAGAAGGAAAGAATTCTCACATGCCAGGCCCACTGAGAAAACAGATCACAAAGATATCTTTCAAAGAGTTAAACAGACCTCTTTATTGAAGAAACACCGCTGTATTGAGGTATAGTCAGTGTCTTTATTTATTTCTGTGTATGGTAGATGGGTGATACATGTACATGTATGTGCATGTACCCATAAATCCACAGGTGCTGCACCAGAGCAAGCCATCACGTGTCCTTGCCTGTCATTCCCATCCTTACGGCTTTCAGTACAGGATCTCTCACTGGACGGGAGGCTCTGGACTTGTCAACTGGTCTCTGGCAGGGTGCTATGAACAGTCACTAGGAAAAAGACAGTCTCTCTCTTGAACATCTATCTGGCCTTGAGAAAACTGGACAGCCAAATGAAGAATCGTGAAATTGAACCCCAGTTTTATGCCATTCTCCCCAAAATAACAATAATGGGTTAAAGAGCTAAACTATAAAAATTCCTGAAATTACAGGGGAGAAACGTGTTGACATTTGTCTTTGCAATGATTTCCTAAACATGACCAAAAAGAAGCAGGACTATGTGAGGCCAAATGTTCCACACGGCACAGAAAACAGCCTACGGGAGGCGAGGAAATATTTGCAGACCACTTAGACTACCCAAAATACACAGACACTCCCTCAACACAACTGCAAACAGCGACAACAAACATTTGATAAAACACCAAATAACCCAACTCAAAAGTGGGCTAAGGACCGCTCCATGGAAGGCATGTGATGTGCGGGCAAAAGACAGGTGTTCAACACCATTCAACCCCAAGGAAATGCTAAACAGTTTTCTAAAACATAATACTTAATAATGTCACGCTTTTCTACATTGTGGATAAATTCCACGGTTTTTAGCCTGGGGTTTCAATTATTAATTTATCATCTAACTGCTCCAAATCCCCACTTTAAGGACCTGATCTGTGGCAGCTGGAAGGTCTCCTGAACCAGTCCCCTTTATCATAAGGGCAATGCTTAGATCCACCAGTAGAGGGCAGGAGAGGGAAGGGGCACTGCATATTTGACTGTGTGGGCTGCTTCTATGATGCTCCTGCCGTCCTGCTGGTGGTTGATGCCTATGCATGGTTGGGGTCCTGTAGAGAACATCTTGTGGCATTCTGCCCTAGCACACAAGTGGTTTCAGGCCCTTGGACCTTCTAAATGACCACCTTGCTGAAGGTCTCTCTACACAGACACCAGTATGCTCCAAGCCTCAGGCCAGCAGCAAAGCCTTGACCTCTCTATGCACCTTGCTTAACCCTGTGCCCGAAGACTGTTGCTGTAGCCTGTGACCTGGGTCAGTTCTGGCCAGGACCACCCTGAAGAGTGTGTTGCCTAGTGTCCTACAACCAAGCTTTCCTGGATGAGGAAGCCCCTTCGTTGTGGTTTGAATACAGAATGCGGTCCACAGGCTCACGTGTTGAACACTTGCTGTCCACCTTGTGGCATTGCATTGGCAGAAGGTAGAAACTTTATGGGGTGGGGTCTAGTTGGAGCAAGTAGGTCCTCTGGGTCATGCTCGGGATGTTATACCTGGCTCATGATCCCATTTGCAATGTCTCTGCTTCCTGGCCTCCATGGTGTGATGTGCTGGATTTCGCACACCCTCCCCTTCATGGTAGACTGACACTTCTGAAGCCACAAGTGGAAGAAATCTTTCTCCCTCTGTACTGTTTATGCTGGTAGTCTATCACATGGGTGCAAATCTAACTCGTGCACCTCCGCTCTAAGTTTGCCCTTCCCTGTGCACTCTCCTGGCCCTAGGGTGCCCACTAGGCTCCTCTTTCCATGCTTACAGTTACCGCTCTTGCTGCTCAATAGTTCTTTAGAGGTGTCTTCCCCTTGTTCAAATCGTTTTATGGTTTCTGCCTCCTGACTGGACCCACATGGACACTGCAGCAAGGACCGTGTTTCAGGCATGGTCCTAGGAATTCAGTGTTGGACAGGAAAAAACCCACACTAGAATGGAGCATGTCCTTATTCAAATAGCTGGTCCTTACTGGGCAGCTCCAGGGAGGGACTGGGTCACTGAGGAGTCTTTACTAACAGCTATGAAATAACTCAGGAATCACACAGTCCCCTGGCAGGTACCTCTATAGTCACTGTCCGACAGACCGAGCAATGAGAGAGGGCAGCTGAGGGCTCAAAGCGACAGGAGACAAGAATTCCTGGTGGAAGGCAGACCTGCACTATGCATCTCTCCTGCCCTCTTGCTATGGTCAGACAGAAACGTCCCTTTTCCTCCTAAACATGGGGACTGAGACTTCTCTGCGTTAGAGACAGCTGAAATCCCATGTTGTAAAAACGATTCAGAGATTCAGAGAACAGAAGATACAGGCCCCAGAACTTAGAAAGAACTCAAGCTGGACAGCTAACGAAGTTCAGAATATTGAATCCGGAAGGCTCTGTGTGACACATTCGTAGATTCTATTGAGAGAAAAGGGATCTTCCCAAAACAATGGGAAGAGACAGACTGGTCAGCCCATGTCTGTGAAGGGCAGACATCCTCTGTCCTATTACCAAGGGGTAGATATATCATTCAACTCTTTTCAACATAGATTGTAAGATGAATAACACAATATGACTAGCCCTCAGGCTTCTGTGCGGCTCTGTGTCTTACCTTCATAAATCAGGAACAATGAAGTCACATCTGGACTTGGGAGACTCCATCTACTGTGGCCTCCTGCCAGGGGCTTCCTGTTTAGTGTGAGGCTGGAGAAAGAAACACAGGTTGGCAATCGCACAGGAGAATGAATGGTGGTGGGCCAGAGACCAGAGGACACAGCCTCCCTGATCCATCGTCTGAGGTCAGCCACTGTAGAATACGCCTTCAGGACCCGCTGTGTGAAGTTGGAGACTTCCGATGTTCTCTGTTCGTGGACAGAACAGGAGTTCTTGTTTCCTAACTAACACAGAATGGGGTGTGGGAGTGCTCTGAGGCTGGAAATCCAATATAAAAGTACAGTCAGGGACTGTCCCTTCTAATGACTGCAGCAAGGACCTGTTGTGTGCCTTTCCCCTTGCCTCAGGAGTTGCTTGGCATGCATATCCTTCCTTCTTGCTCACATGGCCTCTCTCTCTCTCTCTCTCTCTCTCTCTCTCTCTCTCTCTCTCTCTCTCTATGTGTGTGTGTGTGTGTGTGCGCGCGCGCTTGTATATTCAAATTCCTCTTTTTACAAGGACACCAGTCATATAACACTCCCCTCCACTATTAACAGCTTCATTTTAACTTATCACATCTGGAAAGAACCTTTCTCCAAACAGCCACGTGCCAAGGCACTGAGTTTAAGACACCGGTGTAAGAGTTTGGGACAACACAAGTTAACCCACGACAGAGGGAGGTAGCAGTGGCCTCACCGTCGCTACTCGCAAACACTGAGAGCTACGGTATGAGGGTGCCACAGGACACACACAGTGCGTGCCACTGTTCAACCCTAACACTATGTTTGGAGACAGACCTTTTAGGGAGTCACGGAAAACAAGGTCATGTGCAAGGGCCCCTAAACAGACAGACAGTGGCCTTGCAAGGAGAGAATCAGCCGTTGTCTCAATCTTAGGTTTTCTCTGCAATCATGAGAAATAAATGCTTGATGCTCAAGCCTCCAAGACTGCAGCACTTGGCTGCAGGGGCCTAAACAGACTTAGGCGGACAGAAGAGACCAATATCCCCAAGACAGGGGGCCGCTGGCTTTTCTGGCACTCTCGCTGGAAGAGGATCTCCGGGGAAGGAAGGGGACTTGACAATTTATTCACAAGGCATAGACTGGGGATACTTTAGAGCAGGCAGGGGTGAGGAGAGAGAAAATGCCCTGGAGAGGGACATTTTGCACGGTGGAAGAGAGATCGGAGAAGCCTGGAGACGAGTTTGCACCTTCTCTCAGCCCTGCGTGGATTTGTAATTGGCTGCCAGGCTGTTTCTGCTGCCCGTGATGGGTCAGGCCAGTCCACCTTCCCACCTGCTGCAGAATTACACACCCTGGCCTGGTGCAAAATGCTGTTGCCACAGAGTGATCACAGCTCCCTCTCTCCGCTCTGGGTGTGGGGACGGCGACAGGGCAGGGAGCAGCAATAGTGAGCAGAAGTCTGCTTCCAAGCTTTGGGGATCAACGTATCCCCTTGTGTGAGAATGCCTAATATGTGCTTCCATGCGTGTATATCTGATTTTAAATGAAGTGTATTTCCTACTGTGAACGCCAATGATAGAGCACATTCAATAAGGCTCTAGTCTTCCTCTCTCCTTTCCTGTGGACGGCAACAGGAAGGATCAACTCAGCTTCCGGCTAAACAGTGGCCGCAGTCTAGAGGACAGAGGAGACAAGGAAGAAGCTGTGTCTACCTGCAGATTGTTATTCAGGGAATAAACAGTGTTGGAACCACTCTAACGGGAAGCGATTGAACCTGTATTCCAAGTCCTGCCACTAGGGGACGCACTGCAGGTCAGCATTGGCCAGGAGCAAGAGGGAACCGACTTACTCTCAACCACCTCCCTCCATCCCTAACTCTGTAAAACCTGGCTGAACCCTTGACGCGCTCAGCCTGTTTCCTCCTCTGAAGAGAGCGGTACTGTTGTCTCACAGGTGTCTGTGGGCCTCGAGGAAAGCGAGGCTTGCTGTTAAATTCAGAGCCGCGGAAGAGGGCAAGGCTTAGGCCAGGTGTGGTGGTGCCCGTGTGCCTGTAATCCTGAAATCATGCCGAGGTATGCGGGGCCTGGGTTGGAGACTAGCCTGTCTCGAGGACAGGAGAAGAGGTGAGGCGAAGTCTCCAGCTGCAATGGCAGAGAATTCGCTTAGCAGTTACTGGGGAGACTTCTGAGAATCCTTTGCCCTCGAGCGACATGTTCCAAATTTTGAGCCAACGGGAAAGGGCTCAGGAAAACAACCACCACCCAAAACAATAAGAAAAATCTCTGCAGGCCGTGAAAGCCAGATGGTGAGTCTCCTGCTGTCTATTACTCAGTCCCATTTTAGAGGAAAGCCTGCTGAGTCGTGTGGTGGGTGAGCTGTGAGGGGAATGGGGATGGTTAAGTCCCCTTCATCTACTGAGCTCCACACACCATACACCAGAGAACTGCAGAGCACCTGAGTAAAGACGCACTGGCTACTCCGCATGACGTCATTGCTACCCAGGAAGCCACGAGGTCACGCGGAGGTGTCATAATGCAGAGACTAACTGTTGCTGCCTTGGGTTCAACCTCGCTCCCCTGCCCTGCTGGCTCTGGGTTCCAGGGAGATTCTGGATCCTCAGTGAGCCTTAATTTCCCGCACTATGAAAGCAACACCTTGAGCAGTACCCCGACACCTGGGGAGCTGTAGACTCATGGGACAGAAAACTGAGCAGTGAACAGGGTTCCTAGTGGGAAGCCAGAACTCAGGTTCCCACTGCTGAAGTCTCAGTGTAGACCAGTCTGGGGAAGAAAAGTCCTAGGGGAACCCTTAGAGGATCCCCCCCTCTTCTGACCTTCAGAGTTCAACTAGATTTGCTTGGAGAGTCATAAAGAAAATCTCTTATTCTCGTGTCCCCACCAGGAAGGAAGGAACTACTCACAAGTACTGTGAGCCTTCTCAACAAGGTCTGCTCTCCCTGAGCTCACCTACAGGTCTTTAGAGCCTCCCTGGCCCAGGGGAAGGGAACGCTCTGTCCAGCCACTGGAGCCAGCCCATCCCACCACATGAGGAACACTACTGATGTCCACATCCCCCACAAGAACCCCCACCTTTTACCATCACGTGGCCACAGTCTTGCTTATCCAGAGCTCTGCATTTTACCCAGAACATTATGTCTGGTGGTTAAGAAAACAATGTAAGAAAATTATAATACATCTACAAGGAAAACAACACCCACACATGAGCACAGTTTTTGTTTTGTTTTTAAAGAACTCAGATACTGCATGAATGGTGGGATTATTGGACATGGAATGGGAAAATAACTGTGATTGTGATGTGAAGTGCTCTAATGGACAGAGTGGACAGCACACAAGCACCCAAGGGCCATGTGAGCAGAGAGAGGAAAGTCTATGAGAACCATCTGGAAAGGACACTGTGAAACTAACCTTCAAAACTGAAGAGAAGCACATTATCAGACGAACAAAGGTGGAGAGGACTTTGTTGATAGGCCCTTGCAAGAAACTCCAAAAGAAGAAGCCGTTTGGAGAAAAGAAAGTCTTTATCTATGCCGTAAAGTAAGCTCTCCATGGAGGGGGGAAACACAGCAGAGAAAAGGTGAGTGGAGATAACAACCTTCATTTTTTAAATTAATTGATCTAATATTAAATGTTTTAAATTTGTTCAAAATAAGAACAACAATATATTCAGTTATGTAACACACACTTAATATATAGGGAACACCATCATGCACCAATGACACAAAAGACAAGAGAGAGAATTAGCGGGATTCTTCTGCTGTGTTCACAATTACCCTCAAGACAGCATAGTGTGATCTGAAAGTGACCGTGGATTAGTTATAAATGTGCAAAGTCTGGGACAAGCACTTAGAAAAGGAAGAAGGAAAGATGGGTAAGGAGGAAAAACAGGTCAAAAGTGGAGGAAATGGAATCAGAAAGAACACTCAGGGTTGGGGACCGACTGGAGCTGGTGTGTGGATGGAGGGCGGGGTGCAGAGCTCTCGGGTAAGCACGCACAAGGCCCTGGCTCTATTGCCAGCAGGAAAGGAGGAAGGGAAGGAAGCTGGGTGGGAGAGGGCAGGGAGGCAGGGAGGGAGGGAGGGAGGGAGGGAGGGAGGGAGGGAGGGAGGGAGGGAAGGCCAGTTTAAAGTCCTAAGAACAGACAAATGGAAGGGGAAATGGGCACAGAGATCAAGGGGCGGCATACAGAAAACATCTAAGCAAAAGTTGTCAGAATGGATCAAAAAAGCAGACCAGCTGTAAGATATCTAAAGAAACCTAATTTAAATATAAAAATACACATCATTAAAAATAAACGAATGGGATTTGCCGTGTTGGTGCTAATTTTAAAAAGCTAGAGGCGCTTTCAGACAGATCTGACTTCAGAGCGAGGACTGGAAGCTGTCACAGATAAGGCAGGGCGTTACATAGAGACAGAGGGTCAGCTCTCCAGGAGCGTGTAACAGCCCTAAGGCATCGGCACCTAACGGCAGAGCCATCCTGCATATGAGAGCGGCTAGGAAAAACACACAAATCCACCGCCGCCACTGTCAAAGACCGCCACACCCTCTCAAAACAGACTCAAGAAATGGACCCATCAGTCAGCATACAAACCAGTAAGGATGTGGTTGAACCAGGAGGAGAAGGCACAGTTTAAAAAAAATAATGAAGATGTAAGTGAATGCAACTGCATTGTAAACTGGACCTGAGTGACAGCTGTCTGCCTCACCCAACAGCAGGACACAGCCTCTTCTCACATTGTTGGCATGGTGCCTCCTCCAAGACAGATCATATTCTAGTCACACAACAACACACCTATATAAAAGTAAAGGAATAGAGATCAGGGGGTGGGAGCTAGCTCAGTGAGTGAGAACACTGGCTGTGCCAGCGTCAAGGATTTTAGCTCTCTAGCACCCACATAAAAAGCCAGGCACGGCCACACAAGCCTATAACCCCAACCCTGGGGTGGAAGAAGTAGGGGAGACAGAAGTGATGTGGAATATTAGTTGAAGATGTGTTACATTTGCTTATGCTGTGGAGCATTTGTTTAATGATGCAAAGATGGGTTGCATTCCTTTATATTGCATTTGTTTAACTCTGTGAAGCTGTGTTACTGTGCCTGTCTAAAGCATCTGATTGGTCTAATAAAGATCTGAATGGTCATCTCATCTCCACACCTGTGTCATGATGCACATGCCTGCACTCATGCCTGCATACCATACACTCACACATGGACAGCATGCACACACACACATGCATAATAAAAATACCCTTTCAAGTTATTTGTGGTGTGCATATACATGTTCATGTGGGTGTGTGCATGGTGTGCATGCAGATGTATGTGCACATGCGGGGTGTGGAGAACTGTGGTTGATGTCACATGTCTTCCTCTGTTGCTTTCTGTTTTATTTTTTGAGATAAGCTCTCTAACTCAACCTGGAGCTCAGCAATTCAGGAAGTATGGCTGGCCAATAAGCTATATGAATCCACCTGTCTCGGGGGGGGGGCGCCCCCCCTTATCCACACCCCCATGCCACATCTAGGGTTACAAACATGCACTGCCATACCTAACCTTTACAAGGTGTTGGGATCGGTACTCCGCACTTGACCAACTGAGCCATGTCCCCAGTCCCTAAAAGGTACACCTTTTGAGACATGGAAGAGTTGAAACACACTAAATGCACAATAGTCCCTGTACCTGGTTTAAATCCTTTTAACACACAGCCAGTCTTGTCTATATCATCTCTCCCACTTCTTGCCCATAATTATTTTGATACATATCTTGTTCCATCTGTTTTAACCTAACTAAATTATACTCTTTTTAAAAATATAACAGTGCCATTGTCATACCTCAAAGCAATCTAATTTGTGAGAAGATGACAGAGGCCTCTATTCTGTGTCTATATAAAAGTTACCGATGGGGTGGGTAGCTCACAGTGAAGAGTTGGTCATGCAGGCCTGAGGGCTGAGTTTGCACCCAGCGCCCACATAAAAATCCAGGCATCATGGCACATGCTTGTAATCCCAACGCTGGGGAGGCAGGAACAGAAGGATGGCCAGCCAGCCTAGCCCAGCTGTGACCCCCAGGTCCCAGTGAGAGACCCTGTGTGATAAACCCAATTGGAAGCCAGGTATTATGGAGCACCCCTTTAATCCCACTTGAGGGGCAGAGGCAGGCAGATCTCTGTGAGTTCCAGGCCAAACAGTGTTATGTAGCAAGACCCAGTCTGCAAAAACGAGGATGTCTCCTATGCCACCCAAGGCTGACCTCTGGCCTCTGTTGGGGAATATTATCTTAACTAGGCAAAGATGTGTTACATTTGTTTATGCTGCAGAATATTACTGTAACCGTGTGAAGCTGTGTTACATTTGTTCCTGCTGCCTTTGTTAACAATGTAAAGATGTGTTACATTTGTTTATGTGCATTTGTTTAATTATGAAAGATGTGTGCTGTTTACCTTGCCTGCCTAAGGCACTTGACTAGTCTAATAAAAAGCTGAATGGCCAATAGCTAGGCAGAAGAGGGATCGGGAGGGCTGGCAGGCAGAGAATAAGTAGGAGGAGGAATCGAGGCTTGAGAGAGAAGGAGGACAGAATGAGGGATAAAGAGAGGGCCACTCCCAGGGCCAGAAGCCAGGCAGCTGCCAGCCAGGCATGGAGACAGCAGGAAAGTAAGATATACAGAAAGAAAAAAAGGTAAAAAGCCCCAAGGCAAAATGTAGATAAAGAGAAACAGATTAAAGTAAGAGCTAAGCTAAGGCTGAGCATTCAAAACTAATAAGTCACCTTGTCATGATTTGGGAGCTGGTTGGCAGCTCAAAAGAAAAAGCGTGGTACAGGGCTCCACGGGCACACACGTGCAGCACTGCCCCCCCCCCACTCCCATACACCTCCACTCATGAATGTACACACAATAAACAATGAAAGCTATCAACTGAGGCAGTGAATTCTTAAATAGAATGTGTCCCATCTTATACTTCACTCTGATACTGAAGCCAATTTCCGATGTTGAATTCTTGGTTTCTTAGAGTTCCACAATGGCATCCTAGAACCATCACAGGGAGCCTTGCACACACATATATAAGTCCAAGCTGAGCATACCTATAGTGCCCTTAGCACTCAAGGAAAAGGGCCATAGAACTGGGCTTGGAACCATTTGGCAGGGAAGTCCACAGCCCTATCCCTTGGCCAGGTGGGTTCCCCATCCCACAGGAGAAGGTGGTGTGGATGGCAGGTGTGAACAGTCTGTTCTCACAGATGGTTCTGGAAGGGAGATGGAGCTTCTGCCATCCTATCCCCTGTATCTTTTGAGTTATCACCCCACTTCATAAATACAAGCAAACACACACACACACACACACACACACACACACACACACACACAGAGTGTAGGCTCGATGTGTCACAGGAAATGGGGTGGGGGATGTACAAGACATATTATCAAATAACCCATAAGGGTGAAGGGTCAAATTGAGCCGCAGCCACGACCATCCACTAGGTAGAAAGCAAACAGGAGAGCAGCTTCCTATTGGTCTGAGGTGATTCTCCCAAAAGAAGCAAATAGGACGTAAGTCACATTAACTCACTCGACATTCACATAGTCTCCTAGATGGACCATAATAAGGCAAAGTTCATGTAAGAGAAGCAGACCTAAACGGAGTTGTAAAAACATATTCTAGAACCTTGATGTGATGCCCGAGAAGGAGTGCATTTTTCATCCTTTGCAGCAACTAAAGTGCTTCTCTCCTGGCCCTTCCCTGGGAAGGGAGGTGTGTCCTTTGATCAGAGAGACAGGACTCAGTCACCCTGAGCCATTTGCTCCAAGTGGCCTCTTCACACTTGACTGAACACACTGTTAGAGCCCCCCACTCCTCACTTGGGGAATTTGCGTTATCTTTCCAGCTCCACTCCCTATCAGCTCTTATCAGAACAGGAGTGGTGCTTCAGGGTACTACAGAACACCAGCTCTCCACAGAGGCAACGTGTACTCAGCTGCCTGAGAGCGAGGCCCAGGCTCTTTCCACAGGATGGGGAGGGAAAATCAGGGGCTGCGTCCTGAGAGGAGGTGGGACCAGGAAGCCGGGCATCGCCATTTGAGAGAGTCAGGCCAAGCCCCAGATGGTGCCTCCTCGCTGACTCTGAAAAAGAGCTGCATTGCTACTCATGTCTCAGAAGAGAGAACACCCAGGCTCTGGGACACTGTTATGAGCCTTGGCCACTTGGTAGTCTGGTGCGTAGGGATGGCACTTGTTCAGCCAGAGATCCTGAGAGATGGGGAGAAGTCACAAGCCATTCAACTCAGTCCTCTTACCCTCCGTAATCTGAAGATGGGTTCTTATGGGCCATGTGTGAAATGTCCCCCACAGGCTCATGCATTTGAGCCCTTGCTTCCAGCTAGTGGTGCTGTTTGGGAAGATTGCTGAAACTTTGGGACTAGGGGTCTGGTTGGCTGCCTTGGAGCCATCGGGGGTAGAGGATTCAAGGCTGGCCTGGCTTCTTGTAGACTGCTCCTTGTCTGCCTCTACAATAGGACCAGCTGTCTTGGGCTTCATGCCTTCCTCATCACAAAACGGTGAGCTGAAACAAGTTCCCTCTCCACTAAGTTGCTTCTTCTGGAATTTTTCTCATAGCCAAACGGTATCTAATACAAATGTGTTCATTGTTTTCAGACTAGCACACATCTTCCTCATCAGAAGGCACCAACTCACTAGACACCCTCCCCTTACAGATCACTTCACCTTACCTTAGGGTGAGAAATGATTAATTACCCTGCTGGATCAGAACTATCTGTATTAATGCCCACCGCGTTTCAGGCCTACTCCTCACTCTGAAAGGCTTTTTAAGTAGAAATGAGCAGGGGGGTAAAAACCCATGCATGGCTCTTAGCCCTCGCTTTAACATTTTCTTGTCTTTTGTGTAATTAAAAAAAATAAGTAAATAGAATCTTATTTAAAGCCGAACACCAAGGTTACCATTTCTTGTTCCCTCACAAAGCTATCCAATCAGGGATAAAGTTCACCTTGTTACCACGGGCAACCAGCAGTTGCCCCTCTGCTCTGAGAGGCCTTCTCCAGAACACAGCATCGCTGCTCTCGAGACTACATTTTCTATGGAAGGGGGATGCCCCTCCTCAGACCTCCAACCTCCTCCAAAAAGCTCGGGCCCACCTGCTTTCTTCCCTTTCCAGACATTCGGAAGAGAGCAGCTGGTGAAACATGCAGTGCGCAGCAGTCTCCTCCAAGGTGGTAGGCCAAGGTCAGACCGCAGGGCTGCTCAGCTGGGATGTTAATGATGTCATTTGTAGAAGCCATTTGGTTTACATATGACAGCCACCGAAAAACTCCTGTGTACTCCAAAGATGACATCATAAACAAGGCTCAATCGCGAGGATTTTAGATGGAGAGACGATTCTCAAAAGTAAGTCCAGACAAGCCACCTGCCCATGCCTACATGACATTCCTCTTCCTCCAGTTTTACACTCCAGTTTGGTTTGGTTTTTTTAATACTCTGGCCTCATGCCCAGCACCACAGAATGAATCATGACGAGCCCCCTCCTCACTTTCCCAAGAACTCTCACAATCAGGGTGTCTCTGTGATTCATGTCTAGCCAATGAGACCTAAGGGAGCGGCTGTGAAAAGCGTTGCTTTTCTTACTAAAGGGATAACAGACATCACTACTTCAGCTCTCCACTCCCTTTTTTCTGCCTTGAATACAGACATATTGTATGGAGCTGTGGCAGCTATTTTGGAAACACAAGATAAAGAAAGCCTTGGAAAGCCTTAGTCTACTTGGATGCTAAGCAAATACCGCAGACTGGTGAGTTATAAATGATAGGGAGCTATTTCTTGGAGTTCTGCAGACTGGGAAGGTGGACAGGGCATCAGCAGATTTGGTATCTGGCTAGGATCCACTTCCTCCTTCATAGACAGCTATATTCTAGCTGTGGGAGGGGAGAGGGAACTCTCTGTCGTCTTTTTCATAACGGCACTGATCTCATTCCTACGGGCTGCACCCCATGACCCAACATCCTTTGAAAGTCCACTTCCTATCACTATCAAATTGGGGGTGGGGGGTCTTGATATATTCATTTGGGGGAGACACAAACATACTATTGTGCATAGTCACTCTCAATAGTGTCTGTTCCTGGTAGGTTATCCAGCACTGACTTCAGAGCTTGAAAAATATGACCTGGGATTTACATGGCACTATCATACACATCACGGATTAATATCATGGGATTCCATGGTAACTTCAGGTGGAAGCAGTTTGGAATTGTTGTGAATCCTACCTAGATGACTTAGTTTGCATCAGGGCTGATGGCATCTTTTGCCCCAGTGGGCACCGGCCGGTCTCTTTCTCCTCAGGATAGCCATTAGGGATTTCCCTGCTGCAGCGGGCCCTGCCTGCCTGCATGCCCCAAGACACTGGCCAGGCCAGCCTCCAGTGGGCTGCATTGCTGCTTTAGAAGGTGGGATACTCCTTCCTCTGCCCCGACGCCCCGGGGTTCAGAGGAGCCCAGCACACCCAGGAGTGGTCAGTGCCCTCTCTTCTCTCCTTACACACTGCCTTGAACACTCCAGTCGCTTTCATGTCCTCGACTGGGTGACACAAGATGAAGTTTTGTGGGCCTTGTGACTCCAGTCCTCGTGATACTGGGCAGACAGAACACTGCTGCATCGGGGCACACATTCCTGAGCTCCCTTCGCCTGGTGGCATTTCTGTTGACCGTGGATTAGAC
Source organism: Peromyscus maniculatus bairdii (assembly GCF_049852395.1). Lineage (NCBI taxonomy): Eukaryota > Metazoa > Chordata > Mammalia > Rodentia > Cricetidae > Peromyscus > Peromyscus maniculatus. Next base: position 82,599,424 of record NC_134856.1, on the reverse strand, counting down.
GCTGATATCCCCAGATTCTCCTACTGAAACCTAACTGTCAAGGCAGTGTGGCAGAGGGAGGTGGGGTTTGAGCTGATCCCAATCCTGGAACCCTCATGAATGGGCCAAAGAGACAACAATCTCCCGCTTTCGCTGAATAAAGACAACGGGGAAGCTGTCACCTATAAGAAAGAAGGTGGTCCTAGACAGGACCCCCACCCCCACCCCGCGCTGGCCTCTTGATCTCAGAGTTCCGGCCTCAAGAACCATGGGAAATAAGTAGCATGTGTGAACCAGCAGTCACAGCGCTTTGTCACAGCAGCTCGCCCTAAGACATTGAATTCCCGACTGGAGGAGTCAGCAGGTCTCCAGCAGTGCACCTAACTGGTTGGAAGCCTGACCCCCCGACAGGGCCAGGTCAGAAAGGGCTTGTGTTGAAACTTTAGGCCGCATTTGTCTGCATCCAGATGGTGCCATTGCCACGCCGTCCTCAGACGCACTTTTGAGCCCCTGGACTGCGGTGATAAACTTCAGGAACCCTTGCATAAGCCCGGCGCTAGGAGAACAGAGCAAGGCTCCGTGGACAGCAGAGTCACACAACCCACGTTCCGGGCCTGCTGGTAGCGCAGGGATGCACACATACATCTAGGCTGAGTGAGGGCTCTAAATGAAGATAGGAAAATCTAATCCTCCATTCATCATCCAGTCAGAATGAAACCAGTCATTTCCCCAAACGCCACTTCTCCTCCACAAACAGTGGCCATAAAATCAGAGGCTCTGAAACTTTAAGAGGCCATAAAGCCTTTGGCAACAACACCAAGCTTAGAGAACACACATGAATAAATAAAAACCAAAAGCTGTTGCGGAGACATGGCTGCGCCCTCAAGGACACAGAGCAACAGATTCATCGCGGGAAGAAACAGCCCACTGGGCCCAACAGCATCCCACAGGACTCCTGGGGAACTGCCTGCTGGGCATCCATTTCTAGAAGCCCTGAGAAGCCCTGCGCCTAGTCAGCAGCCCCCGGCCTGTTGGACAGAGATGAGCAGGCTGCAAGTCAATGTTAAGGCCATTTCGTGGTACAGAGTAGCCTTGCTGAAGGACACCCAGGAGTACAGACCCTCCTCTAAGGAGGGCGAAGGTGGGCATCTGTTTCTGGGACGACCCACACTCCACCTCCAGTGGCTGAACGCACTGCTTCAGGCAGAGTGGTGCTCCTGGGGGCTCTGGGTTCTGGAATGTGTGTGAGCAATGCTTCGCACTGCAAGCGTCTGAAGCCGTGGCTGATTTCTCCGTTGAGAGCTGCCTACAAAGAGCCCACAAACCTTGCAGCCTGCGTGGGTCGGAGTCTTGTCCTCAGTTTAAAAACATCCTTTCCTCTGTGGAACTCTAGGGACAGATTATGTAAAGACCTGCAGCGAGACCCTTGATGGGAGGCAGAATGAAAACGCCTCGCTCCCCTGCGCTGCCGCGCTAATGGGAACACAGCTGGTCTCCATCCAATCTCTCCTTGGGCTGTAAATTCAGCCTGCGAGCCCTGGGAAGCTTCAGGGATAATTTGCTGTAGAATTAGCATTGAGGGGCTAGGGAGATGGCTCATCTGGTGATGTGCTCATCACACAACCATAAGGGCCTGAGTTCGATCCCTAACACCCACATTAAAAAACCAGGCATGATGTCATGTACTTGTAATTCCGTCACTGGGGATGTAGGAAGATCCCTAGGGTAAGTTGGCCAGTCATAGCAGCTGAATGGATGAACCTCCAGGTCTCAGCATGAGACCTCGTCTCAAAATACAAGTTAGATGGCTCCTAAGGAACAATTCAGAAAGTTAGCTCCTGGTCTTGAACTGCGCGTGCAGCATGGAAGACATTACTTTTCTTAGAGCTCCTTCCATCTGGAAGTACAGCTCTCTACAACCAAGTGCTCAATATAATCTAGCAGGGCTATGCCAGTGATCTAGCTTGGTGGCGGAGCATTCGCCTAACGTGGGCAAGACCCTGCATTCTATCACCAGCACAACCAAAAAAAGAAATGTCTACCAGGCTTGAAAATAGGAATGCATCTCTGGAGTCAGGAGGTTGGGTGCACAGAGGAGCCCGTGGGAACTGCTTGGCAGGGGACAGAGCCTGGCAAATGGGAAATCAGCTTCACCTGCAACAGCAGGTGGGTGGGAGAGAGAGGTAACAAAGATAATAAAGATAAAGCAGGGTAGGGAATGAGCCTACCATAAGACCTGGGGAGTGTAGCTCAGTGGTCAAGCACTTTCTTAATATGTGCAAGGCCCTTGGTTTGATCCCAGCACCACAAAGCAGAAGTCACACTAGGTTTCCTGACTATGGCAGGACTGGGCTGGATGAGGAAGACACGTGAATCAGGAGCAAAGGAAGGAAGGTGAGGAGCGCCAGCCATGCTGGACATTCCATACAGGTATCCTCAGCACGCTCCACTGGGAGTCTATCTCTCCCCCTTCTGGGATAATATCAACATGAAACATAACCCTTTAAAAATCAGCAATACATGCCTGGAAAGATGGCTCACAGTCAAGGTCAGCAGGTTCCTTTGCTCTCGTCTGACAGAATCTCCTTGTGTTCTACCAGCATCCCTGGCCATGTGGAAGGGCTAATGCAGAAAAAACGCCCATCCATTCATCCGGACAATTAGTGTGGCAGGAATGTCACAGTTATTCTCAGATCTTGGCTCTACCCATGAACTTGAAACCTTGAGAGAACTATGTGATCTTGCCACTTCTCATCAATGCCCCTATCGTGGACAGTTCTGAAGGAATGCAATGGAATGCCACCTGGAGGAACAGGTGACTCGAAGAGCCTGGGAATGGCAGTATGAGACACCGCTGACCCCAACTTCATGTGCACACACCCCCAATTCGCCCATTTGTGCTCTATCAGGGGCCTCCAAGGGGGTACTACTGTGTCTACCATCTGGGAAAGGAAATGGGAGGTAGAGATGGCACCTCAGACTAGAAAAGTTACATCCTGGACCTAGCAGCAGCTGCGCTTAGGATCCAAGTCAGTGACACATGCAAAGGGAGGAGCTGGCCAGCCGGGGGACGGGGCCACCCAGGACAGACCCAGTAAGAAAAGGCTCTAAAAGGCTGGATCAGTGGCCTTATTTTGACAAGGAGCTCAAATAATAATCTAAAGGATGTGGCTATTTGTGGGGATAAAAGAACTACGTAGGGCCAACTACTATCCCTTAATAATAGGACAAGTCCCCCTAGAAAAGGGAGCACCAACCAGATCTTCCAGGGGACAGGAGAGGCTTTTGTGGTGAAATGGAGCTCTGTGGGACTTTGTGAGTTCTCTTCCTGTTTGAAGGACTTTAGTGCGTGCAATCCTTATCTGCAACCTGCATTCTCTCTATACGTAAGGCTGATTAGCTACTATTGCCTAGAAACAAAGAAAAATTACTTGCAATTATTTTAGATGGAAAAAAATAGCGAAGTTAGGAAGTATTTTCTTACTCCCACACTGCCCATTAACAACTATAACTCACTGATTTAGAGGAATGCAGTACATCAGAACTTGACTCAAGTCCCAAGGGGATGTGGTCGAGAAGGGTCTACCTTTAAAGAGCGCCAATTAAAGTAATTACCATTGTCACAGAAATTACTGTTCTTAAGACTGAAGTCCTTATCAGAGATCACTTAGGAAGGGGCGAGGGGAGGCCACACAACCACATGACCATTAGGGAGACAAAGAGCCAAGCATTGTGGAATCCCACTGCTTAAACACTTCATGGCCACCACCATTCATGAAGGGATGCTGAACTTCCTGAAATTTTCGAAGATCTGTCAGCCATGAACCCAGGGTGGGAGGGACACATGAGGACAGCCACACACACACACACACACACACACACACACACACACACACACACACACACACACACAGTGGAGACACATGGCTGTCACCTTCCTCCTTCATGAAAGCCTCTCTTCATATGCAAGCTCCTGGTGTTTAGATGCTCAGCAGGGATCAAAGAGAGAAAGAGAAATAGAGTCCCTCCAAAAGGAACATGGGTCTAAGAGTCTGTACACACAGGGTCTAGGGTCTAGCTCCATGGTAAAGCACTTACCTAACATGCCCAGAACCTTGGGTTTAATCTCCAGCAACACACACACTAGGTGAGGAGGCATGTGCCCCATGTGTGAGCCTGGTGCTAGCAGAAGCCAGAAAAGAGTCCCAGACGGAACTGGAGTTACAAGGTTGGGAGCCGCTGTGTAGGTACTGGGACTGGAACCTGAGTCGTCTACAAGGGCAGCAAGTATTGTTAACTTCTGAGCATCTCTCCAGCCCCAATGAACACTCGTAACTTAGGAAGGAAAGAACGAACTTTTCAGTTTTTCAGGATCCTATACACAGATAAAAAACAAAACAAAACAAAACAAAAAAAAACCTCTCAAAGTCAATTTCCAGGACAAGGAAATTAGTGAAACAAACACAAATCTTATTACTTACTATTAGGTTAAAAAGACACAGAAATGCTGTGTCCAGTTGCCACAAAAGTTTCTAGAAGTTTGCTGCTAATTTCTGTCCTCACCTCGTTACCAACAGTTAACAAGTTTGTCTCTGAATTGTCTATTCCTAGGGCCACATTTTGAGCCACTCTAGTCTAGGATAGCATATCCCAAAGTAGTCACTTTAATACCTATTCCCCAAGAGGTGGGTTGCTGCATTTCCTGTGTGCACACTGATCCTGCATCACCATTTCAGCATTGACCCAGACTAGGGAACACTAGAAATGGTCTGACATTCAAAGAGTGTGGAAAGTGCTCCATACTGGGGTTAGGGAATGAGCAATGATGTAACACAGGTGCTGAGACATACTGGGGTTGGAGAATGAGTTTGCATACTGTGGTGGTTTGAAAGAAAATGGCCCTCAAAGGGAGTGGCACTAATAGGAGGTGCCACTTGTAGCACCTTGTTGGAGAAGATGTGGTTTTGTTGGAGGAAGTGAGTCACTGTGGAGGCAAGCTCGAAGTCTCATATATATATGCTCAAGATACCTGGAGGTCTCATATATATATGCTCAAGATACCACCCAGTGTCTAAGTTCACTTCCTATCGCCTGCAAGATATAGGGCACTGGGCTACTTCTCCAGCACCATGTCTGACTGCACACCACCATGTCACACCATGATAAATGGACTAAACCTCCACCCTAACTAAATGTTTTATAAGAGTTGCCATGGTCATGGTGTCTCTTCACAGCAGTAGAAACCCTAAGACACATGGTGATATAATATAGCTGCTGAGAAATTCTGGTTTTAAAAAGAAATAAAGAAAACATCCTGTTTACCCTTTACGGAGATAAGTTTTCCAAACAAGTATTATTACTTCCGTTTTCTCTCCCTTTAAATTTGTTTCTGTGGTACAGGAGATCAAACTCTGGGTTTCACACATGCAAGGCCAGTGGTCTACAAGTGGGCTACAGCCCTAGCCCTCACTGATTCTTACACTTCTGTTCTGTTTGCTAGAGTGCATGCTACAGCCAGGATAAGAAGTGCCTGCTCAGGGCCTGGCCTCTCCAGGGAATCTGTCCACAACACTGGAACTCAAAAGTGAAAAATTCCCCTACCTGGGTCAGTACTGAGATGGTAGTGCTGGAATCAGGGTGTGGACCGCACAGGAAACGCAGGGCTGGCTCACTTCTGGTGCGTAGGCACTTCCGCCGCTTATACTTGCAGTTTGGAAACTTGCCTAGCACTTCGTGCTCACGTGGGCATTAGTGAAAGGCTGCTTGGGATAAACTCAATGCTATGAGTCAGCGGGTTCTGACCTGCTGGCTTGAGGGACACCTGTCCTTCCCTAGCTCCTTCAAGCTAGTCCCCAGAGTGGGTTTTCCCAAGTACCTGGCATCACACATGCTAACATGCAGCCAGTTTCCTTACTGGGGGCCTTTGAGTTCCGCTTTGAAGTGTATCTGACTTCACTGAGCTTCCGGAGTCCCCTCTGATAGCACAATTATCCACATAATTCAGTGTCTGACAAGGAGCGCTAAGTGCCATTCACACTGAAGTTGCTAGAACCAGCAACCAGCAGCATGGATGTCCCTGAACTCTGCTCACCACCTCAGCCTCACGAGGCAACTGGTGACAAGTCAAGCTAGAATTCATCACCTTTCACAGACTTGTGTTTCTGTGACTATTATTCCAATCCAAAGTCAAGGCCACTTTCTTGTCCACTGCCCAGCCCTTCTGAGGCTTTTTGTCTATGGGTTTATTAATTTAAAATCTACTCTGATATATGTAATTTAAAAATGGGAGTTTCCATCCTAAACAGATGGATCAATCATTTAATCTCAGAAAACATACTTATTTGCATGATGCTATAGGAACCGTCCTCATCTCAAAAATGGGTTGCTAGTCCTGAGAGACCTCAAAAGACTTGTCACAGACACAGGGTATAAATAGGATGACCTCAGACTATGCCTTAGGCTTCTGTGGGATAGAAAATGTGTCAGCCACATCTTTCAGTCTTTGATACAAGGTTCAGGGAGAAGGGTCTGATTCCCTCTGCCCTTGAAGGAGGGCCAACCGTGGGCACTTGTTTCTTACAAGAACATGGGAACAGAAAAGATGGCTACCCATCTTCATTGAGTAGGTTAAAAAGGGGGTGCAGATTGCTTGGTAGTCTACCTCTGGGGACACACAGCTTAGAGCCTACAGTTAGCAGGTAAGAAATGGCCTATGTCCTGAAGACACCACACTAGTAAGACCACAGCAGAACACACCAACGTACAAGCATGAAAAAAGCTCAAGGTTAGTAAGCACACAGGTCCCAGGCCAGATGCAGAGTGTGGGTAAGAAGAGCCTGGAGAAGTCTCCAACCATGGACTCAGGCAGCTAAGGTATGTTGTGGGATATCTGAGCAAACTGTAAAATTTACTGCTGTTTTACCTTGCCTGCCTAAGACACCTGATTGGTTTAATAATGAGCCTCAATGTCCAATAGCTAGGCAGGAGAGGACAGGTGGGACTTCTGGGAAGAGAAGCGAGAGATGCCAGCAATATACAGAGGGAGGCAGACATAAAGTATGGAGGAAAGCTAATGAGCCATGTGGCAGAATGTAGATTAACAGAAGCGGGTTAATTTAAGTTGTAAGTGCTCACTGGGAACAAGCTTAAGGTAAAGGCCAAACTTTCATAATTAACAATAAGTCTCCATGTCATTATTTGGGGTCTGGCGGGTCAAGAAAGTCCAACTACATTTGGCACTCCAATGCATGGCACAACCACACCAATGGAGAAGTCATGCCTGCCAGTGTTGTCACAGTTGCTACCTGGGCTTCTCTGTGAGCACTCACAATGGTCCAGCTCTCGGGGACTCTGGAAAGTGGGCTCAGCAACTTCCCAGAGCTGAGACAGTTAGACATGGCTCTCACTGCTGCCTGTAGACCCAAAGTGGGCAGAGCCAGCTGCCAGTGCCAGGTACTAAGCAGAGCCATGCCATTTAAGGCCTGGCTCACACAGTCAGAAAAGGCTGCAGACACACAAAAAGTCAGGTCCAGACTGAAAAGAAATCCCTGAACAAGCCAGGCTGATCTCTGTGAGTTCAAGGCCAGCCTGGACTATAGAGTGAGTTCCAGGAAAGGCACAAAGCTACTCAGAAAAACCCTGTCTCGAAAAACCAAAAAAAAAAAAAAAAAAAAGGGAGTAAAGTAATATAAAAAGATTAAGTCACATAGGATGGGAAATACACAGGGCATCTGGATCCTGTATGGTGCTTTGTTAACTTTAGATTTTTTAAATGCTGATGAATAAAGGGCAAATGCTGCTGAGAGACATTAGGTTGTAGAAAAGACTGCTAAATTAAACTAGCCTATATATTTTAAGGATGTCTTGACTTTAGAATGGAAGTCAGAAAATATGTTGCATTGGGGGAGAGGCTATGCCTTTGTTTTCACAGGAAACAAAAAGCTATGGATTCCTTCAAAATTTATGAAGATGAGATTTGATCAGGGGAGACCTCCTGAAAATCTTGGCTGTGGACATGAAGGAAGAAACAAAGAAAAATTACAAGACAGGTGACATATATGCTGATCCCTCTACATGGGAACAGCTCTGAGACTGGATAAGACATGATAAATCTTGTTGGCTACAGAGCCCTCATGACTTACTATTACATGCCGTCCTTTCATGTGGCATGCATGAAGATTTATATTAGTTTGGTTATACAGTCCAAACTGTCTTATAAGGTTGACAGATGTCTTTTATCTGCTGCCCAAACACAGAGCACAGAATCATTTTAGCTCATTTGTGCACACCACACATTCCATACTTGTGTTAATGCAGGCATGTACGTTGGTGTGTTTTCAGAACAAAAGGACAAGACATCAACGAGGACAAGTAGCCCAGGTGATCCAGGCTCTCAGAATGCCTCTGTTACAGTTTCCTCAAAATTCTACATCCAGAATAACTTCAAAGTGGCTAGCTGAGATGGTCCAGCCTCACAAAATATCCAGCCAGGACTTCAGATAAGCCCTGTACTTTCCCATCATACAGAGACTGAACAACAAATGATACAGCTAGCTATCCCAAGATTTGATCATTATCCCAATTTTCTCAGGGTCCTCTTGTACGAGGCTTTTTATTTTAGAATGCCAACCAGCTCCCAAATCATGACACAGTTTTTATTAGTTTTGAATGCTTGGCCTAGCTTAGGCTCATTTCTGCCTCATACCTGGCACTGGACTATTTGTACCCTAGTTGCCAGTCCGGTCTTGCTATTTCAGAAGCTTCTAGTTACAGAGACCAGTGGGACACTTGGATGCTAAGTATGCATCCACTCCTCAGACCTCCCTCAGCCTCAGCACTAACTCCTAGGCTCCAACCCTCACAGGTAAGCAGCTCTGTCAGTCCAGGTCCTGGGAGTAGCCACAGACTTCCACATTTATTCACCAGCTCCCCAAGTGCCTTGGAGCAGCAGGCTCTGAGAGCAGAACCAAGTCAATGGTCTCCCGCTGCTCTGGAAGGGAAAGATGAAAATTCCCCTCTGTTAACAGGGTAAGGACCTAATACCAACCTGGACACGGCATGGTGAGGGCAGAGAAACCAAGCAGGCAGATCTGCTAAGCTTACAAGGGAGCACAGCTGCCAGTGTGCTTATCTCGGAAATGGAGACGACACTAGTGCTTCTCACAGCTTTGAATGTCCCACAGTGCCGGCACAGGAAGCTCTTCCTACATGGGCTCTTCTCGTTCTCTGATAAAGTATGTCCAGTACTGTCATTGCCCTTTGTACTTCCTGTCTGCTCCGTTCCAGGTAATGGCATGTTAGTGTAGAAATTGTCACATCAAACACCCCCCTCAGACACACAACCTAGATTTACACTCTACATCCAACCATGGCAACGCTCTTTGGGTTCTGCATTTAGATCTGCATTCAAATGCTGACTTGACCTCCTCCCATCCCCACTGTTCTGACCCTCCCCAAATCACCACCCACTCGTCTAGCAGTTGAGACATGCTCCTCCCTCTCCCTGTCCCCTGCTATGGGGCTATCTCCTTAAGGGAACTTGGGAGAGAAAGCATCCTACGTTTTGTTGCTGGGCAGTGGTGGCACACACTTTTTTTTTTTTTTTTTTTTTTGGTTTTTCGAGACAGTGTTTCTCTGCGTAGTTTTGCGCCTTTCCTGGAGCTCACTTGGTAGCCCAGGCTGGCCTCCAACTCACAGAGATCCGCCTGCCTCTGCCTCCCGAGTGCTGGGATTAAAGGCGAGCGCCACCACCGCCCGGCTACACTTTTAATCCCAGAAGTTAGGAAGCAGGGGCAGGCGGATCTCCAAGTTCAAGGCCAGCCTGGTCTACAGAGCAAGTTCCAGGACAGCCAGGGATACACAGAGAAACCCTGTCTTGAAAGAACTCCCCCCCCAAACAACAACAAAAACCCCACCTTCTCATCTTGGCCAAGCCCTCCTATTGACCTCATGACCTAGTAGTCTGTTCCCACTTTGAATCTCGTCCTAGTTTGCTTCTGTGGTGGTGATACAACACTGACCAAAACCAACTCGGAGGAGGAAACAGTTTATTTGGCTTACAAGTTACCACCCATAATGGAGGGAAGCCAAGGCTATTGAGGAACCCAGCTTGCTGGCTTACTCAGCTACCTTTCTTATACAAGTCAGAGGCCACCTGCCTAAGAATGGCACCATTCACAATGGGCTGAGCCCACTTACATAAATTAACCATCAAGAAAATGCCCCACAGAGGTGCTTAGTCTTACTGTGACTTGATATGCCATGTCTTCTTATTGATATTCATAGGAGAAGTGCCCTTTCCTGGATGGAGACAGAAGAGGAAGGGATTGGTGGGTAGGAGGAGGGGTTGGGAGGGGAGACTGAGGAGAAGGAGGTTTCAGCTGGGATGTAAAATAGATGAATTTAAAAAAAAGAAAGAAAATGCCCCACAAACATGCCCATATGTCAATCTGATGCCCGCAATTCCTCAATCAAGGTTCCTTCTCCCCAAGTGTGTCAAGTTCACAACCAAGATTAACCATCACATCTTCCCTCCAGCCTGACACCTTCTCACTACCCATTAGCTCTTGCTATGGTTTGAATATGAAATGTTCCTCAGACTCATGTGTTAGGGGCTCAGTTGCCAGCTGATGAGCTCCTAGGAAATTACTGAGGCATAGTGTTTATCCTTCATAAACGGATTGATTAATCTACGGATGGATTCCTAATTTGATGGTGACAGGGAGGTTATGGAGAAGTTGGAAGGTAGGCCCTACTTGAAAGATCATTGGAAGCATGCCTCAAGAAGACATGTTTTGTCTCCTACTCTCTGCCACATGCTCCCTGCCTTGATAGTCACCTTGCCACAGACCCAAGAACAACAGAACCCAATGGCCATGGGCTAAAACCTCAAGACTGTGAGCCAAACAAAAGGCAGAAAGAAGTCTAACACAGCCCTGTTGGCTTCCTGTTCTCCCACCACATGCCAGGCTGGCCCCTGCCTCAGAACAGGTGCACCTGACATTGCTTCTGAGAACTGCTTCTGCAAACATCTAGGGGGCTGCTCTCAATGCCTTCCCATCTATTCCCCAAGCCAACTTCTCAGAGAGCGCTCCATCAACACCTGAAGTAAAGGCACAGCAGTGGTTCTCCATCCTCCTCAGGCTGTTTCTGTTCCTGATGCTCACATGTCTGGCAGACTGGCCTTGCTTGCTGCTTCCTGGGACAGAATGCCGAGAGAGAGAGAGAGAGAGAGAGAGAGAGAGAGAGAGAGAGAGAGAGAGAGAGAGAGAGAGAGAGAGAGAGAGAGAGAGAGAGAGACTGACTGACTGACTTACCTTTTTCTACACAGATGGATTCTTAAGGAAATTGCCAACAAAAGCAAATATTCAACTTATGTTCACTGAAGTACGGAGGATGGATCACAGGACACCCAAGCTCATCATGTATGGATCCTTCATATTTTAACTGAAATACAGTCACATTGGTCTTTCCCTAGCACAGAAGGTGGTGTGGTGGCTTCATCTTCATCTGTTATGTAGTAGTATACCTCAGAGCCACTACCAACCTGCAGTCCATACTTCCTATGATCCTAGACATTGCTCTCATTGGTAAGTGAAATATAGTTCCCTTCTGGAGATAAAAATGCCTGCCCACAGTGGAGAGTAGAACAAAGAATTCAAAAATGAATTCTTCTTTCTGGAATGTCATCTCTTTAGGAAATGTTTTGGTTCAGCCCGTGGCAAGGCTTTGGTACTTAACTCATGAGCACCACTCATGGTGGAGTAAACAAGGCGGGGGGCACATGTCCGGGATGCACCAATGGTTAGATGCAGCGCAGGTGCAGGCCGCAGACTAGGAGCTTCCTTCATTCCAGGTTCCAGAGTCAACCATGGCTCTGAGCTCTGCAACCTGAGACTAGCTCTGATCCCACAAAGGGAATGGCCCTTCTGCCTCTTAAGAGGGAGCATGGCATGTATGTGGACAGCCTTCCTGTAAGTTGAAATGAGTCCTAAAACACTAAAGCATTTGGTGACACCCATGCTTTAACACCCACTAGCTTTTTCTCTCGTTTTCATTCATGCATTCACTCAACAATGCTCCTGAAGACTCCTCTAGGTTTCAGTCGATTTGCAATGCCCTCGCCATCTTTGAGTTTTCTTTCTCCTCAAGCTCTCAGCCTAGCGCTGCCCTGCGGAATTGAAACTTGGGACACTTGGGGCAAAAGAGGTGTCTGGCTGCTGTACAGTCAACATAAAACACTCCCTTCGGGGAAGCTGGGAGTCCTCAAGTCTGCTGGCTGTCTTGAACATTCTGTAACCTCGCATGCATTATGAATGAGCTGGGTGACCTCTCTGAAATATCCCTTAAGAGAACACCATGAGGAAGAAAGAGTGAAGACTGACTGGAGCCCCGGGTTCGGTGGGGACAAGCTTGTCAGTGCTGGCACTTCTACATGGCACGAGGCCCAGGCATAGCAGGTGGCACAGACACAGGCTTAATTGATAGCTTAATTAAGGAATTAGGTAGGTTATAACTTCCAACCCACAGCTTGGTTAAGCTAAATTTCATTCTCTTTCCCGTGGAAATACACAGAGAAGTAAACAAAGGGTGGGTGTTGTCCGCTCAGGAACTGTTGCTTAAAGAATTTGTCCCATCTGTATGCAAACTAGAAGGGAAAATGGTGTTGAGAAAATGTCAACACACACTACCTGCACTTCCTGGAAGCCTCTCCAAGAATCCCCCAAAGGCAGCTGTTTACCCTATTTCCTCAAGAACTTTCCTAACTGCCTTCTGAAGAGAAGCTTCGTCCTCAGGAGGCCCTGAGCCTGGGGAATGGCTTGATCACAAGCCAACCTACAGCCATGCCACTGAGCCCTAAGTTTAGTAGAGCATTTTCCAGTCTTAATAACTAGATCAAAATACCACGTCTGGAATCTTGCTGATTGCTTGGCTAATTTTACAGTATCTGGCTTCTGGTCTTCTCTGGGTCTTAGGCTTGGGGCAGGAGCATGTTAACTAGTCACTGTTTTAAATGTGCATAGAGACGAAGCAGGAGTTGGTGGTGTGGTTTGAATGTGACATGTCCCCCACAGGCTCACGTGTTTGAACATTTGGTTCTCAGCTACCAGTGCTGTCCTAGGAGGTTACAGAAGCTTTAGGGGGCAAGGTCTAACTGGAGGAAATGGGCCACGGGAAAGCAGACAAACAGAGGCCAGAGATCTGTTTCCAGGCCCACAGAGGTGTCAGGAGTCCCAGCCACAGGCTTCCACTGCCATGACCTCTGCCAGTCCTTCCCCATCACAATGGCCACCCTCTCTCAGACTATAAACCCTGATAAATCCTTCCTTCCTAAGAGGCTTCTGTCTGGTCAGTGACAAGAAAAAACTATACAGTTGAGGATGGTAAGCCCTGGCTCTTGCCTAGTCCAGGGATTTCAGCAGCAGAAACAGCCTAGTGGGTAAATGCACTTGCTGTACATGCCTAATGACCCGTGTTATCCCAGAACCCACATAAGACCTGAATGCAATAGCTCAAGTGTCTGAAATCCCAGCAGGCCACATAGAGATGGGTGGCTGAGGCAGGGCAATCTCCAGAGCACATGGGCCAACTAGCCTGGCTTGTCCAGTGAAGTTTCTGACTTCCACAAGCATGCCTGAACCCCACCCCCACAAATGTCACACACGTCAATAATAATCACAGTTTAAGAACCATTTAGTTTGAGATCAGTGACACAGAACTGAGCCTCGTGGCATTGGGTGTGACCTGAGGTGTCTTGAGGGATCTCTGACAGTTTTTGAGCTGTGGGACAGTTTCTGGGTTGGGCCAGGTTCTTTATGGCTTCTTTGTCCTCACATGAAATATCTAGGTGATTAAATTCTGGGCAAGCAGGCATACCCTGCTGCTCATCATCAAACTCTATCCTAAAAGAACTTCCAGATTTCTTTGCAGTGGTCACAATCTCTTCCATCAGCTTCAATCATGTTCTCACTGCCTGAACTTCTTAGCTTATTTCAGACATAACTCATAGATCACAGTATATCATTAATTACACTTCCCTTTTCAGGCCTCTGATTAAACTCACACACTTCATCTGGCATTTCAAAAGCGACTTCAAGCCTGGATTCCTTTTCTGAAGTTACTTCCAAAAACCTATCCATAAATTAGTAGCTATGGTATGTTTATTAGTCTCCAGGACTTCAGACAGCATATTGATTCTGGGCAGAAGCTTAGCATCTGGTTTGTCTAAAGAATTTAATTTCCTACAACCACATGTTCCAATCATATTGTCCAGTACCAAGACACACACTCATTTAGGAGCTCCTAAGTGCTGTGCAGACTGACACTTACCACACAGCTCTTTATTGATTTGTAAAGAGGGTTAATGAATCAATATAGAGGATTTGTTGTTTTGTTTTGAGACAGGATCTCATGCAGCCCCAGCTGGCCTTGAACTCATTCGGGTAGCCCAGGATGACTTTCAACTTCTCATCTTTTTGCTTCCACCTTTAAAGTTTTGGGATTACAGGTGTGTCACCACACTGAGTTTATGGAGTGCTGAAGATCGACCCCAGGGTTTCATGCATGCTTGGCAAGCACTCTGTTCATTCAGTTTAAGGACTGTTATGCTTCTGAGTTTGTGCTTTTCTTGGTACATACTTGGTAAAATGCAAGCATATAACTAACTGTGCCCTAATCTGGTGATGTTTAAAATATGGAACAAGCCATATTTCAAGACCTCTTCCACTTCCTTTCTGGGTTCAATACCTTTCTCTTGCTTCTGAACAGGGTTGGCAAAGGCTAGAAAGACTGGCTTCTGAGTCTTTTAAAAGACATGCTTTTAAAAATATCTATTAAGCCCAACATTGATATATTCAGCATAAAGAGAAGCATATGATCTGAGATGCTCCATGTCTTAAGGTCTTCATATTTCTGAGATATCTGCCTTTAAATCATTACAATCACTATTTTCAAAGTTTGGGTCATGGTCTTCACTTTCTAACATGCTAAAAGCAAAGAAAGTTTAAGTTAACCCCCCCTTAAGATGTATTGTGTGTGTGCACACACATGTGCATGCACCCTCAGAGGCTGAAACTGGTGGTTGTGAACCAACCAGTGTGGGTGCTGTGAACTGAACTTGGGTCATCTGGAAGAGCAGCAAGTGCTCATAACCACTGAGCCATCTCACCAGACACTACTCTGGCTTTCTGCTTTTGCCCCTTACTACCTCTCTGCTGTGTTCCAGTGTGGCTCCCCACGTCTTGTCCATCTACTCTAATGGTTTTTCACTGTCTGCTCCCAAAGTTTTTGCAAATAGAACTTCTCATAGTCCTCCTGATGGCCCAGTCTTCAAACCACTCATCTCCAATCCATTTCTATCTCTGACACTGTGTTTCTGAGGCAAAACTGTCCTAGCAGACCAATGAGGGCCCAAAGAATAGCCCGGCTAGCTCAGTCGGTAGAGCATGGGACTCTTAATCCCAGGGTCGTGGGTTCGAGCCCCACGTTGGGCGCCATTTGTTGCTGGAGGGCTTCTCTCCAGGTTCCCCAAGCCCCGCAGTCCCACAATCCACTTATAAAATAATCACTCAGACGCTTATATCACTTATAAACTGTATGGCCGTGGCAGGCTTCTTGTTAACTGTTCTTATATCTTAAATTAACCCATTTTTATAAATCTATAGCTTGCCACGTGGCTGGTGGCTTACCGGCTTCTTTACAATTTTCTTGTGGCATTAGTCAGGATAACCCCGTTATCTTTTCCTATAAAACTACATATTTTAAAACCAAGAGTATCCTCTATAGGAGAGTAACATAACCTATCACTTATCTACATTCAGGCTGTTTTTACTGTTTTGTTTTATTGAAAGTACAGTGCAAAACATCCTTTAAGAAGTATGTATTGCTTGACCTAATATGCACTATGTAAATTCTGGTGCTAGAAATTTCCACACTTTTGGAATGCCACTGCTGAGATTTTAGTTTTCTGTTAAATGGGGATTGGAGCAGGTTTAGTAGCATGATTCCTTGTAGGTCCATCTCCCTTTGCTACTACTGGCCCGTTTTCCATGGAGTATTGTGCTAGTCCAAATGGGAAACATCCTTTAACCGTCAGTGACACAGACCGAAGGGAGTCTCCATTCCTTCTCATTCTCTGACTTACGAAATGACACAAGTCTCATTTCTCTGTTCTACCCCCGAGCCCGAGTCTGGCAAGGCTGCGGGAAAGCGAACACTCCCAAGTGTTTCCCAGCTCTTATTCTCAGCATCATCACTCCAAAGCTCACATACAAATCCTCTAACAGGATTACAAGGTGTTCCCTGGTACTAACAGAAGCAAGATATGGGAGCTAGAAGAATTTGGAAAGAAAACTAAGGGAGGGACATCCTTCTTTCTCCAAGGGTCAAACTGTTTTTCTTGTTAACTGTGGTGGGCCATTTGTGATTTCTCACCAAGGGTGTAAAGCTCAAGGTTCTCTCCAGTTTCCTGAAGAATAGAATTTTATTACAAGAACCTAAATTGTTCTTGTAATACTTCTAAGGATTAGATTATTAAATCATGACATGTGTTTAACTTAAAAACAAACAGACAAAAATCAATTCCTGGGACTTTCACCGAGAGGCTGTGACTTCCCTGGGCTGGGCTGAACAGCAGAGGCCCTTCAAGACTTTCCAGCTAAGGCTGGGATCCATGGCCTCCCCGGACTTGCCCTTCATACATCTGGCAGCAGAGGAAAGTGAAGCCATGAGAGGGAATGTAATTTGTCCAAAATCATGCTACTAAGTGCCAAATTCAAGCTATTGTACAGACTGGCCTCTAGGCCACTGTACCAAACTAGCAAATGCAGAGGACCACTGAAACTATACTATGCTAATGGTGACTATTCACGGGCACCGTTATTCATGTTGCTAAGGTAAACCTGTCTATATTCTCAGCATCAGCTGGTTGCACCCACATCAGTACTCAGCTGCCTGGCCTCTCCTGGCTGTAAGCATCTCCTCTGCCTGCTCTCCTGGCTACTCCCAACACACAGCCACTTCAAGTCCCATCTTTTCTCTCGAGAGTCACCTTTGGGCCAAGGTGATTACTTTACGGCACTTATGGCTCTGGGTAGCACTCCTCCCTGGTCCTTGCACATAAGTAGGTAAACACATGTCTTCCCCATTACAATCTGCTCCCCAAGCAGGGTCTTCCCACTCCCCATAGTTTTCCTACCACTTGGCACTCAAGGTCCTTGCAGAGGCAGCAAGCAGCCTAGAGTGGGGCACCCTCCCCTCAGAGCAGCAGGAACTATGCTCAGACTCCCATTTTCTGTTTGCCATTGTGCACACATCTGAGTCCCAGACGGGCTCAGGCACCTGCCAATACTGCAGCCACAGATCAGTGGCAGAGCTCATTAACTCCCTCAAGAAGGCCCAGCTTTCTGTAAGCCGTTGCTTGCTGCTGCCTTGTATTTAGTGTGTGCTCCCCTCTCCCACTCATGCACACGTGCCCTCTCCTTGTCACATTCTCCTCGTGCAGCACTCGTGGTGGCAGCATTTAAACAGCTGCTCCACCAAGTTGATGCTCACACATCATCTGCTCCCCGCTGCCTGCTTTGGATTCTGACTGCGATTTCTTCCAAATAAAGTCAAGTCTGCATTACAGAAAGTTTAATAATCAGTGTTTAATACTTCTGAGGACAAGAAGGAACTGGACCAGAAGCAAGGGGCAACCCAGCGAGAAACCCTTGAGAATGCAGCAGGCAACCTCTCCATTGTCTTCCACCACAGTACAATTCCTCATTTCAGTAACTGTCCATCTCATCTCATCCAAGCCTGTTAAGGGGCTTGCTACCTTCTGTTTGCGCTTGCAAACGCTGTGATCTGACTTGGCTCTAGGAAGACAGCAGGCCAGCAAGTGCTCCTCCTGGTCAAATCCAAACAGACTTTTCAGCCCCACATCAAAGGGCATGTCTGCTGCATTTTATACCACCACCATTGGTGAGAGGCTGACAAAATCTCAAGTCTCCACCATGTTTTTTCCTCTTACATCACATGCAAGTTAACTGCCTTTATCCCTGGGCTTCTCACTCAATTCTCAACCCCATTGAAGCAAGGTCAAATCATACTGGCCACTAAAGTCTAGTGCTATGGTGGCATATAATCACAGATAACAACATGGTATGAGTTCACGACACTGCACCAAGCACTTCGGTCCTAGGAAACGGGGTGGAGGGTGTGTGTGTGGGGAGGACCACTTTCAGTTTATAGGTGAGGAAGTGGGTCAGAATGGAAGCTCCATGAAGGGAATTCCAACATCACAGTTTCTACTAGGACTTAGCAGAGCAGCTGGTACAGACACAAAACTCATCACTATCACTATTAACTCCAGTCACTCAATTCAATCATGGCTGTCTTCTCTTCCACCCATACTTCTCAAATGCCCGTATGTTATAGCTGAGACAGTGAAGACAGAAAAGGGAATGAGAATTGCCCAACGTCACACAACCACTGAAGAGCAAATGGCCTAGCATGCGGCCTACCAGCCTCCTGCCCACATAGCCCAACTGAGATGCACACAACATGGCTGCCACTCCCCTCAGGTAACTCTGCTATGTGGGTGACTGCTTTGCTTGACCATCTTCTCCAGGGCATGCGCTCTCCGGTGACATTTGTTCCCTTATATTGGCAAAGTCCCCATTCTCTCTGGAACAACCACCTGTCTACGGAGGACGACAACCATCCACCCCAATCCTCAAACCCCGCACGTCACAACAGAAGCTGCTCTGTCACTCAACTGAAACTGACTCAAGGATTCCTTGGATGGGATACTGGCCCCAATTCTCCAGCTCCCCAACACCCTGGGAATACCAGCCAAGCCTTCCTCCCCTTCAATGGCAGGGCAGGTTTCAGGGAACAGGGTCTGAAGAAAACAGCTCTGATGACACAGCAACAGTTCCAGAAAAGCTGTAGTAAAAACACACACCAAACCCACAAATCACTGAGACTACAGCTCAAAACAGACAACCATTCCATGCGCACACATCAGAAAGTTTAATAAGACCATTAAGGGGGCAACTGTTCAGGATTATCTGTGCACTCAAAATAATCCTTTCATGTTCTCAAGTGTGAAAACAGTCCTTGTGAGTTCTAGCTGCTCAAAATGTTGATTGGTCAGATGAAGCTAGACCAGGGTTTTCTCTCTGCTTAGATCTTTAAAAAGCCGGGGCTTTGCACCATAGGCCACTGAAGGAAAATGGCGATCTCACGGCTCTATTTGGAAGGAGTGGTGTAAGCGGTCAGGAAGGAAGGAAGGTCGCACCTTCTTCCTTGAAGCTATTCAGTCGTGACTAGAAGTTCATCAAATTTACAGACAGCTGATAATGCTGTTGCCAGTGGACTTTTTCCTAACTTTCCTGACATCACTTTTTAAACTCTGAAATGTCTGACCTCAAAGAATTTTAAAAGCTAGCTCACCAGTAGGGTTTGCATTTGAGAGCATGGGTTCAATCCCCACCACTCAAAAGCCCTGTACCAAGTAAGATGGAGGCGCATGCCTGTAACCACAGCACTCTGGAGGCTAATGCAGGAAGATCACTTCAACGTCAAGGTTAACCTGGTATACATAGTGAGTTTCTGGTCAAGCAGGGATGGACTCTGTCTTCAAAAACAGAAATAACAACAAACACAATATCCCACAATAGAAACATAAGACAACTTGGTGGGCATTTTTCTTAAAGACAGTTACACGGTAAAAGCATCAAGACATGAGGGAAATACAGTTATCTAATACCTGGGTTCTACCAAGATATGATTTAAGTAGTCTGGGGTGAAACTTGAGCAGAAAAAAACAAAAGCAAAAACAAAAACTTAAGTTCACTAGTTAAGACTAAAAATCAGCAGGGCTCATTCTTAGGAAACCTACAATGCGACCCCAAATGCTCACTCATCCTACCGGGCAAAGATACCATAAGAAATACACTATGGGCATGCAGTTACAGACCAAAATGGCTGCTGTGCCTGGAATGTCCTCAGCAAATGTATTCTATACATATATTTTGAATCACTTTGCCAATATTATTTATGTTATCATTTCTTTTATTTAAAAATAAATTTAAAATAATAAAACTGTATAGTGGCAAAATAATTTTAAATTAAAATTTCCTACTTAAAAACTAACAGAGATGCATTTTATAGTGGGGAAGAACTTATTGCCATTATTACTTAAACCAAGGAAAGGTGATGCAGTTCTAAACATGGTCTCCTGGAGATGAAGGCAGAGAACTGTGGCATGTGTAAGATGCTGTGGGGGAAGCACAGAAGGACATCTGCTTGGCCCTGCAAGCACCAGGACAAAGCACTTGCCACATGAAAACTGCACATAGAAGACACAGAACAAAATATGTGTATTACTTTTAGCATGTTAAAAACAATCACATCAAAAAGTATACAGATAAAAAATGCCATAGATGACATAAGAAAATAGTGTGTGATATAGATATTGCATATATATATATATATAATCTACATTATTTACCACTATGATATATACTTTCTGGAGAGGCATATATGCTGCCATCATAAACTAAATTGTACAGCTTGGTTCCTTATAAGTCACAGAGTCATACTTTAAGAACTGTAATTAATATCCTCAACTACATTTCTCTATACATTTATTTCTCACCTTCCACATGATCTAAACCAGGAGCTGGAGTTTAAGTGTGGTGTTCACCTTTAATACACCACATTTGTTTCCACACTTAATAACATCATTACCACGTTGATTAAATTACATTAGAATCATTATATACATAAAAAATAGTCACGTTTGCTAGCTAGACAAATGTTACTTTCCTCTTAAGATATATTCTTGTACCTCAAATGCTTAAATCCCCAATGTGGAGGAGGGGGCCATCCCTGTTGGACTTCCTACTTTCTGATATTCAGATACAAGGAGGTTAACGATGAGAGAGGCATCCACACAAAGACACCCTCTCTTGGAGAGCCCAGCATGTTGTCAGTGTCTTGGTAACAGTAGTGTACGATAGCATAATTTATTTTTTTTTAAACCATGAACCTCAATTATTTTTCACTGATAAATTTTTCAAAAACTAAGAAACATACTACGTAATTTTTTTTTTTTTTACAAAGATCAAAATTCTAGATGCTTATAAATAATTAGGGTATTTTTCATACTTTTGACCAGGATAATGTAATGGCCCAGTAAATGTAGCGATATCCACCCACTACACTCAGTAAAGACTGAGTGACCGAAAAAGCCCATGTGAATGGTTCCCCTGGGGCCCTATGAAACCTGAAGCAGAGTGTGGAGCAGCATTATGGTTAATGCTGCTTTCAAATGAACTTGAAAAGCAACCTTCCACTGCCTGGAGCGAGTGCTGCAGGGTCTGTGACTTCCAGCTCCTTCTGCAGCCTGTCCCTTGCACCTGGCAAGGAGCAGGCAGACGCTGGGCACAGGCCAGACTAAAGCCACACACTCAAGCTAACTGACCGCGTTTTAAGCACCATTAAGTGGTTAGCCTTTCTCCTCAGTGTCTTTACTTTCCAGGTAGAGATAAAAGGGCAGTAAAAGGAGGAGAAAGATATTCTGTGAGATGCAGGATTCATAAAGTCTGGACAAATTTTTAAAGTCATTTCAGTTTAGAACCTAGGTTAAAATATGACAGGGTCAGGGTGGGCAGAAAGATAAGGGGGGAAAAAAACCACAGTTATTTCACGGATCTAGATTAAAGGTAGTTTTAAAAAACATTTCTAAATTCTGTGATTAAAATCTATGCACGGGTTTTTGTCATGTCTATTAAAAAATGAGTGGCAGCCTTCAGAACACCTCCTCTATGGCGTCTCAGTGCTTTCTAACAGCAGTCAGAACAGAATGTATCCAGAGCGAAAACATTTGGTCTGAGGGAAAGATAGGAATGAAACAACATTTAGAATCTCACTGTGTGCGCATCCCTGAATGCTATTGCTATGTTTCCAGCTTTTGAATCTCCTATTAACGTTTCAGTGACGATGCAATTGAAACGCTCATCTTCAGCAGCATCTACATGGGATGAAGCATTTCCATCCATACACTCTCATACTGACATACACTGTAACTGCAGGAGTTGGTTACAATAGTATAAAATACTGCTTTGGCAATTATAAACATAGCGATGTGGTTACCATATGGTATCTATTCTTTTGTCTTCAGTGAATACAGCCAAACTCTCACAGCAATACTGATTCCTGAATAGAAAGTCCCTCTCTATTTCTGTAGTGATGTGGAGGTGAGGGCCCTGCATATTGATACCCAGGAGAACTGGCATCTTCCACAGTTGGTGTAGGTTTATACCTCACTGGACTGTCTACAGATACTTCTGGAAGGCCATGGTCCTGGAAAGGTACATGTTGAAAGGCTGCATATTTTGGTAAATTGCTTAAGTGGCTACGGCTAGGATCGCGAGTCCATGATTGTCCGTGTATCTCAGGTCTGTATGTATAGCTAACTTCTGACCACTTTCTGCTCTCTGGTAAATAATCCACTGGAGGAAGGATGAATGTTCCATTCTTTGGTGAGCCTGAACTGCCTGCATATCCCCCAGCACCAATGTCAATGGGAAGAACTTCAATTCGACTAGATGGTAGAACAACAGGAGTTGGGCGGCTGTAAGACTTCTCCGGAGAAATATCAACTGAAAGAGAAGAGCCATACGGTCTCCTGGAAGGATTAATTTGAGTCCCAGGGCTGATCTGTGGGGACACAAAGCTGCTGTGGGGAATAGGGATGTGTTTTGGAGAATTTCCATGGTAAACAGGGGGGTTGCTGTAGGAGGGTGGATATGCAACCCTGTGATCCTCCCCTTCTAACTGGGATGGGTATCGCACATGGCCGGGAGGCTGCACTTTAAAAGTAAACTTGTTGGGTACTTTCGATGGACTGGAGCTTGGCTCAGTGTGCTTTCTTGGGCTGTGAGGGTGAGTCCGTTCTGATGCCTCCTCCGCAGATGCTCCGTTTTCGTTTTCACTCCCAGGCACATTGTCATACTGTGAAGCATTAGAACCCCGCTTCCCATCACTGCCATCAAACCCCTTCATCTTTTGCCTTGAGCTGGACATCCGAGTCTCAGCAGAACTTGGGACAGCAGCTGTAGGTGTAGGATGCACCGAGGAACTTCGGCCTTCGATGGTATATTTAGCAGTTCTTTCAATAGCTGAGGCATCTGATGGTTTTCTCCATTTGGGCATAAATTCCTTTCTGATGTTTGACATTGCATTGCTATTCTGGTTAGCAGCTGCATGGTTATAGTGCCTGGAACTGTCCTGTGGACCCACTGAAGGTTTTCTCTGAAAGCCTGCCTCATGCTTCAGATTTTTACTATCGTCATCCCCTGACTTCTGTCGTGGTTGTCCGACTCTTTCTGGTGTACCAGTTCTGCTGCGGTGGGCAGGGGAATGCTCATGTTTTTTGTGAGGTGATCCACCTTCTCTTCTGCTGCTTATTTGGGGGCTGGGCCTGCCAACACTTCTTTGTCCATTGCTCAACTGATTAATACAAGCAGAATTAGACTCAGGTGGAAGTTGCCCCAAGGGTTTCTTTGGATATTCATCCTCCTTACCTAAAAGGAAAGATAAATTCATAAGTAAAACAAATATAGGAATGATGAGTATTTAGTCTAAGAGACACATTATAACAACTGCAGATTGTCTTGTGTATGTGGAAACACATACTTTCATACTGTAAAAGGAAGCAATTTTTAGAGAAAATGACACTAAGACAGAGCTAACTTCAAAATTTAAGTAGGCACTGTGCAGGTGGAGACGGCCTGTTGCCTCACAGGCAAGGTTCATGAAACTGCCTAACATCTAATTCTTTTATTTTCTTTTATTTTCTTAAGACATACTGTCCCACAGCTTTTCTGTGCAAAGCTGAGGCTCTCATTCCTAAAAGACCTGGTCAGTGGTTGAGTCTTAACATTATGTTACTTTCATTTTAACTCATCTCAACAAAAATGGTTTTGAAGTCAGTGAAGTCTTTACTTTCAGCTTCAAGCAGATCTGTCCAAGTTGAAAGTCACTTGGTAACTTACTGTGGTCCCAAAGTTCTCCCCAAATTATCATCATCTTGGTTATTTCTCACAGCATAACTTACTGTTTAAAAGAAACATACTCTCCCAACTGAAAACAAACATCCTAAAAACATCCTACTTAAAAATGTAAATACAGGAAAAGAAATTTAAAAAGAATGAAAACCACATTAGGTAACTTACATAATTAAAAAAATGTGTGTGTGTGTGTGTGTGTGTGTGTGTGTGTGTGTGTGTGTGTGTGTGTGTGTATTGCCTGAACGTATGCATGTGCACCACTTGCATGCCTGGGCCTGGGATCCTGAAGAGAGTACCAGATTCTCTGGGAGTGGAGTTACAAATGGTTGTGAGCACTGGGAACTGAAGTTGGGTCTTCTTAAGCAGCCAGTGTACTTAACCACAGAGCTGTCTCTCCAGCCCATTTTAGTTTTATATCTTAAATAATTAACACAGAATTGTAAGGAATTGAAGGAAGGTTCAATAAACTGGCGAGTTAGCAAGAAATATTTTTAAATGCTCTATTACAACATTGCCAGATTATCATGAAACTACCATGAAAAGAAGATTTCATCTGTAAAAATTGCAAAATGTTTTACCCATTATTATAAAACAGTTTTTTGTCACCTTAAAATAAAGCTCTGCTTTCTTCAAATATTCCCTTAATGATCCATCTAACTGGTACTTACTATGATTGCATTGGGTTGCTGTGAACATGAAGATGTGATATTTTCATAGTCCTAGTCACCACAATCTTGTTATTTCTGTTTTGTTTGTTTTGTTTTGTTTAGTGGGGGGAAGGGATACCATGTTGATTAGTCTTAGAATTCTCACACCACATGCTTCTTTATAGAAAGTTTTAATTGGTACATAACAGTTACAGAACCACTTCTTTAGGATATTTTAAGAAAAACACAATGCTTTGTTCGGAGGGGGAGAATATGTAACATCACCCTTTAAAAAGCTGCCAACATCAGAACTGTGCAGGGCCCAGAATGGGTTGGAGGGTAAAGGCTGCCAACCAGAGGACTTAAGTTCGATCCTGGAGTGCACATGACACAGACAATAAACAGATATGGCAGAGCACTTGCTTAGCATGTACAAGGCCCTGGATGCCATCACCAGCATTCCAACCCAACCCAATCCTATCTCCACCAAACAAAACAAAGAAACAGGAAAATTAAAGTGGTAAAAACAATTAAAAATTGGGAGTGGGACGGTGCAGAGCAGGGAAGAGTGCCAGAAAGAACAAGACCCTCTCTCTGAACAATGGCCCGAGAAGAGAAGAGGCCCCAGGAAGAGGCCAAAAAACTGACTTAATTCACAACCCACAGGGCACTATGAAGAGGACTAGGGATTTTGTCCTGAGTTAATTGGGAAATTCTAGAGACTTCTCAGCAGATCAGTTCATAATCTGAAATATATCGCAGAAGTTACTTGAAGTGGTGGTTTAGACTTCAATTGCAGTAATAATAAATGACAATGATAGTCACAATTGCTAACATTATGAAGTAATCACCATGTGTCAGTCATCATTCAGAACGCTGTGCACATAAACATTAACAACAGGAACGTAATTTCATTATCTCTTATGTGAGAAAACTGAGGCAGAGAGGAACTTGCTCACGGGTTCACAGCTAGCAAGTAGCAGATCCCGAGTTCAACCCCAAAGCTGGCTCTAGCATCTTCACATTCCCCTTCTGCTGCAGTGGAGCAGTGAGATGGGCTGTTCTGGACATTTGATGTGAAGCCCATGTGCTTACTCAGCTGGTTAAGATGTGAGCTAGGAGGCCAGCAGCAGAGTGAAGGACGTCTGCTGCTTCAGAGGCAGAGCACACCACTCAGCAATCTTGACTTCAACAGCATTCCCATGTGTCTCTTCTATGACCAAGCTATTTCATGCTATTTACAAAATTATTTCAAGTGGTAACACAAACTTGAAAAAGCTAGCATTTGAAAGTTTTTGCTTATGAATATGTACAGTGGGTTAAATGCCAGCTGAGGGCAGAGCATTCAGCTCCTTAGGGTAAAGACCAACGAGTAATAAAATCCATTTAGCACCCCAACAAAGTGTTTTTATTTTTAAATCAGTTCTCCAATAGTTAATCAGTTAGTCCCAGAAAAATATGTGACTATCATCTTCTCTGCCAGGACAGTGTCTAGAACACACACTGATTAACAAAATGACACAAAGACCTGCAACACAAAACCCCAGCTTACAACTTTCCTCTTGTTCCAACTCTGGCAATTCCAGGAGAGTAGAGCAGTTCAATCCTAGTTAATATCCTATCAGATGATGTACCAGCCAATCACCAAAACCCACTTTACAGCAGTGGACTGAGTGGGACCCTGATGTGCACACAGCTGCTTAAAAGTAGGGAAACTGTGGTACCAATTGTTATAAGAATGCTCACAATTGCAATGTGTTAGAAAAAATACCTACATGCCTAACTGGAGAATCTCTAAAATTATGAAAGAAAATATGATGAAATAAGATAGGTAACATAAAATAAATTTCTAAGTCTACTGCCATGCTAATATTTTTAACATGAACCAGAACTGAAATGAGTTACCAGCAGTATGCAGAGAACATCCCATTAATTACAAATTCTATACAGTTCTAAGTCTGCATCTAAGGCACGAAGGTACCGAATACGCACTAGTCAGTGCTGGTTAACGTAACAAAAGTGCTCTCAGACAGAGGGTTTTTATTTTTCCTTAGCTGACATAAACGTCTGCTATTAACATGTAGTACTTGCACAATAATGTTTTTCAATAGGCCAGACAATAAGGACATACAGTTTAGCTTAAGACTTGCGGGCCACATTTCCAAGAGCTTTACTCTATACATTACACTAACAGTATTTTTCTGACTCACTAAATGAGCAACCTTCAGGAAAAACAAGATCAGACTAATAGATCAGGCATTCTCAATGGAGCTGGTACTAGCAATCACACACTTTGCTTTCTACATGCTCAAATATCCATTTCCAACTAATCCATTCATTGCTTCTTTTCTTACATAGATGTAATGTTTACTGGTATGGGATTTAAATCATCTGGCTTTACTACTTTCAAAAAGTTGAAAAATAGAGTTTTCTCATCTCCATACTTTTATAATTTTACAAAGGTGACTGACTGACAGCCACAGTTGACCTCATCAAATGCAGAGTTCCAGAACCCTCACTCAATCCATTCCATATAGGAAGGAAACCACTTAATTTTCTCATGCCAATTTTATGTATTTATTTTTCTGGAAACATGGAAGCAAAACCTAAATGGAAGCATGCCTACAGACCAGTCAGCTGTAAGTGTCTTATGCTCCTGGTTCTTTACTCAACACAGAGTCACTGGCTGAGGTTCCATTGTAAGATACAGAAGAAAGGTAAGGAGACAGCTAGAGTGTGTAAGAAAGAACCAAAGAAGAACTTTGAAAAACCAGAAGTGCAGGAAGATGGTGGGGAAAAACTGGATGAGGATTCCAAGAACATGTATGAGAAAACACACATCATCCACATTTAGGCACAGACATTGATATTTATTTGGCAACAGTCACTGGTGTTCATTCAGAAAGCCTTTGATTCAAGTAAAAACAGGATGACAGTAAAATATGGAGTTATGGGTAAAAGGTCTGTTTTTCTCGGGAGAAGGAATTTTTAAACTAGCAAGTAAGAGACTGAGGTGGGAACTTCATACAGGTACAGGAAAGTTTATTTCTCAGTGTAAATAACAAGAAACATTTTTACCTCTCACTTTATTTAAGTAAGTCAAAGGAAAAGTGATTAATAGTATATGCATCTGACATTTGGTGAGCCATCTCTCAGCCCAATATATATATATATATATAGTATAAGAATTGAAGGAGAGCTGTAGAGCTGGCTTAGCAGTTAAGAGCACTGGTTGTTTTTCCAGAGGATCCAGGTTCAATTCCCAGTACCCTTTGCAACTGCAGTTCCAGAGAATCCAGTGCCCTCTTCTGGTCTCTGTGGGCACTGCATGTATGTGGTACACAGACATACATGCAGGCAAAACAACCATACACATAAAATAAAAAAAATACAATCTAAAAAAAAATAAATAAATTTAAGAATTAAAGGAAGGCCGGGTGTTGGTAGCGCACACCTTTAATCCCAGCACTCGGGAGGCAGAGCCAGGCGGATCTCTGTGAGTTCAAGGCCAGCCTGGTCTACAGAGCGAGTTCCAGAGAAACTGTGTCTCCAAAAAAAAAAAAAAAAAAAAAAGGAAATTTTCAATATATTTCATTTATTGAATGGATAAGAGACCAAAATGAACACTGAGGCACAATGTCTGTGTTCTAAAATATTCAAGAAAGGCTCCTTACATCAACATGTAGCACATTTTCACCATGCCAGTGGCTTCTCCTTCTGTATCCCTTCAGAATACCTACATTAGTAGAAAAGTGTGAATCACAGCAATGGCTGGTAGGCTGGAAACTCTGATTATAATATCCACAGTTCACACAGTTAAAAAACAGAGTCTGGGGAAGAAAGCCATACACAAAGTTATACAAAGTCTAATTAACTCTCAAGTGAAAAGCCCTCATTAGGTACCTGTGTGTAAAAGCCAATGGCCAATATAGTAAATGCACAAAAACATTTAGAGGAAACGGCCTCTTTGTTCCCGTAAAACTTTTCAATAAAGAGGCAGTAGACAGGAATATCAGAAAAGTGCCTCCTAAGATGTAAGTGCTTAAAAATCAATTCCTCTAAATGTTAAAAGCAGTGCAGCAAGCTAGGCCCAGAGCGCTTCATAGCGAGGGCGGGGCCTCACAGGTGTCAGGGCCAGAAGGCAATGCTTCGGGTGCTTAGTTCCAAACAGTGTCCACTCACTTCCACTTTCTGCTCTGCATGGCAAACAGGTCAATGCATACTTACAGCAGAGCTTGTGTCTTTGTACTATTTTATTGCTGTGAAGAGACACTCTTATAAAAGACAGCATTTAACTGGGGGCTTGATTATAGTTTTAGAGGGTTGGTCCATGATCATCATGGCAGAAAGCAGGCAGGCATGGCACTGGAGCAGTAGCTGAGAGCTTTCCATTCTGAGCCACAGACGGCAGGTGGAGAGAGACAGTGACTGGGTCTGGTATGAACTTTTGAAACCTCAAAGCTAGCTCCAAGTGATAGGTTTCCTCCAACAAGGCCATATCTACTCTAACAAAGCTACAGGTCCTAATCCTTACCAAACAGTTCCATTAACTGGGAACCAAGCATTCAAATATGAGCTTATTGGG
This sequence comes from Peromyscus maniculatus bairdii, assembly GCF_049852395.1. Taxonomy (NCBI): domain Eukaryota; kingdom Metazoa; phylum Chordata; class Mammalia; order Rodentia; family Cricetidae; genus Peromyscus; species Peromyscus maniculatus. The sequence continues at coordinate 82,570,151 of NC_134856.1, read as the reverse complement.
GCCATTCTGGTTCGGACTACCACAGCCTGCGACAGTGACATCAGCATAGCATACCTTTTCCAGAAATACTTTCTGACTGACTATTGGGTTACACTACAATCACATTACTCCCATGAATCAATGTATGCATGTTTTTTGCATCTCAGTGATGGTCTGGGTAAAAGTTCCTGTGGAGGAAGAGAAGTAAGTGCGGAAGGGAGATCAAAGAGAGACGGGGAGCAGAACAGAGTCCATCAGAGAAGAGAACAAGGCAAGGGAAGGAACGCCTGTGTGGTAGGTAGGGTGGAAAGGACAAGAGAGGAAGGAGACCAGAGCTACATGAGGGAGGAGATGGAGGTGGTGCCAGAGGATCTATGAGCGGGGCTCCCCTCACAGAAGCAGGTTCTAAACGATGCTCAAAGGCCTCTCAATTCCAATAGCCAGACCAAACCCACAGTCTCTTTGTCATGTAATTTGACCTCTGTAACTATGACATTAAGAGGAAAAAACCTATATGATCTCTACACAGAGATTGCTGCGGGATGTTCTGTATGTAAAATGTGTTGCTCTGATTAGTTAATAAATAAAACATTGATTGGCCAGTAGCCAGGTAGGAAGTATAGGCAGGACAAGCAGAGAGAATTCTGGAAAGTTAAAGACTGCCAGCCGCCGCCATGAGAAGATGTTAAGATACCAGTAAGCCACGAGCCACATGGCAACTTATAGATTAATAGAAATGGGTTGATTTAAGAAAAAGAATAGTTAGCAAGAAGCCTGTCATGGCCATACAGTTTATAAGTAATATAAGTCTCTGTGTGTTTACTTGGTTGGGTTTGAGCAGCTGCGGGACTGGCGGGTGAGAGAGATTTGTCCTGACTGTGGGCCAAGCAGGACTGGAGAAAACTCTAGCTACAAAAGATGATTTATTTATTTATTTTTATTTTTTGGGTTCAGATTAAGTATTCAACTTTTACTGGGCCAAGGAAATAACTGTGTGGAACTCATAAAAACAATAAATGTCACTATCAGTTGTTTTTATGTGCTAACAAGTATTCTCTATCACAAAAGTAGATTTAAGCAAATGTGTGCGTAGCTACCTTCACACACACACACACACACACTCACACTCACGCACGCGCACACACACACACTCACACTCGCGCGCGCACACACACATGCACACACACATGCACACACACACACACACACACACACACACACACGGTCTCTGGGTCACCCGATGTCCGACATCCTTATTACCCCTAAGCAACAGTGACGAGCAGACTCAAGCACAGCTGATGTAAACACAGATGCGTCATGCGGGACCCTTTAGGGTCAGGATTTATCGCCCAGGCTCTCAATCTGGGACTCTTTTCAGTAAACAGAGCAATGGTTTTGCTCCCTCCACTGATGCTCAGCTTCATGTCAGAAATTTACTTTCTCCTTCTTCCTGAAAACACAGCAGGTGAGCTCTGGCCACGTCCTTATTACAATAGCTTTGTGTGAGGCTGTCACACCAATGGCACCTCACCCACGTTCAGTAGTGCAAGTGCAACAATCTTCTCTCCCCACTCAAAGAGATAGAACTTAATACAATTCAGAACAAAGCCAAAATATTTGGTTCCTTTTCAGTTTTTGTTTGTTTAGCATTTTTGTCTTTAAAAGCCCCCAAATGCCACCAGCAGTCTACTCTAACTTCCCTAAGAAGACAAAAAGGTCCTTTTTCTGTCTCCTCAGGCCTGTCCATTTCCGGTCTTACTCAGGTCTCTGTCACCACCCAGTGGACACCACACTCTACTACAGAGTGGAGGTGGACTGCCTCCGAGGCTTTAGCAGCTCTCTGAACCCACTAAGAGATGTAATTAGAGTGCTCCTCAGGGATTCCTGGTGACCCTCCTTCTACTTCTAAATGCAACCACACAATCTCAACACACACTGAAACTGACTGGCATACACAAACACGATACAGAATGGCTCACCATCCTCCATTGTCTCTGTGTTAATCTTTGGTGTACAGATTCTTCCATGTCAAAAAGGACGAAAACTTCGAAAGGCTATCTGCTTCATGCCAGGCAATTATCAGCACTCATGATGCTGAGATGTGGTCACTGCAGCCAAGGACACGCACACTAACACGAGTGCTCAAGCACCAAAAGCAGAAACAGCTGCATGCACAAGCACTGTTCAGACATAAGCACAGGTGATCAAATTCAAGGGTTTGGGATCCTGTGGGCAGGCTGAGGCGGCTTTAGGTGGGAAATAACGCCCAAGTCGGGTGTGAAGACTGAAGACGGACAGCTTAGGTCAGATGTATTCAGACAATTAGTGGGTGAAGTCCGAGAACTCAATGTTGAAGACGCACATATGCAAAGGCAAACTGAGGTTAAAGTGCACATCTGGCTGTATACTCTAGCAATCTCTGAGCACAGCAGTAGAAGCTACTTTTGAACAGCATAATAAACAGCATTTATTATTCAAAAGTATAATAATACTCCAGAATCACTCGGGACAACCAAATGACTATCATTTAGCAGCTGGATGATCTTGGACAGTTATTTAACCTTTACCCAAGTTTCCCCATCTATAAGCTATAGATTAGTAACAATGATGCATAATGACTATTCACAGTTCTAACAACTAAGAAATAAAAAAAAGATAAAAATTTCTATCAGGTTGAAAGACCTCAAGAAGGAAAGGCCAGAGGTAAACAACTAAGAAGTGCAAGCCCTGGTGAGAAGCAGCGGGCTTCCCTAGAAGAGTGGGGCTGTATGCAGCAAGAAGCCAAGGCATCTAGACTGCCTGCAAACCACCACAAGGGCACCAACCCGGACACAGCAAACAAACACGGGAGCAGGAGCGGCTAGGGTCACTGCTAAGAGCTCCAGAGTCCTAGCATGATGGCAATTATGCCCCCAACACCCACCTCCAAATTAATCAACATCTTTCAACTCCTGAAGACTTAAGCATAGAGAAGCTTAAAAGAATCAAGCACCCGATCAATTCTGCATTTTTTATTAAAGAATCTAACATTATTATTTTTTTCTTTTTTTTAAATTTATTTTATTTTACAATACCATTCAGTTCTACATATCAGCCACAGGTTCCCCTATTCTCCCTCCTCCCACGCCCTCCCCTTACCTCCAGCCTACCCCCCATTCCCACCTCCTCCAGGGCAAATCCTCCCCTGAGGACTGCAATCAACCTGGTAGACTCAGTCCAGGCAGGTCCAGCCCCTTCCTCCCAGACGGAGCCAAGTGTCCCTGCATAAGCTCCAGGTTTCAAACAGCCAACTCATGCAATGAACACAGGACTTGGTCCTACTGCCTAGTTGCCTCCCAAACTGACCAAGTCAATCAACTGTCTCATGTATTCAGAGGGCCTGATCCAGCTGGGGGCCCTGCTGTGGGATGTTCTGTATGTCCCGTGGGAGCCCTTCTTGGGTTCTTTGTGGCGTTACCCAGCAGGTCCGTATAGAGGATGATTAGGACCATGGGCCTGAGTGCAGGTGTTTGAGATAGTCTGCACTTGGTTGTGCTGGGGGATGGTCTGTATGTCAAGTTGCTCTGATTGGTTAATAAATAAAACCTGATCGGCCGTGGCTAGGCAGGAAAGATAGGCGGGACTAACAGAGAGGAGAAATAAAAGGACAGAAAGGCAGAAGGAGACGCTGCAGCCGCCGCCATGACCAGCAGCATGTGAAGACGCCAGTAAGCCACCAGCCACATGGCAAGGTATAGATGTATGGAAATGGATCAATTTAAGCTATAAGCACAGTTAGCAAGAAGCCTGCCACGGCCATACAGTTTATAAGTGATATAAGCATCTGAGTGATTATTTTATAAGTGGATTGTGGGACTGCGGGTGACAAAGATTTGTCCTGACTGTGGGCAAGGCAAGAAAACTCTAGCTACAGGGCCCCTCAGCCTTTGGTTCATAGTTCATGTGTTTCCATTCATTTGGCTATTTTTTTTCAATAATTGAGTAGAACCGAAATTTATTATAAGCCACAGTCGTCCTAGGGACCTCCATACTATATATATAGCCTCTATGGTTCTATGGGCTGTGGTACATATACACAATGGAGTACTACTCAGCAGAGAAAAACAATGAAAGCATGAAATTTGCAGGCAAATGGATGGAACTAGAAAAAATCATCCTGAGTGAGGTAACCCAAACCCAGAAAGACAGTCATGATATGTACTCACTCATAAGTGGATTCTAGATATAAAATAAAGAACCATCAGCATTATTTTTATTTTAAAAATATGTAAGAGGATTTGACTATAGTTGGCAATTTTGTACTGATTTAAATGAGTTACTGACTTGAACTTTTGATTTTAACTGCAGACATTGAGCACAGTCTTGGGGAGGAACAGAGTTCCAGGTTATTTTATTGTTTGTTCTGTCTGTAGTGCTGGGACTTAAGCAAAGAGCCGTGGGGTGCTGGGCAGCCCTCTGGCACTGAGCTTCTGCCCAACAATTATGGATTATTTTACAGCTATGTAAGACTAGTTCCTAAAGTATGCTGAAAGGAAAATGGATACAATAAATTTATACATACAATCTAAAATATTTGTAGTTATTTGCAAATAGAATCAAACATTAACTAATATTCCTTTAGAAAAAAAATGTGCCAGGCGGTGGTGGCGCACGCCTTTAATCCCAGCATTCAGGAGGCGGAGGCAGGCGGATCTCTGTGAGTTCGAGGCCAGCCTGGGCTACCAAGTGAGTTCCAGGAGAGGCGCAAAGCTACACAGAGAAACCCTGTCTCGAAAAACAAAAACAAAAACAAAAAAAGTTAAAATTACTAGATTTAGCTGGGTGGTGGCGGCTCATGCCTTTAATCCCAGCACTCAGGAGGCAGAGCCAGGTAGATTTCTGTGAGTTCAAGACCATCCTGGTCTAGAGTGAGTTCCAGGACAGCCATGGTTACACAGTAAAACCCTGTCTTGAAAAACAAACTAATTACTAGATTTAAAAATATTATGCTAATGTTTTTAAATGAAACAACAGCCAAAAAACCCCTAGGTTTTATAATCTGGATTTTAAGAAATGAAATGCTAATTTTAAAAGTCTAAATAAATCATATACAGAAAAATTGCCTTTAAAGACCAAAAAAACACAAAAGCAAATGTGTCAATAAATACCACATTCCAAAAGGCTGTTAGGAACAGCTGAGTCGATAACGCAGATGTGAACACTGGGCAAAGACACTCACAGGAGACACACACTCTACTGTGAGGTCACCCCAAAGGCATGGAAGCGGAGGAAAGATGAAGTGGAAAACAAGTAGCTAGGAAAGACTATTCTCTGCCAACTAAAGCCTTGGGTTTTCTCCTGAAGCACCGGCCTTCCCTACAAGTCGGGCCACTCCTCATCACTTGCCCACCTTGGTAAGGAAGGAAGCAACACAAAGCCAGGTGCCCCACTTTAACAGACACAGCTCTGAGGGAAATCTTCAGGAAACACTACAAAGCCTCAGAAACACAGAAACTGATCAACTGTACTGTAGCTGACTGGGTTCCGGGAAGTTGGGAGATGACATGGAATAGGAGATATTAAATGACTAAGGATTAGTGTGTGCTGACCATACTGGGAAATACAGAAAAATAGGAAGTTCAGAGGTTGAGTGGAGATAACTGAACCAGTTATGGTTTGAAGTGTGAGGGACAGACAGGTAAGATGGCCACTCAGGGTACTGACAAAAGAGGTTGGAACCATAGGTTCCCAGCACTAAGGTCTGGGATGGAAGTAGAAATTAGAAGTCCTTCAGAGAGCCTGCTATGATTATGAACTTCTCAGGTACACAGAAGAGAATAAACAACTTCAGACAGTGCATTCAAGATAAGCTCAAGAGAAAGCAATGCCGAATCGAGGAATGCAATGGCTAGAAGAGCTGGGAACAAGACCGAGAGCATCTGGAACCCAGCATGAAAGGACTCCAAGCTGCTCTGACACCCACAAATGCACGATTTCTTCCCCTGCTCCAGTCAGCAGCTGTCACCACCAGTACAAAAGACCATGTACAGGAGAAAAATGCAAAGTGGAAGTTCATTTTTTACGAGCTAACCAAAAAGCCAAATTTTTTCTGTGGGGGGTGGGGAGGGAGCACATGTATCAGAGCCAATGGCAACAAAATGTTTGCTTTCAAAAAACTTGTCTCCATTTCCTATTTTCTGAAAATTAAAAGTTATTTAAGAAAATTTTCTTGATTTCTGTGTATAGGTAATAAGCTATAACTTCTGCCTAAACTGTTGTTCACAATAGATCAACATACAGTTCCTAACAGCATGTTTATCAATGGCTTCATCCGAATAGAGGTCAGGCAAGGAGAAAACTGGTGAAGGGGGAAATTCAACATTTATTCCATCTTTCAGTAAAAATTACATCTAAAGGACATCTAAGAGCCCCTGCTGCTACGACAGGGAAAGCTGTTACAGGAAAGTCTATCAAAAAACGTAAAAGCAATGAATGTGAAATCCACTCTTCTGTGGCTTCTAGTTAAATATCTGACCTGTTCAAGAACAGAGTAAATTCTTGCCCCACTTGAGTCAAACGGCGAACCCTTGGATCAAAAAAAAAAAAAAACAAAAAACAAACAAAAAAAAAAAAACAAAAAACAAACAAACAAAAAAAAAAACAACCCATAACCCCCAAATCCACAAACCTTAATCAACCAATCAACCACTCAAACAACAACGTAGAAGGCAATCAGGACACAACTAGACATATTAAGCATGGAACAGACGGGGAGATCCTGGGGAATCACACTGTTACTCTTGTGGATGTGGCTATGGTGCCGTGGTTAAGCCAAAAGAATACCCTGGCTTCATGGACACAGTGACTGCAGCTTTTAGGTGATGTGTCTTGATGTCTTTACTTCATTTGAAAATTATTCAATAAATTCAAGAAACTGTAATGGGCATGTGTATGGTAGGATGGTCACTAAAAATTTCCCTACTTGAGTATATGTTTGAAAAGTCAGTTTCCAAAACTGTCCAAAAGTAACTAAAACATATAGATAAGATGAATGTATAAAAACATAACAGTAGTCAGTCTAGAAATAGCTGAATATTTTTTTAACTTGGAAAAGTTAGTTTGAGTATCAAAAAAGGAAGAGGAACAAGGAAGGATTATTTGTTGAAGATATAATAACACATCCAAAGTCTTAGAAAACCTCAAAGAGTCAATCAATCAAACATAATGACTACAGAAACAACACTAAAAACAAAACAAGCTGGGCATGGTAGTTCATTCCCAGTATTAGAGAGGCTGAAGCAGGAGATTGCTGCCAGCTATAAAATAGATTCAACTTATAACAGCAATGGAAATGGACTGGTAAGATGGGTCAGTGGGTAAAGCTGCATGGCCCGAGGTTGAGGAGCTCCTACATGGTGGAAACTGAGAACCAACTTCCAAAAGTTATTCTCTGAATTGCACCTGTGTGCCCATGGCACTCCCCATCCCACCATACTACATAAAATAAATAAATATCATCTAATTTTTTAAAAAATAGCAATTGAAAAGCTAGCATTGCTCCCAAGGAAATGGGGAACACAGCCTGACCTCTGTCTACTTTCCTCTCATAACCTGATGACAACCACAGCTTTAGTGAGCTGTCAAGTCTGCAACAGACCTTGGCACTGGTGGCCAGGTGTCTACTGAGGCAAGGGAAGATGGGGAGGTCGAAGTATGTACACCACAAGTGAGCAACAGCCTTAGTCAGGAGTCAAACTCTACCAGGGTCCGTGGAAGGAACAACTAGAGTAGTGCAGTGTAGCAGTACAACTAAAGGGTAAAGCTTTTCCTCAGGACAATCTTTGGTTTTGTTTGGTTTTTTGAGACCGAGTTTCTCTGTGTAGCTTTGGAGCCTATCCTAGAACTCACTCTGTAGACCAGGCTGGCCTCAAACTCACAGAGATCTACCTGCCTCTGCCTCCCAAGTCCTGGGATTAAAGGCATGCGCCACCACTGCCCAGCTGAATCTAATTTTTAAAACAGGATTTTTCCCTCTCAAAAACCATCAATCTTTAAATTAAGTGCAAATCTGAAAACATTAGGCGATTCTTTCTTGATAATTTAATACAGTAACATCGAGGGAAAATTGGCCCTAAGAGATATTACAAATAAATGCAACTGTAAAAGTAGAGACCAATAGACAGAACAAAACACAAAGATATAAATTATTAAATGGTATTAATCCATGTGGCTGTTTGGAAAATAAGCAAAGTGGAGTATTATCCAATAAACCAAAGTAATTCCTAGATTAACTAGGACTTAATCAGACAAATTGGCACCCACTAAAAAGATTTAAGCATTTCAAAATAAACCTGCAAAAATTATGAGAAATATTGGGAGGGAAGACTTTCATATAAATTGTCTTTATTAGTACAAATAAGAAAAAAATATGTGTAAAGAATTTGTAACACAGAGTATGCCAGTGACTTTCTTAACTGCCAAGGGCCTGTATACTTACAGACAATGCACAGAGGGTAAACAGAGAAGCTGTATAGTGTACCCGTGGAGAGTGTACCCACAAACAATGCATACAGGTAAACAGAGAAGCTCACAGATGATGAAATAAATATATAAGGAGGATACTAGACTTAAAACTCAAGGAATGTAAACCAAAACAAGAACGGGATCCTCTACCCCAACACTAAAAATATTAAACATTTCACAATAGCATGTTTTTGTGAGGATCCTGCAATATACTATTGGCAAGCATACAATTTGGTGTACTGTGTAAGGAGCCAAAGGGAGTGTCATTCATTATACTTTTTAAAAGATGGTTCAACAGCTAAAACTACTGGGTGCTCTGGCAGAGGACCAATGTTTGATTCCCAGCACCCACTTGGCAGTTCCCAACTGTCTGTAACGCCAGGTCCAGAGGATCCAACATCCTCCTGGTCCCTCTGAGTACCAGGCACACAAGTGGTGCACAGTTATACATGCAGGAAAAACACCCAGGCACATAAAAAGTTTAAAGGATGTGTATGACTTGGAAGGGTCTTGATAAAATTTCATTTCATGTCGCATCTGTTTCATATGTAGTCTACAACTTAGAGAGGAAAACAATGGGAGGTCATGGGGCAGAAACACTCTGAAAATAAATACTGTTACAGTGTTTCTGGTTCTAGCTACCTACCTTTCCTTTTATCTCCCAGCCACACTCTCCTCATCTTCCTAGTGAAAATATTTTACAAACAATTTACAAACTATTTTACAACTGCTACTCCTACAAAATTAAGAGCACAACTCTACAGTTATTATTATAGGGAGAAAATGAGAAAGTACCATGTATGTGACACATAGTAACATTTTGAAAAACATTAGTTGTTAATTAGGTCCTAAACAGTTATCATCATGATCTATTCCACAGGTTTCAAACTTACCTCACCATGTATTTATAAGGATCTTAAATAGTTCTACAGTGTATGTTTTTTTCTTTACATGTATTTACTTAAAAGTGCCTTAAACTCTTCTTTAATATAGGCAAGACAATTTAAAACAAATGTTACAATAGGGAGAGTATAGTAATTGTTGCTCTAAGTGCATTTCCTGCTACAGGGAAAAATTAGTGGAAAATGGGCATCATTATACTGAGCAGGGAGGGCTGACCTCACTTAGCAAAGGCCACACTTTCCCAAAGCCTATGCTCAACTCAATTACCACTGTGAGGAGGTGCTTCCTTGTCAATTCTAATGACCCCAGGACTCAAGTGCTGATTAAACCCCTCAGTTAAGTCCAAGCACAGCAGCTTGGTTTCCTGAGGGGAAATAACTCTTCCTGATGTGAGTCTGCTTCCTTTCTTACAAGAATATCAAACAGGGCACATGACCAGGAAATGCCAATCCCAGTTATCATGAATAACTGAATCCGCTTTTCATTTACCCACGCTTTCTACTTTTCTAGTCCCTTACCATACTATCTACTATAACAACAGTGAAAAAAGGAAATGGCAAAAAATAACTTCTTTCAGAAATCATACTCTTGTCAAGTAATATGTAGTCAAAACTTAAAAATGTTGTTACTCTCATCTTTCTAGGTTTTCTTCGTTTTCCCCCACTCTTCACTAGCTGTCTTATGTCCCCAATGGATCCCATACCTGCCTCTGTCAGTGTCCCTTTTACAGTCACTACAACCTGTTCACCCCCTATCTCTCCTGTTCTCCCAAAGTAAGAAAAAAAATACCTTTCTTTCACTTTTCAAATCTTCAGCAAAGTCCCCACAGAAAACCTAATGGTAGGTACTATAAAATGCTTTGAGGTAAATATGCAAATGCATTATCTCTACATTGCAGCATTCTACATAGAGGCCTGCATTAGAGCTAGAAATGGCGATGCATTTGGTGGTTCTGGGTGCCATACGTAAGCATCAGTTCCCTCGTTTACAAAAGGCCATTGCTTGTTCTACTACTGCACTCAGTTTCCCAAACAAGATGCTAAGCGTAAAAAACGTTTATTGTTATGGCTCTTCAAATTAGTTATAATCTCTCAATCAAATTTCTAAGTTTCAATGTGAACAGAGGTATATTTAATCAATGTTTACATGCATTTTCCTAAAATGAGAAATCGTGTCAGAAGACACGATTATTACATGAAAATCTGTGACAGGCACAGAATACCTCCCTAGAGACACTAGTCAGCAAGTCCTAGAACACAGGCTGGCTGTCACCATTCCTCTCGGCTGACCACCAGCGAGATGGAAAGACACTACTGTTGAAGACACTTCTGTCGCAGAACACAGAGAAGTCAACCTTGATTAACAGGAAAATCATCTCCCTTTATAGCTTATAAAGGACCAGAAGGTGCTATGCTGCCTGCTGGAGGAGAAAAGACAAACACGGTCTCATCCAGCGCTAGACCCGGCATGCTACAATACTGGCCTGCCTGGCAAAATGTGCTCACTGTTGCAATAACGTTCTGACAGTTACAGGAGTAACCAACCACTTTCTGATGGGGTAGGAGGCCTGCTCCACAGAGGGATTTCATGCCTGGTTCTACAAATCTGGTCAAAAGCCCATGACTACAAAGGTTATAGGCCCTTGCAAATCCATTACTACTACTACTACTACTACTACTACTATTTGGTAAATGACCATGTTTGTCTGATCACCTTTTAAATATTTATGTTTATACCAAAGATCTGTATTGTTCTTAACGTGGTCAGAGAAAATGACTTTTGTAAACAAATTCCAATACAGACGCACCCTTGGCAGAGGGGTCACTGGCAGTCGATGGCTACTGAAGGAGCAGAGTCGCTCTCCTTTGGGGATATGGCTGCTGAGAGGGTGCCACCCCCACCCCAAGGACGACCCTACACACCTGTAAAGAGGTAATTAATGACAACAACTTTTAAAAAGACATGAAGTTGGAAAGGAGGTAAGAGTCAGGGCACTTGAGGGAACTGGAAGGAGGTGATGGTCAAAATACATTGCATAAATGTATAAAACTTTCATTTATCTTTTTCACTAGCAGCCAGTAAGACTCTAACTGATACCATGCCATCACCAAGTGTAACGCTTACATCTTCACAATAAGAAAACAGTCAGTGTTAACTGTGCCATGCCCTCTGCCACTAGAACTCGACGTAGGATGCCAGGGCATTTCTTACCAGGCTCTGGGAGATCTAATTTTGCCCGCTTTAGTTCTGACATTGAAACCTGAAGTTGCTCTATTACAAAATCATCCTCGAAGAAAAAGTCCTTGGCGAGAGTCTCCTGAAGAAATTCTACAAGTTCTTCCATAGACAACTTCATTAGATGTTCTAGGAAAGGATGAGAGAGATGCAAATGCCAGTCAATACTTCTATTTGAGTGTAGTGAGTTCTAAAAAGGGTACTAAAAGGATTATACACAGCTTACACTTGGCATTGTGAACATCATTAAAACTCAGTAGGACAGTATTTTGACATTAGAAACAGCAGGCTGATCTTAGGAGGAGGGAAGACCAAACATTTTCTCATCAGTTTAAGAGTAACCACGTCTGGGCATTAGTACTAGCCTATGTACTAATGTAACAAGAGCTCCTATGAGTCAATAAATGTTTATTTATCTCATTTATTAGCTGGAACTCTAACTCAGACTGACAAGTCATCTTTAACTAAAACAATGTTAGACAAAATCCCTCAAAAAAAAAGAGTATTAACTTATTTGTATGAGTTCTACCGAGGAAATCAGCTTTCTTAGGAAAGCAGGAAGAGACACCCACTAAGATGTCACTGCCCGTACCTTAGATGTGTTCTGTTCCCCCGCATGCCTGGGTGTCAGCTCACCACACCTTACACTGTCTGAGCTCACTTTCCTGGCCCTATTCAAAAGCATGCAAACGCTCTCTCAACTATTATTAGCAGGGATATTAACTGAGCAGCATTGTTTCTGATTTTGTTCCATTTAACATCACTGTGTGATGACTCTCCAGTAATACTAGTTTTAAAGCAATCAGGAAGAAACAAAGAGAAGGAAAAGACTCTGGCTAGTGTCAGCTGTTAAGGCACCCAGAGATTTTTTTCTGTTTTGTTATCTATTTTTTTTAAACTAGCAAGTGACATACTGTAAAACGTTCTAGCACACCACACAGTGTTTTAATAAAGGTTGACCACTGTAATGGGTTTATAAGGACTATATCAATGTGACTATTTGATCTACCACCAAGCATACTTACTTTTGTGAGGAAATCATTTAAAATCTACTCTCTTAGTAACTTTCAGCATGTTATATCTAACTACTAACTATGCTCACTAATCCACATAGTACAGCTTCAAAATTTATCCTGCCATCTACTGAAACTCTGTAGCCCAAGGGCAGCATCTCTTGGTGTCCCCTGTTCCTCAACATTTATTCTTCTATGTATACATAGAAGTGTATGGTGGTACAGGAAACTCACTGAAGATGTAAGAGCTTTGCTTCCTCAACAAGAGAAAGAAAGAGCAGCAGGCAGGATTTTTTTTATAGCTTATACCATCTAATGATATAGTGGCAAGTAAAGTAATTGCTATGCTCAGAGTTTATTTGTAAAGGATAAAGAGTCATATTAAGTCAAATAATTTAAGAGGGAGCTGAGAGCTATAAAGAAATATAAACATTACACTTCCATTTTTTTCACTGTTGAGGGACAATTAAACTACTGTTTAATTAAGATATCCTTTTTAAGTATATTTTGATCTATTTATAACCTGTAACAAGAGTAGTGACGTAAAGAAAGGAGGAGGAGAGGAGAAGGAAGAGAAAGGGCTTTCACCCAGCAATGACACAACCCGATTCTGGGAAGGAAATGTGTTGCCAATGCTTCGTTTTGGTGTTAGCCTGTGTGTTGGGCCATAACCACAGCATTTCTGACAGCTTCCCGGGAAAAGCACAGATACCGAGGTCTCATCTCAGGTGAAGCATGGTTAATGTGGCACTGATGTGTTGTTCACTGTGTCCAAGTCAGTGATCAAGAAATCTCAATGAAAGCATTGAGTATAGCCAGAAACAGCAGGGACACAACCCATAAACTTGACCCCATGTTCTCAATTGGTTTATGACTTAGTCAGAATGCCAAACAAACCATTCAAGAATGATGTATAAGACCAGGGTACACACAAATGTGCACGTACACAACAAAGTTCTAGGCTGCCATGACCCACATCTCTACAGAGCTACAAGAGGAGTCACAAGGCTTAAGGTTGAAATGAAAGTGATAGAAAAACTCTCATTTCCTGACCTTTAAGGCCCAACACATAATATCCACACAGCCCCTGAAATACTGAAACTGAAGACTAAAAGGCCTTACTTTTTGTTTTGAAAGCCTTGCCACATTTATGCAGCGATAGACACTTAATGCACTTGTCCCAGAGGCCATGAGAGTCAAGTCCCATCCATGACTTGAAACTGGATGTACTTTCTCTTAGAGAAAGAAACAGTAATAGACATATTTCTTTTTCCGGCCCACTCACTTAGGAGGCCTAGATTCTTTGCTCTCTCTGCCTTATTACAAACCTGAGACACAGACCCACTAGAGAACAGGGTCCCAGTGGAAACCAGTACGAGAAGAGTGTGTATTATTAAGACACCGAGACCTGCATCCTCCTGTTTAAGTGTGAAAATGAAACTGACAGAGGAGGAAGGATCCAAGAGCTTCGGATGTAACATGTCTAGTCCTGAGAGTCAGGAATTCTCTGATGATCGTCAAGAAAAATGTAAAAACAAGCAGTAGTTTTCAAAACCACTAAAAAAAAAAAAAAAATAGCATAAGGTAGGGGAGCCCAAGCTGGCAGGAGTTAAAATAAGCCGTGATTTCTGTCAAGTCTGCAGGCAAACGTGTCCTTACTTCGGTGTAATTTCAAGATTGTGTAAGACATAGCTGTAAGAATTCGCTCTCCTTCAAAGATATAGATGTCCCATATCCTGAGGTTCAGCGTAAAGGGAGTCTGGAACAAAGGATAAAGCAGAGGGATGTACCGTTAGTGCTTCCCCTTACCTTGGCCATGGACTTTCACAATTGAGCTTTCTAAAAAGTACTTACTCGATCAAGAAAACACTGAAAAAACCATTTCATTGTATAAAAACTTGTGTAGATTTCTTGAGAATCCTAAAAAACAAAGATCTCATAATTTCTGAGTTGCAGCAAACAAAATAGCAACAGAAAGGCGATTATCAAAGGTGAGCAACTCACTACAAATCTTTTCATACTGTTTTTCTATTCCTGTTTTTAATTCCCAAATTTAACTAATAAGAATTATCACAAGAATTATGTCACCATACTGGGACTGTAACACAATCATTAGTATATTTTGCAGTGAACTGCTTCATTACACCATTATTTTTTATAGTAAAGCAAGCATGTGATTCACAAGGAAGCAATTCTTACGCTTCTTATAATACTATCTGTACAATTTAAAACCTAAAAAAAAAAAAGGAGAAATCACACATTTGTAAAATTTTTATTAGTAGTACTTATCAGTTTCATAGACGTAGTCTGAACCTATGAATTAGGACTGTGGTAGTCTATTAATACTAAATTTTACAAATCTAATGTTGTTCAAACAATTGAGGATTCTGACTACACAGTAAGCTAACTGGGAACAAGGAACCCAGGCTGAATTTAATTAATCACCACATCTTCACTCTTGGTGTAGGTGGGTATAAGTCAGCGACACATCTACCTACCAAGTGTTGCTTAAGTTTGGACAGAAATTTATTCAGAATTTTTTCATGATGTTCTTGAAATCTCAAGAGTTTAGGAAAACCTTGGACAAAAAAACCTAGAACACAAACATAAAAACAGAATTTCAGAGACAATACTAATAAACCCCCAACTTAAAAATGTAACATAATGTAGCCGTCAAAACAAAACGACCATCCCTAGTGACCAGGGTGTTTTTTTTCCCCATCATGGAAATAATTTCATGTGAACTTAGGTTAGTAAAACTTTTAGCTAGTACTTGTTTGCTAACTACCACCTTTACTTTGTAGAATCGATAAAGAGGAAAATTTTAACAGCAAAAGACAAAGGAAACTGAATCCATTTGTCAAACAGCTTCTTTTCCTGGTGCTGGCTGTACCTTTACATGCTGTTCAGTCTTGACAACCAGCCCGCTCGACTGTTAATGCCTTTCACATCTTACTACACTCTCCAGGTATACATTAACAATTTCACTACTGTGTTTCTAAATTTTTTTAAAATTACTTTTAAATTCTTTTCATAAGCTAACATTTCAAAAGCTTTTCATAGCTTAACAGTAGCTAAAACATGAAGGCACTTTAAGTTATACCAAAACCTATATGTAATTATCTTCATTGTAATCTGTAGGATTTCTAGGAAGTAACTAATTGTAAATGATAAATTAGTACTAATTTGCATATTTAAGCTCACTGAATTTACAACTATTTTTATATATTTTCAGATAGTTATACAATCAGTTTCGAGAACATTTACTCAATGGACTTTATTTTTGCAATTAGTATTTCTGAACCTAGTTTCTAGGCACATCTGGGACATTTTAATAGACATCTTTTGGCTTCCGAAGAACCCAGAGCAAGGTATGTTATACACACTCTCCTTGGATATTCATTATTAACCATAGGTTATAAACATTGAGCTGTCTTTCGGATTTAATGAAACCTATTTTGCTTTAATTTAGTCTCACATATTTGTTTGATCTGAGAGTCCATTAATTCCTCCACATAACATATAATTTAAAAAACAATGGTTTTCTAAACATATCAGCAAATATAATGAAAGATCCTAATACACTGAATTAGTAAATTTTCTAACACAAACCCTTAACAAAATGCACATACAGCTTGGTAAATATAACTTGATACTGGTTATTAAAACTACACAAAATTCACACTTATGATTTAATGGAAGTAAAGCCAAAGCAAAAAGCAATGGGGATCCTGTGTGCTTCAAGAACCCAGGACACAGCAACGAAAAACTGCACTTACAGTTTGTGTTCAGTTTTGATGATTGTGCAAAAAGTAGTAGTAGCAGTTTTTTGTTTTGTTTTTTTGTTGTTGTTGTGTTTTTTGTTTTTTACAGTAAAGTGATTTTATTTAAAAATCTTTATCTTTCCATTGGAGCCACTTTCATAGTCAATTAGATAAAAATGGGAGTTAGAAAAATTTAAAGAAAAATCTGTGTTTTTTAAAAAGCTAGTGTACATCAGTAAGAACCAGCTTAAACATGCTATGATTATCTAACATTTCTTCACATTTCAGTGACATCCTGGGCTCAGTATTCTAAAATTGGTCTCTGCCCAGTTCTAGGTTGATCCCATACACTTACAAGTGATAAACTTTCACCCAGAAAATACAAAGAGCAGAGGTAACCTTCAGTCACAAAACTGCACAGGTCTAGAGACAAATTATCCCTCAAGTACAAAGTTGCCCATAAAAATGCCCTAAACTGTACTGTAAGAACAATTGATAGGACAGTGACAGCTGGAGCTAAGTCAGCACAAGAGGTTTAAAAGAAAATGCCATTTTCTAAAATCAGAAAAAAACATCACCACACAATTAACCTATCACCGAAGCAGAAAACACTCCACTATATTCCAGGGTGGCTTGGGAACACCAGGGAGCCCAGATAAAGACCAATGATAATGATGAGCTCTTTTTGTCAAGATGTCTTTTTAAATGATACAGCTTACTAGATGATAACTTGATACAACAGTATGTCTCACTTCTGCAGTCCATTTAAGGCACTCAAAGTACCCAGAATCAGTTATCATGCAGCTATTTGTTAACATAACTACCGAGGAACATGGGGGCAAGACTGAAGCACACGCTCACACCCTTCTTTAAACGAGCCTGTCAGATTGACTGTATCATAGGATTATGGAGGATCCTAATTTTGAAACATTTAAATGAGCATTCTCGGGAGGCAGAGCCAGGCGGATCTCTGTGAGTTCGAGGCCAGCCTGGGCTACCAAGTGAGCTCCAGGAAAGGCGCAAAGCTACACAGAGAAACCCTGTCTCGAAAAAAAAAAAAAAAAAAAAAAAAGAAAAATGAGCATTCTCTGTGCTAGGTTCAGTTGCTGTATAAGCGTCAAGTCTCACAAAGTGACCTAGGTTCTTAGGTTTGTTCTTAGAGTAACTAATACTGCCTTTGTGTAACCGGTGCTGGGCACTGACTTCAGGGTCAGGTGCTCTATCACTGAGTGATGACCTCCGCTATGCTTGTCTTCAATCCACTATTACCATCTAGGATGGCAGTGGAAACAGAAGAGCACATAATCCTGCATTATGGGAACAAATATCACTTACACTTCTAAGACAAGCTGCCAACTCTGAAATAAAGTTCAATGCATTTTCTTGGCAAATGTAAGGAAAAGGCCATTAAACTCAATCTGTTAATGTGAAAACAAACAAAAAAGTTTTGTGTTTTGTGAAATACTAAATAATTAAGGTCAAAACATGTTATTGGCCTTTTCCTTAAAATGGAACGATATATAAGGCAGGAAGAAGCAAAAACCACACCTGAAAAATAAAACTACTTAATTACTATGTACTTTTTCTTGAAATACCTAAGTGTTGTTTCCTGATTAATATTCTGTAACAACATTATACATCAGAGCACTCAATGAAAGACAACATTTCATTAGAACATCAAGTGTTTTGGCCCAAAGGTTACCTTTTACTTTGCCTAATATAGATTTTCCTAAATTCTTCTAAACCTAAATTACTTTCTTTTGACTGAGGGTAAAAAAGAAAAGAATTTGAAAATGCCAATAATACAGTTTGGGGAAAAGACAAAGAAAACTCAATGTGAACAGAAATAGTTAATAAAGAAAAATCAAAGAAGAAATGAGTAATTAAAAAAAAACCAAGAAATTAGTAATAACTAAATGAACTAAATAAGGTCTGGGATTAACATCTGCTGTACTTAATTCGCCAAGAGCCGTTGATTTTGCTTCAGGCTGCTTTCCCCCTTGCTTGTTTATCCATATATATATATGAGCTTTCTTACCATGCATAGCATGTCTGGGGCCGGAGAAGAGTTTGACCAGGGCCCAGAAGGCGTCTTCCTCGTTCATGTACATGAGGAGTAGGGCTGTTATTTGGCTCATCCCCTGACAGTACCCGACTTCCTAAGGAGCAATGAAAACAGAGACTGGGGGCTTTACAATCAAATTCCATGAACACATACGTGAGAAAGGTTAATCTATAAAATACCAGAAAATGCCTAGATACATTACTGAGCAATTCTAGAGATAACTGTTGCAAAACCTACAGCATCAGGGCACATACTATACAAGAACACAACTGTGCTCAAGAGTAAACAGGTGTGGGGAAAGCCTCAAGCTCCATTTTAAAAGCCTGTTTTGTATGTGATACTGAAATATAGTTTCTAAAGAGTGCTAATCCTCATTTTATTGAGTATATGGTTCTCAATGCTGGCAAATTGTTCCAGAAATCTCAGGTTCATGTCTTGTCTCCTCTGTTTCTGAAGCTAGAAGGTTTAGTTTGGTCTACTCCTCACAGAGCTCCCATGGGGATAAAGTAGGCTATTGCAACAGCACTTCCAAGAGTAATGCCCAGGCATCAGGCCACAGCTCCCTCTCCTACCCTGCCATGCCTGGTCTAACATGCTTAAAGGAGAAAACCAAGGACCATGAAAATGTAACGAAACAGAACAATCTGGAGGGAGAGGAAAAGGGAGGCTCACAGGCACCTTGTGGTCCTCTTTAGGTTTTCCTACTTCCAAATCATGGATCAACATGGGAGCTCTCAAAACACCAGAGCTAACATAGACTATGGAGACCATCTGACATGAAGAATGGCCTACAAGTGCTGTGTTAGGTAGAGAGTGCCAACAAGAACCTTTAGTTCCTCAGAACGCCATTCAAAGAACTAGGCAAGCATGCCCCAACTTACCGTATTATAGATAGAATATGCAGCAAGAACATGGAATAAGGATTGTTGCCTAGAGAATTGAAAATTTATATTACATATAATTTACTTAGTTTTTTAAAAAGAATTTCATTTTTAAAATTATAAAATTTAAAAAAACCAGGTTGACTAAAAACAAAGAGAATCCAGATAAAATTACTATTTTGGTTTTTAAAAAAGCACCCCAAGCTCAAATTGAACCAGAATTCTCAACAGTTTAAATTTGAGACTACACCATCATACATTCAGACAGAAAGACTTAATCTGGGAAGTATCAAGGCTTCGCTGAGTTCTTACGTTCACTTCCTTCTCTCATTCACCTATCTCACTCTGAAGCTACTGGTGAAACAACATGTCGATGGCCTCTTGAAGACTCTTACAGCAGCAGCTAAGTGCAGGAAGTGGCAGCGTGAGAAGACACCCCCTCGGAGGCTGAACTGTCCCAGCCTAAGACTAGCTGATCCATCAGCGTGGAGGCAGGAGAGCTGCGCTCACTACACTCCTAACGACTCACTGCTACAATTGGTGCCACTTCGATCTTTGCTGACTCAGAGATCTTGCTTCTAACAGAACTGCCTGGTGGTACACATCTGTAATCCCAGCACCCAGGGGCTAAGGCAGGAGGATCACAAGTTCTAAGCCATCCTGGGCTATATAGTGAGAACCTATCTCAAAAAACCAAAGCAGAACAGAACAAAAGAGAGGAATGATCTCATAGGAAGACAAAACAATTCCATCAAGCTGGAAGTGAGACCGCCACTGAACTGCTCTGGATTTCTTATGTCACTTTTGGGCTCACCAGGCAAGAGAGATGACTGCATTGTTCAGGGTAACCTTGACCCTGATTACTATGAGAGAAGTTGATGCTAAAGGACACAAAGGAATCACATCCAGAATAAAGGGGACTATTTGAGGAATTTCTTACTATGTATTAAGTACATACAAAGAGTGTATGTGTAAAGAAAGCTATGGAAAACTATAGCAACATGATTTAGGGAGACTGCTAAGGGTCCAGACTTTTCAAGATTGAAGTCCTAAGCCCTGAGACACAGCTGAGGTACTTGCTGAGGGACAGGCAATGGAAAAATGTATTGATAAATACTGTGACAAATGGCTAGTCATAAGGATAACTGTAGTAATTACTAGCACCTTTCCCTTATATTTTGGTGTGAATGTCTACATATTAGTATTTTCTGTCTCTTAGCATCTTATATTAGAAGTATTAATAGGTAACTCTATACTACAGTATTTAAACATGAATACCAGCAATCTTGGAATTGGAATCCACTTGTGGACAAACGATTAGTATGTTTTCAGCTGTTAGTAAAACAGTTGCATCATGCTAGACAGATGTATGATTTTGTTATGGCCTCACACAGAAATCAGAATGGTTTAAAGGGATGTGTGTGAGCACCAAGTTGACAAGGACAAGCTGTGATGGCCAACTACAACAGTCAACAGCTATGCTACAATCCCTTATTACTCAAGTACAGACTTGGGTGCTGCTGTCAAGTGCTTTACGGATGTTGAATTTGATTGGGGAAATTATCCAAGGCAACCCAAACAGACTGAACCATGTACTTCTAGCCTGCCCTTTCTGGTCAAGCCAGTCTTAACACAGATCTCCTACAGTTTCTGTTTTGCTGGCTGGATTCTAGATGATACAGAGGTCGGCACAACAGCACCTTTTCATCCACACACTGACCCAATGACCCACAAACTGCCACACTCCATTCATTAACTTCTCATTTAACTCACTCTCTTTCTTTCAGGTTTCATTTACTCATGAGGTCACAGTTAGAGATAAACTTATTACTATCAGTTTTCAAACACATACAAGCTCTCATGTCTATCAATGGCCTCAAACTTGCAATCCTCCTGCCTCAGCCTCCCTAGTGTCCACAGAATATTTTTAAGAATTTTAAAATCATAAAATAATCCCTTACCAATTTTACAGCATGTACTATGTCAATGTTTTAAAATGTTAAATGAAGTTAGACCCCAGTTTCAGTCAACATGGACTCAATGAACTGCAAAAGCCTTTAGGATCTAAATAAAGATTATAGTTCAAACAAGACATTCTAAAAGTACAGTTTACCTTAAAGGATCCAATAAAGATCACTTACACATGCTATTCACATTTTATAATATTAAACTTTACTTACTTAACACCATATCTGTCTCTAAACATAATATGGTTCCTAAATGTGCGGTTCACGTCAAGGTCTATTTGTCTGATGTCAGGTGAACAACCCCGTGCTCTATGTTTTAATTTCTGAAAAAGAAGAGAAGAAAACATATTTTTTATGAAAATCACTTGCTGGAAGTCTACGATAACTAGCAAAATGATCCTCATTAAAAAACTTTGTATGTATGTATGTATGTATGTATGTATGTATGTATTGGCAGAAGGTAGAGCTGGGAAAATCATCCCCAGGGTTTAAAGAAAGATCGAGGCAATATAAAAAGACACACAAAGAAAACTTTCCTTCCTTCTATACCCCATCTACTCTGCTCACGGCCTTTCCCCCCTTCCTTCCTCTTCCATGGTATCAACAGTGAGATTTAGGCCAGGGAACGTCTGAGGTTTGTAGGACTAAGACGGCTGAGTGGTGCACTCTACAAGGAATTCTTTTCCTCTCTGGCTCAGTATTTTCTTCCCTTGGAATGAGTGACTGCTTCTTGATTTGCTTCACTCTCTACATCCTTGTAGGAAACTCAACACCAAGTCTGGAGCACTTTGTAGAATTCGCAAGATATCCTAACAAACACTGATCAGTTTCTTTTCTTTCCATCTTTTTTTTTTTTTTTTTTTTTTTTTGGGGGGGGGGGTCTTACTCTGTAGCCTTAGCTGGCCTGGAACTCACTACAGAGACAAGGCTGGCCTTGACCTCACAGAGATCTATCTGTTTGCCACTGCCTCCTGAGTGCCGGGTATAAAGACATGCACTAGTGGCCAACTTCTTAAACTTTCTGCCAAAGCAGCCAGCCATGCCTCTGCTTGGGTGGCTTGTCCTCAGGGCTACTGCCTCTGGCCCAAGGGCTTCCTTCACCATCTATTGACGCTTCCTTAGCTTTGCTCTGAGGCTGCGTCCCTGATTCCTGGGTCTTGGTTTGTGGACTGCATTCTCCAATAGCTACTGTGAATGGGCACCATAGACACAAAGGTTTGGAAACCTTGACTATCTGGTGACTTACTCTTTCAGATGACTCTGGAAGCTGCTTAAGAGTTATAAATCACAAGTATTCTTGCTCAAAAGGCACTGCTCTATCATTTTCTGGCCTGTGCTGCCACTGGAATTCTTACTTTTTATGCAAGATCTTTACTTCTCTGAAAGTTGGTGGGAGTACTCTCCGTGTTTGAAAGTTGGTAGGAGTACTCTCCATGTTTGGAAGTTGGTGGGAATACTCTCCATGTTTGGAAGTTGATGGGAATACTCTCTGTGTTTGGAAGTTGATGGGAGTACTCTCTATGTTTGAAAATTGGTGGGAGTACTCTCCATGTTTGAAAATTGATGGGAGTACTCTCCATGATTGGAAGTTGATGGGAGTACTCTCCATGTTTGGAAGTTGATGGGAGTATTCTCCATGTTTGGAAGTTGATGGGAGTACTCTCCATGTTTAGAAGTTGGTGGGAGTACTCTCCGTGTTTGGAAGTTGATGGGAGTACACTCTATGTTTGGAAGTTGATGGGAGTACTCTCTATGTTTGAAAGTTGGTGGGAGTACTCTCCATGTTTGAAAATTGGTGGGAGTATTCTCCATGTTTGGAAGTTGATGGGAGTACTCTCCATGTTTGGAAGTTGATGGGAGTACTGTGTTTGGAAGTTGATGGGAGTACTCTCCATGTTTGGAAGTTGATGGGAGTACTCTATGTTTGAAAGTTGGTGGGAGTACTCTCCATGTTTGGAAGTTGATGGGAGTACTCTCCATGTTTGAAAGTTGGTGGGAGTACTCTCCATGTTTGGAAGTTGATGGGAGTACTCTCCATGTTTGAAAGTTGGTGGGAGTACTCTCCATGTTTGGAAGTTGATGGGAGTACTCTCTGTGTTTGGAAGTTGGTGGGAGTACTCTGTTTAGAAGTTGCCCATTTCTTTACTTGTTCTAGATCTATTTTCACTCACAGACTTGGGCACTTTTAATCTTACAAACTCATACATGTCTCATCTCTGAAAAACTGTCTTTAATGATTCCAGATTCCTCTATCAATTTCTTCTTCCTCCCCTGCCATGATTCCATTTTCTTTCTGGAGCTTGGTTATTATAGTGTGGGATCTCCTAAGCAATCAGCTCATTTTCTTTTTTCTCTATTAGTGCTCATATCTATGCCTTTAAATTCTATTTTCTGAAAAATTTCTTCAATTGTTATTTTCAATTAAGTTTTTCATTTCTATTTTTTATATTCTTAAGGTCTTTGTTGCTACAGAATGCTCCTTTTTATAGCTTCCTATGCTTGTTTTATGGACGCAATATTGATTTCATTTTTCTGAAGATATTAACAACCATCTTTTAGGCTTTCTTCTTATTCTATGGTGTATTTTTCTACTTGTTTTTATTTGTTTCCAATTTAAGTCCCTTTCCTCAAATGACTACTAATGTTTTGTTATCTGTTTTTACTTGAAAGTAAGGCATTAAACAAAGCTGTGTGCCCAGACGGGGCTTCAGGACAGTGCAGTGACGTCACTGTACAATGGGATGTAGCTGTGCAGCTGCAGTGCAGTCATGAGAACCCCAGGTCTTTGGTTGATGTTCGTGTACAGCTGGGCCATGTGCTGCTTCACCTTCTCCCTGTAAGAGACCTACAGCCCCGGGCCTGTGCTGGAGGAGACTTGGGGACTCACTCCGACTGTGTCTCTTAGTAAGAGACCTACAGCCCCGGGCCTGTGCTGGAGGAGACTTGGGGACTCACTCCAACTACTTCTCTTAGTAAGAGACCTACAGCCCCGGGCCTGTGCTGGAGGAGACTTGGGGACTCACTCCGACTGTGTCTCTTAGTAAGAGACCTACAGCCCTGGGCCTGTGCTGGAGGAGACTTGCAGTCTAGACTGTGGCAGATGTTACTTCTTCCACTTTCTTATTCCTTATAGGTTTGCCTTTTTAAAACTTTGCTGTCGATTTGGTGGCATTTCTGGGGAAAGGGAACTAACTTGTGACTGTTTTGATTACCAGTGTTTAACCAGAAAGATGATTAACATTTTCAACAATTTGTACTTATCTATGTTTAAGTATAATCATCCATAGACACACATTCATATGGATTCACTTATCATATACTGGTAATACAGACTGAGATGAAAATCAACTCTAATAAATACATATAAAACATAACTTTAACCCCTAAGTTAAGAAGGAAAAAGTGCAGTAGTAAAGGCCATGTGGTTATATCTAGAATATACATGGGCCTGACATGTAACGTGTGTGTGTGTGTGTGTGTGTGTGTGTGTGTGTGTGTGTGTGTGTGTGTAATGTATGTATTTTTAGTATGTTTTGAGGTGCAACCTTCTGCAGCTTTTTAAAATAAGAGAGTAGGCTAGGGAGTGACCCAGTAGATAACATTTTTCTAGTCTATAAGAGGCCCTAAGTTTCATCCTCAGCACTACAAAATACCCAAAAGAAAACATGAAGAATAACCACAGTATGTTCCAGAGTTTTGAAGCAGTACACACAGTAACCTGTATATAATTGGTTTTTAAATATCTTTTATTGTTAAGGAAATGGTCAAATACAGAGGCTTAACTTATTCTAAAGGTCTCCTGGTAAAAGCTGAGATGTTAAAACATAGGAAAAAATGTTTAGACATGACCAAAAAAAAAGTATTAAATTAAAATTTAGCTGGAGAAAAAAAAGACCCAAACATACCTATAATACTGGCTTTTCTCAAAGACATGTGAGTCAGAGCAAAGACACTATGACAGAAGCAAAGGCCAGGGGAGTAGGGGAATGTACAGGGCAGAAATGGTACTCATGTTTTCAAGGGCTTACAAGCCAATGCAAAAGATGCTGCAGTGAAACAAACCCAGTGCCCCCTACCCCCCCACAGGAGGTGAGCAGACTCTCCAGCTACCGGAGACCTGTGATAGATCTTCACAAGTATCACAGGGATACACGGAGGAATGAGCCTGTAAGCCAATATAGTGGCAGAGAGGAAGTCAGTGAGCTGAGAAAGGTCAGCAGCGTCTCTGTGGGGTTCCTCCTAGAAGCCTGAGCCAGGCTCATGCTGTGGAGATTTTATAACCATGGTAGATGGACTTTCTGCCATTTTAAGGTATGCTGCTAAATTCGAGACAGACACAAATGTGATATAATTAAATTAAAAGGGGAAACACTGGCTCACAGCCAGAGCTAACTGGATTTTAAAACCTGTTTCTTCTTTGCTCACCCTTGGTGAGAAGTTACCGAACCTTACCAAGTTTAGGTTCCTGGTCTGTTAAATGAAATGATAATGATAATACAGAGAACAGTAGTAAAACCTGCCTGGTGCTATAATGGTAAAAATTAAGTAAGATAATCCCTGTAGAGCTCTCAGATAATGTCCATAAAGTATCCTAACAAGATCAATGCTCCTCAAGGTGAAGTAGGAAAGATGTTTCTAAAATACAATAATACAATACTTCAAACTAAAACCAACCAGATCCCAGGAAGAGAGAGGGAATCAAAGGTATTCCAAAGTACCTTGAAAACTCAACCCTTTTTCTCCCTGCCCCTCTCATGCCTTCTAGTCCACTGAGACATCGTGATTTCAACTCAGTCAAGGCTTTTTTGTTCTGCTGTCTAAATGTCATGCACTACCCAGAATGTAAGTATCTCTGTCCAGTTTTATGTCCTTACAGAAAGCAACAGTTGTGGACACTATACTTACTTATCTCTGTGTGCTGTGCAACACCAAGCAGAGCTCTGCTCCAAGAAGGGACACAGTAGTCCTCAGGCAAAGCTAAAGGCCTGACTGTGTGTAGTGGTATTTGCTCGGCCCATGACCTTGGGCTACAGGACCCGAAGGAGGACAAGAAGCACCCTACAGCCCAAGGTCATATCACTACAACTGTGCAAAACATGCCAGGCTCCCTCAGAGAACGCGTCGTTCATGGAGATGTGCAGACAGAAGCATAAGCCACTTTTTGTAGAGGAACAAGGAAAGAGTGGTCAGGAAAAGAAAGCATGATTAAATAATGTCATGAGGGGATTAAATGATAATTGTAATGTTTGAAGGTCTCAAACTAAATAATGAGCCTGGGAGCTCTAACGCTCATTTGTTTTGTTGTTATTGGGTTACCAACCCACTCTCTTACATTAACTAGTTGGGATGACTTTATATAGGAAAAAAAATATATATTAGGTTGACGAGTCCCCCAAAGTTCATGTCTGACCAGAAGCAGTGCACATGACCTTGTCTGGAAACAGCCTTTGAAGACAAGCTCAGATGAGACCATGTGCATAACAATGAAACTGAAGTCCAATGGCCGTCCCACCTTCTCAGGGAAGACACAGACACACGGGACACAGAGAAGCTGCTACAGAGCTACAAGCCAAGGAACACCAACAAAGGCTGGCAGTAGGCCAGGAAGAGTCTTCCCTGCACCTTGAAAGGCAGCCAGGTCCTGCAGTAACACTAATTTCTGAACTCTATCCTCCAGAATTGTGACAGACTAGATTGCTGTGGCTTTTAGTCACCCACATTATACCTCTTGGCTCTAGCAGGGCTGCAAGTGAATACAGTGCACAGATAAAACTACTGTGTACTCTGGTTATTTTCTATGTTCATTCATTACCCAGATATTTACTGAGTATGGACTGTATGCTGGGTACCCTGTTCTAAGAACTAGAGTTAAGCTGTATGTACGTTCTCTCAGGCATACATCACTTTGAACATGGGTGGGCTCTAAAACCTCGAGGCTAATAATAAATATCTTATCAGTAGTCTAAAATAATTTCAAACTCTAATACCCTGAAATACAAATGCACCCACTGCCTATGTGAAGTCCTGTATTCTCATAAAACTATTAACTCTTTAACTACTGCTTATTATCTTTCATTTGGCAAGCTTTCATCTGAATCTGTACATGGGAAAGAAAGACATCAAAAGACACTAAAGTGCCTTTTACAACCGGCGGTGTGTAAATTGATTTTTCCTTTTCTTCCCCATTTGTTCTGTTGTAATTCATTCTATTTAAATACATTTTTCATGGAACAAACTTTAAAATCTATGGATCTAAGAATCTTGTCAAGTTGTAAAGATGTAAAGTTCTTATTCTTTCCAAAAATTAATATAAACTTAGGTTTAGAAAGAGTGTGGCTACATAAAAAGGAGGTATATTTAATCATTATGCAATTTAAGGGAAAAATTCATCAGTCAGTCAGGTTTAACTTTTTAATTCATAAATTATAACATGAAGACACCAAATCATCTTGGGAACAGGGTTCCCCTCACTCAGCATTACTGAACAATCACAATGCAGGTAGGTGTTGGATAAATGCGATTCTGCTTTTACCTTCCTCATACACTCTAAACATGGTGTCAAGCTCCTTCTAGCAGAACAATCACATGTAAGCCAGTTTTCCTTATAAATGCGCCTCAGCACTAACTGATCCCCGCCGGTGTCTAACGGTCCTGGTCGGTACAGACAACACTTGACCTAAAATCTGAGGAGACTGCACTAACAGGACCAAAGCAGTAAGTGTTGAAATCTCCACACAACTTCAGGGACAGGGGAGAGCGTGTCACCTTGAAAACAAGGAGAAATGATTCTGCATTTTAGAGTCATAGATAGTTTAGCTACTCACACTATAAAGGTCTCGTGTTTCTTCCTTCATCTTAGGGATCTCAAGAAGAAGAGCCCAGACTTCACCTCGGAGCTGGAGTGGAATTCCTTTGTAAATTCGTCTATGAAACTGATTAAAAGAGAAAGAAACTGGAGGTTACAAACTGACTAAAGCTTAGACAGTCCCTTCCATTGATCTACTGAATAGTTGTCAGGTTTGGTTTTTTTTTTTTTTCAGATATTCATGACTATTAATTTATAAATTTTAATTAGTCAATACAATTAAGTTCTGTCACTTCTTCTTCTTCTTTTTTTAGGTCCTAGAAGGGAAACATAATCACAGAAGGAAAAAAGAAAGAACTACCAAAAGAAAATAGGGAGGAAAAATGTCAAGAACACTTGGTGAATTGGTACACCTGACTATTACAGAAGTGTCCCTTAGAGTTATGTGAACAGAGCCCATGCTCTTTGGTACCTGTGAACATCTTATTTTATGCATTTCCTTATTAGACACCACCTCTCCCCCACACTGCTAGAAGGTGATCCAAACAGCAGAAAACAGCCTTGCACGGAAGCATCCTCAGGAGTGAGAAAGCTTTGTCTAACCTCTTTCCTAATACTATCTCCCTGTAGAATACAGGGAGCTACATCTCAGAGCTCAACTGTGCATCTCGTCCTTTGTTCCTTTTCTTAAATGGCACTCAACCTATCTGATCATGCAAAACAGTTGGTAAATCTCCATCAAAGAAAGACAAAGGCCCCTTCTTACTCCTTCCCCAACTGTGTAGGGAATCAAGCCCAGAGCCTTGCACATGGTAGGCAAGTGCTCTCAACTACTAAGCTACATCCCCAGCCCACAATTTGCTTTTCAAAAAAAAATTAGGCATCTAAGTAATCATTATCATCTTAGGTTCTTGAAATAGGTATTGCAATTACCCTAAGGATCTTAAGACAAAACAGACCTCCCTACCTTATAATTATGTATTTCAGGACCATTCAAAATAATATACAAATCTATTGAGGTCATTATAACTTTGAAATTTAAAAATTAATGTCTAAACAAAGAAATGATTGCTAAATTATGGCAGGAGCCATTAAGGAGGGTTTGGGATTTTACTTATTTCTTTAGACTTTACAACACTTGCATATACATAATGATGTATCTAGGAGATGAAACCCAAGTCTAAGCATTAAATTCTTTTGTTTTACCCACAACTTAAACACATAAGCTGGAAGGTTTTTGTTGTTGTTTTTTGTGTGTGTATGTGTGTGTACACATTTTTGTTTCAGGGGGCTGCAAGGGTACACGTGTGCAGACACACAAGTTATGCATGTGCATACACAGGCCACAGCAGTATTCTTAATTCTTCAGGTACTGTTTATTAATTCTTCAGGAACTGTTTACCTTCATCTCTTGGAACAGGGCCTCTACAGGTTTGGGACTTGCCAAGTAAGCTAGGCTGGTAGACCAGCAAGCCCCAGGGACCCACCTATCTGTACTCCCCCAAACTGTGACGGTAAGCATGTGCCACCACACCTAGCACCGTAAGGTAATTTTATTCAGTATCTTCAGTGTTGTTACTGTGATCTGTCACATACGATCAGAGTGGAACTGTCTACTTGTAACATCGTGTGAGCACAACAAAGTTTTAGATTCTAGGACATTTCCGATTTCAAAATCTTTTATCAAGAATGCACAATCTATATTTTAACTTTATATCTAAGTGGGAACAAATCAAGCTGTCATGGTTAAATTAAGAGAAAAAGTAACAAAACTCCAGGAAGAAATAAAAATTTCAATGGCTACCAGGCTATCCCAGAGCTAAATGTTAAAATGAGTGAAAAAGAAATACTGACATGTTGTCACTATCCCCATCCACAGAACCAACTAACTAACTTACTAAATCTTACTAAGCATTTACTATACCCAGGAAACTATTTTAAACTTGTTGCCATATATTTATACCATTTAATTATACCAACAACCCAACTGTACATACATGGGAAGTAAATCATAAAGAAGATAAATAAGTTGCCCAATGACAAGCCTAAAAAGTTACCGATTATTAAAAAGGGAGGTCTGGGTGGGAAAGTGCTTGCAGCATAAAGCACGAGGCCCTGAGTTCAGATTCTTAGCCCCTGTGTAAAAGCCTAGCGCAGCAACATGTGCTCATAACCCCAGTGCTGGAGAGGCAGACAGGAGAGTCCCTAGGGATTGCTGGCTAAGACTAGCTGAATTGCTGAGCTCCAGGCCAGTGGTAGCAAGCCTGTAACAAGAATAAGGTGGGGCTGGGGCTGTAGCTCAGAGGGAGGGTGCCTGCCTAGCATGCATAAGGCCTTAGGTTAAACTCCTAGTATGATCAAAACAAATGACAACAACAGAAAAAGAAAAACCCTTGACTGGAGGCTGCTTTGACCGGGAAGGTGGCTCTGGGGAAAGAGCACTTGATGTGCAAACCTGAGGACCAAAGTTCCAATCTCTGTCAAACGCCCTGTAAAGATGCCTGGGCACGGTTGTGCAGACCCACAAGGCATGCACTGTGGTAAGGGTATGGCAACAGGAAGTTCACTGTTAGCCAGCCTAGCTGAAATGGCAGATTCCGGGTTCAGTGAGAGCTCCTGCTTTAGAGGATAAGACAGAGAGTGACAGAGCAGAACCAGAGTCCTGATCTGACCTCCCAGCACACACGTGCACAGAGGTAGAGGAGACTGAGGAAGATACTGGCGTCAACCTCTGCCCTTTCCCACAAGCATACCCACAAATGTGCAAGCATACATAAATAAATACGGATTGTATATTTCTTAAGAACAAAAGTCATCCTTTTGTAACTACAGCAAACTGTTTTGTCAGCTCGAGTTATTAAAATATATGGAAAAGTGACAGATGGTTTAAAATTCAAGAATAGATAACATTAAAACAATAATATAAATGAATTGTTTGTTTGTTTGTTTGTTTGTTTTTCGAGACAGGGTTTCTCTGTGTAGTTTTGGTGCCTGTCCTGGATCTCGTTCTAGACCAGACTGGCCTGGACCTCACAGAGATCCACCTGTCTCTGCCTCCTGAGTGCTGGGATTAAAGGTATGCGCCACCACTGCCCAGCAATATAAATGAAGTTAAAAGGAATACAAACACAGTATCTCTGGCATCCAACAAAATATGCATACTAAACATAACAGAAAAATAATAGATGTTCTAAAATAAGTATTTTTAATTACTTACAGATTTTCACATACACTTGGCCCTCCAGACTCATGGTTCTCTATCTCTAGACTTAGTCACAGTCAAAATTATTCAGGAAAAAACTGTTTTACAAATGTCTCGAACTTCTTTCTTGTCAATGCTGTCTAGCAAATATTCACACCACATATACACTTGGCCTGGAGATGACAGAAGCTGGGCACTGGTTACTTACAAACACTGTACCATTTGATGAAAGACTAGTGCATCTGCAGACTCTGGAACCACAAGGGTCCTAGAACAACCCCCTCAGATGCTGAGGGATGACTATGCTTGACCACTTATATAACTGACTTGCTATGGCTACACATTTTTCCTTTCATCTTGTCAATTATCACACAAGTTTTTGAAATTTTGCAAAACATTAGGCATCACATCAAAGTAGTTTCTTGACCAGCCCAGAGCACAGTTTCCATCTGCTGATCTCTCAACGAGAACACCATTACTACCTATTTTCTGTGACTACCCTGCGATGCCGTGATGTAAGCATACATCTCAAACCTACAAGGAAGCAAACAAGCCAAGTTCCCTGTCACAGGAGGTAGGCCGTCAGTGCGGGAACACAAGCAACATGACCCTCACAAAAGCTTTCGTGAAGGCTCAACTCTAAAACTCCAAACATTCTCCTCTAGAGCCACGTTTGTATTTCAAGACATTTAGAATCTCTCTGCATTATTACTATGTAAGCAGGGACTCTGACAAGAAAACATTCCTCCCTCCCTTTGGAAGAAACAAAAATAAAATGTTACCTTTTTACATCAGTGTAATTTAAAACAAGGTATGAATTGAAAGGTGGTAATTCTTTTAGAAGGTACATTCTGTTTCACACCAAATTGGACCATATATATCATCAAATGATTCTAGCACTATCGTTATGGGAGAGTGCTTTAAAATTATACATCAAAGAAATAGTTCTGCTAAAATCCCTCTTAATGGGAACTGCATTAGCTGGAGTTGCTGTCAGAGTAATAGCCTAGCAGAAGTACTCATCTTTACAGAGACTTCCTTACTTCAACAGATACATGTATACTAGAGAAGAATAAAGCCACCTAATTCTACAGATACTTTATTAGACTGCATGTGAAATTAAGCGTAGGTGTGATGCTTAGAAATTTATCCTGTCATCATTGCTTGAGCAATCTTTCCACAGAGGAAAAGGAGCTGTCAGCCGCAAGCCGATCTGAGGTGGTGTGCTATTAAACAAGGGCACAGAAGCTGCACCTAATCTCCCATGCTGAAATGATTCCTTTCAAAAATATCTTGAGTTCTAAACCCAATGTTGAAACAAAGACTCAACAACACAAAATGAACTCACTTAGGTGTAAAATAAAATAGTAAGAACTTAACTTTAAAATAAGGCTATTTGGGATGCTCACAAAGAAAAAACAATGACATTAGGTCTGTGAGACACCCCATAACCAAGAGATCCCCACAGTGAATATGTTTCCTATAAAGGCAGGCCACAGGCCACATTACCGACTGAAGAGTCCTAGGATACAGAAACCTTACTTGACTCCGCTAGCTCTTCCCCGACACTACTAAACAGCCTTTCCTGGGCTAGCAGGCAGCGCCTCCTATGCTGTGACAGAAAGTCATATAGTCAGTAAGTGACAGGCTGGAGTTTAAAGCGAGACTGTTCCACCTAGCTTTCTCTTAACCTCTAGGCTGCTTCTACATCAGACCTATTAAAACCCAAGGAATTCTTGTCATGTTGACATACAATAATTTGTATTTATACAAGTGTGATTTCATGGAAAAGTATAAAGAAATACAGGCCAGGGTGGTGGCTCAGCAGGTAAAGGTGCCGCAGCCAAGCCTGAAAACCTAAGTTCAAAATTCAGAGCCCACATATGGTAGAAGAAAACCGACTCTTGCAAGCTGTCCTCTGACCTCCAAACGTGCACTGTAACACACATGCACCCATAATCATACACATGCTAAATAAATGTAATCTAAAAACTTTAAAGAGTAGGGAAATGGGGGGGGGGGAACCCTCTAAGTTAGTTTAGCTGTGCTTTGCTATAGGATGTCCCCCTTTTAAAAGCTTTGCACAGGTGGCTAGCTAGCACTTACTGGTGGTGTCTACAGGCCAGGCTGGTGCTGGCTTCCCTGTGTTAGCCCACCAGACCCGCATCCCTTTAAAATGAGTACAATTACACCGTGGAGGAACTAAAGGTGAGATACCAGGGGTTTGCAAGCATGAGACCAAAACCATTTTCAAAATATGAGCGCAACATCTTTTCCCATTTTCACTATGACTTTTCACTGATGGGAGAAAGTGATGGCAACAAAGCTCTCCCAGTGGGCACAAACCAAGGCAAAGACAGTACAGTCTGGACTACTGCAATTACTGTGCTTTTGACTCGGTTTTTGAGAAGCTCAGTTTCACGTAGGAATGTTCCTGATACAGCAAAGAAAGCACTAACTGAATGAACTCTTAAACTCTTGGGCACAGGTTGCAGTAATATGCTGACTAATGAAACTAGAAGTCCTTCTGGAGCTTGTACCACTCAAATATGATGGTGACCTCAGAAAAAGCACTTCTGAAGATGTTTGAATGACAATTTACACCAACTGTTTGATTTCCCAAAATGCCATTCTAATTGAAAGAACTAACAGACAGGCATTTTCTCACTGAGCTCTGACTTGAAGGAAAACTGTTGGCACTGTGTTGCAACTGATAACATTTGGCCTTCCAAGCAGAAATTAAACTTTGAAAGCATGCTACAGCACTCACATGGCCACCTGAGGACAACTTTATTCATACGGGTTCTGGGGATCACACTCTGGTCAACAGGCTTGCACCAGCACCTTTAACTGCTGAGCCATCTCAGCAGCTGAGGACTTCAAGTGATCTTAAAGGATTTGAGTTTTAGTTTTAGTTTTTGTTGGTTCCCTCTAGAACCCCTCTACTTGGTTTAAAACTTAGCATGGACTCAAGGCGGAACAGCATGGGGGTTTCTGGAAGCTTTTGGAAAGAAGATTGTTCTGCTTCCAGGAAAGCATCCAGAGGTCAGCTCCTTCTCCTTCTGAGCAATGTGACATGGATGTGAAACCTGGAACTGAGGCAATGATTCTGACCCCAAGGGAAGCCAGAGTGAAGGCAAAAAAAACCTGAGGCACAGGAGACCTAACAGGGCAGTTCAACCCAATTATACCCGACCTCTGGACCATTCAGTACAGCTCTGACTACGGAACCACTCTGACCGGGGGATTCGACTATTTCCAATGTGAAGACTTTTAAGATGAAACATTCTGCTTCATTAAACTAAAATTCAAAAGGAATATGAATGTAAACATTGGAATAATTGAAGGAAAACTCTTACTATGAAAATCCGCAATGAATTTAAATAGTTTCACATGGAAATAACATTATTTTAAATACCTTCTCAGAATTCTTGTATTTTTCCCATCCTTTCAGCATTTTCAGCCATTTGGTAGTTCTTTCAATTTCCAGTTGCTTTTGCTAAAATAAAATTCAAATGTAGTGTTATTGTTTGTTTGACGCTTCTTTACTTATAAATCACAACATAACAAAACCAAGGAAAATGCTTTTTGAAGTCACACTATTCCAGAGAGCAAATGCCCTACCTAACTTGTTTCTGAATGGGATAATAAGAGACTAGCATTGACAGCAGTCGAACGCTGAAGTTAGGAATCTGTACATAACACTTGAAGTGAGTGAGAAGACTGTGAAAGGGCTTGTCTGTCATTTCTAAGACTGTAAAGACAATCACAGAAAATCCTACATATACTACAAGTTTTTTAAAGGGAAAATTCGAAGTATTTTGCAAAGCAACAAAAAACAACTACAAACTTCAATTCTCTCTCATCTACTTTATTCTAGCACATTAATGTTTTTGATGTTTTAATGACTAAGACCATTTTAAGAATTCAATTTCGTTACCATGTGATATAACTAGCTCCATGCTAGAGCCTGGTTTACAGAGTGAGTTCCAGGACAGGCCCCGAACCTACACAGAGAAACCCTGTCTCGAAAAACTAAAAAAAAAAAAAGAAAGAAAAAAAAGAATTTTGTGGAGACCCACAGAGGCTTCCTGGTGAGATCTGAACTTGCTTTACCCAGCAGGCTGCATAGAGAAATGATTGCACCACGGGTGTGGTTACCAGGTGTTTGGAAGGGTCTGCACTTGGCTGTGTGGTGTGTTTTGATCTAGCAAGGGGGAGGTCTTTTGCCCCACCCCTTGGCATTGTTATAAAAAGCCCTTCTGAAGAGACAGAAGGGGGTCTGTGGATTTTGATCCAGGTCCTTCTGAAGCCATCCTGTGTTTCTGTCTGTCTCCTCTCTGATATCTTTCTATCTAAAAGTTTCTTATTCCTCTCACCTCCTCATAGGAACCCTTTAAAAGGTGGGAAGGAGCTGGCCTCCCACAGTACTTAGGCCTGGGAGCATAATAAATGTGTGATGAAAAGCAATGAAAAGAGAAAACTATCCAAGAAAGGCAACAGCTCTGCAGATTCATCTTACACTCCAA
This sequence comes from Peromyscus maniculatus bairdii, assembly GCF_049852395.1. Classification (NCBI taxonomy): domain Eukaryota; kingdom Metazoa; phylum Chordata; class Mammalia; order Rodentia; family Cricetidae; genus Peromyscus; species Peromyscus maniculatus. Next base: position 82,534,306 of record NC_134856.1, on the reverse strand, counting down.
GGATGTACGCTCCCTTTAGCCTCATGAGGCAGGTCTGCCGCTGAGGAAGCTTAAGATACAAAGAGCTTAAGGGACACGTCCAGCTAGGCAGAGGCACTCAGAGCAGGGAGGTGGCCCCCTGTGCTCTGCAGTCGCCTCTCTTCTGTCTTCAGCTGCCATCCTGTCTTCTTTCTAACACAGGCAATCATGCTTCCTGAATGAAAATTATGGCTCCTTCCGGCTGGCTTCAGTCCAGCCTCCAACAGGCAGGCAGGATGCTGGCAGATGGTACACACCCACCACCAATAATTTTAGATCTGAAAGCATAAATCCCCAAGGAAAATCCTGAATTTAAGAAAAGATCCTCACCAATGAGAATGTTTTTTTATAGAATTTACCTTTAGGTATATTCATAAAACTCTGTAATTACTTTCTAACTCTTTAAAGTTTTTTATGAGTTTTTATAATAAAAGATGATCACTTGTGAGCAAAAGAACATTAATTCCCATTTTTTCAAAAGGCTAAACAGTCTTTATTATATTATTAGTGATAAAATGATGCAGATGGGAAATATGTTTAATTTTAAAACTCAGTGGGGCACTGAAATCTAATTAATGTTTCGCTAAATATGACTTTAGAGAAGGCCAAACTGTGAAAAACTGGAGACTGATCTAAGCTGCCATTTGCTGTGTTTTTGCTATCCCACATTCCCTCCTCTGGCTTCTTAAAGCCCAATCCCTTTCTCTACCAACACGAAAACACCCAAGTGATCCAAGTCAGCATAAGAGCATAACACACACTTCACCCGAGCAGCCCTACGTGATCCAGACATCTCTTGCCAACTTTCACTTTTATTTCTATGAATTACCAATAAATCACTTCAGGAAGTAGTCATTTTTTTCTTTTTAAGATACAGTTTTGTATATTAATATTTGTCATATATTAAAGTAGTTCAAATGTTCTGCATCTTGCAAGAACAAGACATACATATACATACCATTTTAAGAACCATTAAACATGCTTTTCTTTATATATATAAAAAAATTAAACCTTGGATAATCTCCTAGTGTAGAGGTTTAAACTTAGATACTAGCAAAGGTAAGTGCTGACTCCGCAACACTATCATTTCACTACCCTAGACTTGATGCAGAAAGTCTCCCTCTCTGTTTTAATCAGTAATTCACCATTAAAACCTACTTCCTTACCAAGTATACTGAAGCTCACTGTTCTAACGATTATCTCAACGAAGTAACTGAAACCACATATGACAACTGTGAACTGAAGTGCCCTAGAAAAATAGGCTACAGAGCATCAAAGTCACAGGTTCATCTATACCAAAATAAAACTAGAACACAACAGCGTGTCAGGATTTCTACCTGAGATTTTAACAGACACTTTCAACGCAAACCTGTTGTCCTGAACTGCTAGTTATTCCCACCACATAATCTACTGCCATGCCTCTCTGACCAGGGTCTGCCGTCTGTCTGCTGGTGGAGTTTCCCTCACCACCTGTGATGGCTCGTGCTTCCTGTCAACTTGACAGGATGTACAGCCGCACAGGAGACCGAACTCTGAGCATAACTGGGAGTTTCTAAATTGAGGTAACTGAGGCTGGTTGGGGTCTGAACCTGAATAAAAAAGGAGCAAGTGATCTGAGCCCCAGGATTCATCTGTTTCCTGTCACTGCCACGATGACTTCCCCACCATAGTGGACTACACCTCAAACTGCCAAAACAAGCCTTTCCTTAAGTGACTTCTGTGAGAGTTTGTCAAAGCAATGAGAAAAGTCACACATATTCATGTGGCAGTACCTTTTGTAACTTCTCAAGATCCAGTTCAAACATCCAAGGTCCAGAGACTCTCTCAAATGCCTCCATGTTCAAGCTAATTCAACTATTCCCTCAGCATTTAGTGGCACGGACCAAGGCCCAGCTGAGTCCGAGTTCTGCCTCTTCCTATTGGTTCCCTTGGGGCAAAGCACTCGACCCTTCCTTGCCTTGCTTCTCTAAGAATGAGAACTACAATTACTGTTGTACTTGACACGTGTACTCTGCTGCCCAAGTGCTCAAATCACGTGACTATTACTAAAGTATTAACTGCTCGACCACAGAGATCAAAGCATATGCTTATATTTTAATTTCATTACCTAAGACAGCAGTTGTCTAAGAGAGCCTAAAACAACATATTAAACAGTTTACATAAAGCAGGACATAGGCAGCAATGTGAAATAATTCATAACGTCCTGTGGCTCCAAAGCAGAGTGGGAAAGAGGATGACTATGAACTGTTGCTGTAGGTAGGAGCTTCACCTCATAATACAGAAGTAACCATAAGAAAGTATAACAAGGCCGCTACGTAGCACAATGCTAGAAAGAATGTCATTCCACATGGTGGCAGACAGTTTCCAAAATGTGACAAAAAACCACAACTGCTGGTGTGTATGAGAAGCCTATAGAGCATGGATTCTGTTGACTTACTCTTGACTTTAAACACCTTACTTTTATTAATTTTCATTTTGAAATATTTCAAACCTACATGAAAACTAAAAGAAAACTACATCATATGTTTCTATATGCTTCACAAAAATCTAACAATTATTAATTGTCGGGTCCCACCCGACTATCACACAGTCCTTGAAGGGAGGAGTGAGGATTAAGAAATAATAGATATGAAAACTAGAGACATAAAGGATAACACCTAGTGTAGTAGATGTAAAAGAAAAAGAGACACAGGATAGCTTCGGGAGGGCTCTGGGTCAATAACACATCACCTCGAGTTTATTCCTAATGGGCTTTTTATACACCAGCAAGAGGAGAGGCAAAGGACCTCCCTGTTCCAAAGTCAAGGTACAAAGTACAAACAAGTGTAAACCCTTCCTTAATTTTCAAAACACCTGGTGACCACGCCTTACAGCAAAGGATCTTGTAATTAGGCCTTGAAGTATGAGACACCCGGTAACCACACCTTTGGCCAAAACAGCCTATTATGCAGCCTCATAATAGAGTTGGCAAAGCAAACTCTTTGACCTGAGTCAAGAGGGAATAAGGCCTCACTATGGAGTCTCTGTGGGCTCTCACAATTAATCTTTTGCCAGATTTCATTTATTTCTTTGTTTGGGTTTTGTGGCAAATTCACTATAAAGTCACAGACATGTGCTGTGGGATGTTCTGTATGTCCTGTGGGAGCCCTTCTTGGGTTCTTTGTGGCGTTACCCAGCAGGTCCGCATAGAGGATGATTAGGACCATGGGCCTGAGTGCAGGTGTCTGAGATGGTCTACACTTGGCTGTGCTGGGGGATGGTCTGTATGTCAAGTTGTTCTGATTGATCAATAAATAAAACCTGATTGGCTGTGGCTAGGCAGGAAGGATAGGCGGGACTAACAGAGAGGAGAAATAAAAGGACAGGAAGGCAGAAGGACTGACTGCCAGATGCCGCCATGACCAGCAGCATGTGAAGATGCCGGTAAGCCACCAGCCACATGGCAAGGTATAGATTTATGGAAATGGATTAACTTAAGATATAAGAACAGTTAGCAAGAAGCCTGCCACAGCCATACAGTTTGTAAGCAATATAAGTCTCTGTGTTTACTTGGTTGGGTCTGAGAGGCTGTGGGACTGGCGGGTGACAAAGATTTGTCCTGACTGTGGGCAAGGCGGAAAACTCTAGCGACAGACATGAGCATATCATATCCAAATATTTCCAAGGATGCAGCCATTTAAGAAGAAAAATATTTTATCCTCATCATTGTACCATTCTTATATCCAAGAAATTTCAATTAAATCATTATCATCTCATAGCCTATACACTAAATTTTCTATTTGTCCCCAAATGGTAGTTTGGTGTGTGTGTGTGTGTGTGTGTGTGAGAGAGAGAGAGAGAGAGAGAGAGAGAGAGAGAGAGAGAGAGAGAGAGAGAGAGAGAGAGAGAGAGAGAGAGAGAGAGAGAGAGAGAGAGGAGAGAGAGAGAGAGCGCGAGCGCTGAGGGCTGAACTCAGGTCTCACACCTGACTACAGCTATGTCATAAAGCCTCCATTAACCTCCCTCAGCTATGAGGTTTAGACAGCTTCCAGGCTGGTGATCCCCTGGCATTCTCAGCAGGATCTCACTCAAGCACTCAAGGAAGGCATGGAAGCTCTACACCTCTGTTCCTCACCACATGCATATTCCATCTGGCCATTCCTGAGAAGATTCCTTTTTTAGTAAACTTAAGTTCTGTGAGCTGCCCTAGCAAACTCAAACAGCAGGTCATGTGAATCTCTAATCTGTACACCATAGGTTAAAATCTGGGCTCTCAATCTGCATTAACAAGGGGCTAGTCTGGTGAGAACTGAGCTGCAGATCTGTAACAACTCTCCACTGGAGGAACTGCTTATGGGGAGAAACTCAAACATACGAGGTGCTCCATATAATGCAAACGACAAGACTAGTTGTACAAAGTTTGTTTTTTGCCACTTGTCATCAATAAGATACATGTGAGTAAAGTTGCTGCGAGTCACCCATGCCTAGATCTCACCAGCAGAGGTCAGGAGAGGATAGGAAAGTATTCTTTGCTGGTGGAAAGTAAGGTCACTTATCACTGATGACTTGATGCTATGTAAAACGAAGGTGTACTTTTTAGGAGAAATAAGGGGCGGGGGGTGGGGGGAGGCTGGCAAGATGCTTCAGGGGTAAAACACTTGCCTACCACCAAGCCTGAGAACCTGAGCTCAATCTTCAGGATTCACATGGTGGATGCAGAGAACCAACCACCAAAAGTTGTCCTCTGACCTATACATGCCCACAGTGGCACATGTGCATATATGCATATGTATGCATGCACACAATAAATAAAATAAAAAATTTAATAATTAAATTAGAATTTAATAAAAGGCCCTCATATTTTATATATTATGCAGAATACTGCACTGCACTTCATGGCTTTATCTATGAAAATTCATAGTTTTACATAACCTTTCCTCCTTATTAAAAACATCAATAAGCTCAAGGAAATAATATAATCCATTATTAATATTGTTCTCTACAGGGTAAATATAATGAGTGTGTTTATTTGTTGAAGTGCCTGTTTGGGGGAACCCAAATCATTTTGCAAACACCACATTAATCCTCTTGGAGGGAGGTTTACTATCTCTCTTTTAAATGGAGAAGGGCCTGCCATAAAACAACTCTGCATGGGCAGAGTTAGAACTGAAGCCACGATTACTCGACCAGACAAACAGCAATTCAACAGCCTTCCTAAGCACCAAGAAGTACAGCTCAGCTGCATGCTTTACAGAGTGTAAGCGTCAGCAAGCCAATCATTTTTCTCGATCTGACTCAATGAAAAAACACAGATAAACCTTTATTACCTGTCTAGTAATGGTAGAGCTTGGCCATACATATAGGCAGACACTATGGAATGCTAGTTTCCAATCTTAGACTACTTTGCACATGTCTGAGTTTTTAGTCCATATATGTATTATATAATTATATAGTTATTAATATATCCCATGCTGATTATTATATTATCTATGGACCTGGTGAAATAACAGGACAAGTCAGAGTCGCTTGCTGCCAAGCCTGACAACCTGAGTTGAACCCCCAGTATCCACCTGGTGGAAGGAGAGAACCAACTTCCAATGTGTGCTGTGAATACACACACAAATGTGCACACACACATATGCAAGCATGCATATATGCACGAGTGTATTCACAACCAATAAATGCAGAAAAATTAAATCAGATCATAAAATAAACAGTGCAATGTGTGAAAGGGCTCTAAGGAAGAAACCACCTCAACAACGACCTCAGAATCCTCGCTTCTCCCAGTAAAGGGCTGACAAGTAAACATGTAAATATGCTCTCATCTTCATAGTTTTTTAAAAAGTGGTAAGGAAGGTTTCACAGTGACCCCTGGTGGCCTGGAACTCTATGGAAGCCAAGCTGGTCTCAAACTATAGAGCTTTACCTGTCTCTGCCTCCTGAGAGCTGAGATTAAAGGTGTGTGCCACCATGCTTGAAAGTTCAAATAAATCATTAAGGCATACACAGATTACCTTTTAGTGATTCCCTATTATATTAAGACTTTAGCTGGGCGGTGGTGGCACATGCCTTTAATCCCAGCACTCGGGAGACAGAGGCAGGCAGATCTCTGTAAGTTCGAGGCCAGCCTGGGCTACAGAGTGAGTTCTAGGAAAGGCGCAAAGTTACACAGAGAAACCCTGTCTCAAAAAAACAAAAACCCAAAAAAAAAAAAAAAAAAAAAACCCAAAACAAAAAAAAGACTTTAAATAGGAAATTAATTATATATATACTTGTATTGGGTAAGAATCTTATCATACTGTTCAGTCTTATAAAAAATTAAACAAACTTAATTTTTAAGCATGTACCCTCTGCTAATTTGCCTTACATTTCTCCTTTACTGGTACATTTTTTGACTTATCTAATTACTGGCTTGAAGACTCTATGGTTTCTCAACAACAACAATAACAACAACAAAAATAGTGAAGGAGGAGTTGGAGAGAGACGTCTGTACTAGATTAATACATTTTTATTTTGCCAAATCAACCTAGCCTTTGTTTAAAAACAAACAACAGTTTTAATTCTTTTCTCCCTAACTTCATCTACAGACTCTCCAGCAGCTTTTACATCAATATATTTAATGTTATAAAGTGGTATGTGAATCATATAGATTACAACCTAGTGGGAGAAACAGACAAAGGAAGAAATCTTCGAAGTATCTAACACATTAATTGTGTCATGTCCAATACAGAAAACAAACAAACAAAGAAGATAATTAACATCAGGGAAGAAGTCCCCAGTTTTAGGTTAGATGAACAGTCATATTCTTTAAGTGACACTATAGTAAGTTTTTGCAGCTAACTATGAGGACAGCAAAACATCCCACAAGAGGAAGGAACTCTGGCCCACCCACACGTTCAGGAGACACTAGGGAGCCAGCAGCTGAATGAAAAGAGGCAGCACAGGGCAAAGAGTGAGGCCCTGCACAGCCTTGGGGAACATTCTTAGCACTTGGGCCTTACTGGGGATGGACCGGGAAGATACTATGACCTTCTGATCAGAAAGTGGCGTGACTTTAACCCATTTTAACAGGAACATTCTAATTGTGTGAGCTGCTGTAGGATGGCTTCCTGCATGCTGTGAATATGTGTTGCTCTGATTGGTTGATAAAGCTGCTTTGGCCTATGGCAAGGCAGCTTAGAGGCAGGTGGGAAATCCAAGGAGAGAGAAAGGAAGGAGAAAGGCAGAGTCTAGAGACAGATGCCAGCAACACCAGGAGAAGCAAGATGTGAAAGTACCAGTAAGCCACAGTCATGTGGCAACTTATAGATAAATAGAAACGGGTTAAGTTATAAGAGCTAGCTAGCAAGAAGCCTGCCACAGGCCATACAGTTTGTAAATAATATAAGTCTCTGTGTGTTTACTTGGGTCCAGGCAGCTGCGGGATGCAGGTGAGAGAGATTTGTCCAGAATGCAGGCAGGCAGGACACAGGAAAACTTATGACTACAGTGAAGAGATAAGACTGTGAGAGAAAGGGGCAAGGACTGAGGTAGGAAGACAGGAAGCTCCAGAAGAAAAGTTACAGTGGACCTGGGTAGCAGAAGTAGAGATGAAGTCAACCGATTCTGAATAGACCTGGATGGCAAAGCTCACAGCACTGGTTGAAAGATGCGATGGGGTCTGGGAGGAGTCAAAGACAACTCAGAAGACCGTGGGCTGCAGTCTGGAAGAAGGAGCGCCCGCTCGCTGTGATGGGGACATTTGTCTATAGGACATATCTTGGGACCAATATTGCTAGGCCAAGGAAAAGATCAAATTCAAAATCTAAAGTATGGATTTTGTGACTCTGAGAGGGGAAGGGAGGAAGGGAGGGAGGAAGGGAGGCCAGCAGCCCTTGAGTGAAACTATCCTACGTTAGAGACTATCTGGAATAGCTACAATAAACTCTGAGCTGAGGGGATGGAGGTGAGGACATCAGTGGGCCAGATGATTAGTGAAGCAGGGCACTGCACAAAAAGGGACTGTCAGAAGACAGAAGCAGTACAACGTTCACCTAAGGCAGAAATCACAAGATGTTCACCATCAAGCCTCTTCCTTCTCATATACTCTTGAACTACACACTGACCGCCAGCCTACAATTCATTTCAGCAGTACTAGAGACCTGAGTACCATCAATCACCTCCCATCTCATCTCAAATGACTTTCCTCTAGTCACTGGACAGACGGCTTCTAAGCCAGAGCGCGCGCGCGCGGGGGGGGGGGGGGGGGGGGGGGGATGCTTTCCATACTCCTGGGATTCTAAGCAGTAGCTGGTCCAGGGTAAGACACACATTACTCAGCAATGTAGCTGTTAAAGTCCCTGTCAAAGCATCTATGCTATGGTACTGCCAGAGAATCTGGCAGGCTCTCATCTGCAGGAAGTGTTCACAGTTGTTCTTCATACATACAAAATAACAATTCTGTTTGCATCTTAAGGTTTTCTACAGTTTTGATTTTCAGAAAAATTTGATCTTAGAAAATTTTCCTAAAATATTTTTCAAATTATAATTGCAATTTCACCCTCAATGCCTGAAGCTTAGCCCCATTCCCAGTAGAATATACACAAACAAAATACCTTCACTTTCATCTACAATTCATTTAGGAAGAGAAATGGAGGAATAAGGAGACTCTGAGCAATTAAAACTTCCAATCCCTACTTCTCATATAATACCCAGGTGTAGAAGCAGCTCCTTGCTAAGTAGTGAAGAAATGTTTAGGGAAAAGCTGACAGGTTTTATGTCATTTGTCTAATCCTTAAAGGGTTAAAAGGTAACTAACAACAAGAAATGTTCTAGTTATTACTTGTGAGGATTTGGATAAAAATCTCATGGACAGTTACTTTCTATGGAGCTACTGGCCTAGAATGGTGCTTTATTATCCATCCAGAGGGTGCATGATCATCACTTGGGATTTACTCCTGATGACTTATTGTTATACCCAGAGATTAGTGTAACTGCCAACCCTCATCAGAGGAGCTTCTTTTAACAGTGGATGGTGACTAACACAGAGACTCAAACTGTTCAGGTGTAGAGAATAAGGGATTGTGAAATGTTCAATCCGAAATGGGACATCTACACCACACCCTCTCCTCTGAGGCTCAGATACTATGAAAGAAGAGTCTAAGAGCCAGAGACAGTGGATAGTACAAGGAAACTTTCTTCTGGACACAGCAGGGCATTGTACATATGAGCTCACAGCAGCTGTGACAGCATGCATCAGATCTGCACAGACTCAAGCCAGACACAATTTCAGAATGGAAAAGGGTGGTAAGCAAGAAACCACGCCCCCAGTTAAGAAGCTATTGGCAGTTGATAGCTGTTGAGAGAGGGAGAGTCAATTTCCTTTAAGGGTTGACCACTCTCCAGTGAAGGCCGCACATTCAAGGGTATCTGAGCAGCACAAATTGTACTTGATGGGCTTAAAAACAAAAAAGGACACAAAGATGAGTGGGTAGGGATGGGAGGAAGGAGTGGTCAAAATACACTATGTGTGCTCTTCAAAGAACTAACAAAAAATGAGAGAGAGAAAATAACCAAACAAAAACCGTCTGTCTGTCTCTGTCTGTCTGCCTCTGTCTGCCTCTCTCTCTCTCTTTCTGTTTCTCTCTCTCTCTCTGTTTCTCTTTCTCTCTCTCTCTCTCTCTCTCTCTCTCTCTCTCTCTCTCTCTCTCTCTCTCACACACACACACACACACACACACACACACACAAAAGGGATGGATGGAAGGATGGATGGATGGATGGATGGATGGATGGATGGATGGATGGATGGATGGATGGAAATTCCTGCCACAGAGAAGTGTTTCATATAGGTAGAGCCCCAAGCTGGGGCTGAGCATTTCACAGTGCTGAACTTTGCCTTACTTTTTGTTTTGTTTGTTTGTTTTTCTGAGACTGGGTTTCTCTGTGTAGCTTTGGAGCTTTTCCTAGAACTCACTTTGTAGCCCAGGCTGGCCTCACAGAGATCCACCTGCCTCTGCCTCCTGAGTACTGAGATTAAAGGCGTGCACCACCACCGCCTGGCCAGAATCTCATAAATCCTCCTAAACTTATTTCATCCTTATTTTAACTACTTTCTTAACAGCAATACAATTATGGTCAAATTCTAATAATGTCAGCTGCATACAACACAGCACTCAAAATTCACAAAAGCAGATTCTGTTCCTCTAGAGACAATTCATCAATAACTACATATAAACAAAGAACAACACTTACCCGGTCCACAGCTGCATTATGATATGGGAGCTCCTCCTCACTGCAGAGAATAACAACATACATGAAATGGTTGAAATCAGAGCAGATTTTTTACCAACTGTATCCTATAGGCGTGTATTATATGCAACATGTCACCATAAGAGATGCGTGTTTCATGTTTCCATTCCACTGAATTCAACAGAAAATAATGGCTGGTCTATAATAACATCCCACATCTTCAAACACAGTAGACACTATTCTGCAGGGAGCAATTCAAAGTAAGTCTCACTAGCCACAACCTGATTACACTAAAGTCATGTAGCTAGCTAGAGGCTGCCATGTTGAACATTTTTATCATGGCAGAAAATACTGTTGGAGAACACTACCCTAGACCAGGGTTCAGCAACTCCTGTCACAGTAAATACTGAATGTTCTAGGCTTTGTGAATCACATACTCTTTCTCACAACTACTTAGACTCTAGTGAGAGTATGACAGTACTCACCAATGACAGGTAAGCTAAGCTCCATAGAACTTCTACAAAACCAAGTGGTGAACTAGATTTGGCCTTGACACATAGGTCAGGCTGCCATTCTGTGCCCTAGACTATCACTTTCACTCTTGGATCCAACTACTGCCTAAAATAAATTACTATTTAAAATTTTGCATGAAGAAAAAAAACGGAGCCAGGCCTAGAGGAAAAGGACTGAAATCCCAGCTAACCAAGGGGCTGAGTAGAAGAAAAATACCAAATCCAACAACGTCCTGGGTTCCAGTGAGTGCAAACCTGCCTGAGCAACCTAGTGAGACCCCATCTCAAAAAAACACTACAAGAGTGAGGGTTGTGGGACCAGAAGAGACGGCTCAGTTCATAAAGTGCTTGCTATGCAAGCGTGAGGACCTGAGTACACGCACGCACGCACGCACGCATGCACGCACGCACCATGGTGGCATTCACTAGGGAGGCAGAGACAGATTTCTGGGGTTCACTGGCCAGCCAGCCTAGTCTAGTTGACAAGTCCTGAGGTACAATGAGAAACCTATACCAGAAGAAAAAAAAAATTCAGGTTGATGGCTTCTGAGCAACACCCAAGGTTGACCTCTGGCCTCTACATACATGCATATACACATGTGAACATCTATACACATAAATCCATACATGTGCCTAAGCGTGTACACACACACACACACACACACACACACACACACACACACACACACACGAAGGCTGAAGATGTAATTCAGTGGTAGGGTATGGTATGTGGCTGGCAAGAATGGGGCCCTAGGTTTAATGACCAATATCAAAACAAGAGAAAAGAAAAATTGGCTTCCAATGGACATGTGAATTAAAAGGAAATTTACACTTTTAGTCTGTAAAATAAAGCTTTACTGTCAAAACTTCAAACTATTTTTTTAATATAAAAAAAACACCATTTCTCTGGTTCATGTATTCTATCACCTCTAGCATTAAAATATCCTGAGACTCTTATATTAACTGTCAGTAATAAAGTATTTCATATAAACAAAGCTGATTTCAGCAGCTTTCTCAATAGTATGGACTTTTGGCAGCAATCTGTGCATATTCTTGCTTCTGTTTTCTTTTGAGATCAAGTGGCATGACTTCTAAAAAATGACAGATTAGTATTCAAGAGCCAGCATTTTTTATGTCATCCTTTGCTTCTCTGAAGAGTCCTTAGATGAACCATTTAGCCACAGCAATGGAACAGACAACAGTGGTATAAAAGCTAAAAGAGAATTTAGAGAGAAAACCCAAATCCCTCTTTTCATAGATAAGAAAATAAACATTTTCATTTAGTGACTTAGCCTAACACAGAAATATTCAATACAACATAATCCAGAGCATTTAAATGATCTTCAGCTATTGTTGGAGTGTACAAAGAAGAAGGGTATGGGCTGAGGAAACAGTTCTCAGAAAAACAGAAATTCTAAGGACTGAATGTAGTCTTCAGACCTCATGTAAATGACAGCAAGATTGGGTCTTCATATCTTATACCTAGAACTTTCCATGTGGAATCTCGTGTTCACAGACCTTGCCCTCCTCAAGTCTCTGTGCTGGTATATGCTGAGGCTCACAGCCATCTGAGAACAGAGAATTCCACCTCACCAAGCGCCGATGTGTGTCCAGAATATTCACTGGGACAGCCAAGGTATTCAGTGACATGCCAAATAGATGTGTACTAAAAGGCATGTTTGCTTATGCCAATAATTTGTACCTTTTTCTTTTCTTTCTCTTCCTTTTCCTTCCTTCCTTCCTTCCTTCCTTCCTTCCTTCCTTCCTTCCTTCGTTCCTTCCTTCCTTCTTTCTTTCTTTTTTCTTTTCAAGACAAGGTTTCTCTGTGCAGTCCTGGCTGATCTGAAACTCACTCTGTAGACCAGGTTGGCCTCAAACTCACAATCTGCCCACCTCTGCCTCCCGAGTGCTGGGATTAAAGCCGTGTACAACCACACTGGCTCCAACAACCTGTATCTTGCTACCTAAATCTCCTTCAAGTAGAAAAGAGGAAAGAGCAGAGTCTGGAATACACAGCAAAGTCAGCAAACCATGGCCCACACACAGGTCAAATCTTGTTTGCTGTCTATTTTTGTAAATAAAGTTTTGATGGAACACTGTCATTCTTCCTTATTTAGACACTGTCTGAGGTTGTCTTCATGCTACAGCAGCAGCGCTGAGTCATGGTGACAAAGACACACAGTCCACAAATCCAGAAACACTTAGTACCTGGTTCTTGGTAACACATGCTACTATCCATCCCTTGCTTTGGAGCAGTGGTTCTCAATCTTCCCAATGCTGCGACCCTTTAAAACAGTTTCTTGTACTGTGGTGACCCCAATCATAAAATCATTTCATTGCTACTTCATAACTTTAATTTTAATACTGTTATGAATTATAATGTAAGTATTGGGATATCTGATATTCGATCCCTGTGGTGGTTGCAACTCACTAGTGGAGAGCTGTGGCTTTAGGACCTACAGACAGCTGAGGACCGCTCAGGGACAGCACTCCACTGATGCACAGCCCTTCCGTATACACAGTAAGTAAATACAGCAGTAATCAGCAGAGAGACAAAAACTTGAGCAGGCATTTTTTTCATCTGGATTAGGTTTTAAATGTATAGCTTAGTATGTGTCTGTCATTTCTCAACAATTCCCAAAAATATTTCTGTAAATGAGAAATAAACATTCACTTAGAAACCTAATTTGTTAAAATCAATTAAGTTGAATATATTGACTATGGTTCAATTCTGGTTTTGAAGCAGATATCTGAGTTTAGATTCAACCAAGTTAAAATTTACATATAAAACTGATAAAAGAATTCTCAAACCCTTCTAATCAAAATGGATAATCCTGATAGCAACAGCACCTTTACTACAGAATAGTAAGCTCCTACAGATCTCTAAGAGCATGGAAACTGTGGACAGTCCACTACATTTTATAAATATACAAATTTGAATAAGCAGTTGAGCATCTGATGCTTAGTGTTAATTTGAGCTCCTCTATTTTTGGTACAGTTTCCTTTTAATTCTTTCTCCTATTAAAACCTTGTGACCTAAAAGCATTATTTATTATTATCCAAATACCAAGCATTCCTTGACCAGCAGAGCTGTGGTAGCTAGTTTTGATTACAACACTGAAGTTCTACAACCGCTCAAGCAAGCTCAGCTCTCCTACTCTGCAGCTGTGCCTCCATTACAAGTTGGTTTGCCAACAGCTTTTGTACATATTGTGAACACTATCATCAAACCAAGTCAATCCATACTGTGTTAATTACTGTCACTCCGTTATATATCATAACAAAGAATTTAAGTTTCTAGAGCTGTATGAACTCAGCAATAACCAGAAAAGGCTGGGGGGTTGTTCTTTTTACTGTATTAACAATAACTTTAAAATCTAATTTAAGTTGCAGCAGCAATCAAGACTTACACATAGCTAAGACAGGAGAGGTGTTCTTTTAATCAAGGTGTGAGAGAAAATAATATCTGGATGCTTACAGCAAAAACTTTATCCAGCAGTACAATAAAGTCCATCTACTGTGGCAAGCAATAAAAACCACCCGCAGCAAACCTTGGGGAAAGTGCTTTACTGAGAGTAGGCACTGTAACAAAAAATCAACTGATTAAGCCTAACGACATCACACTGAAACCCACTCCTCTGCCTCATCGTTTTCATTTGGGCTTTGGTTTTGGGACTTAAATGAGTGTGACATCATGAGAACTGACACTTACCAGTCTCATTTTCAAAAATATGGTGACCTTTGCTATCTTAGTATTTATGTCAATAGATGTAGCCATTTCAGCCTCCTCTACAGGCATCTCAAAGCACTTATCCTGTATTTCTCACATCTAAAACAAAAGAAGGCAATAATAGGCAGCATCCTACAGCAATTCAGAACATGGCTCTGGAGTGAGACCCTATCCTAGACCCTATCCTAGGAGCTGACACTGTCAATAAACTTATGGCAATTTGCTTGAGCTCTTTGAACTACAGGTTCACTATCTAAAAACTAGAGAAAAAGAACCCACCCCAAAGATGTTTGAAGGAGTAAATGCTTAGAACACTGCCTGACACAGGAAGTGTTCAATGAGTACTAACTAATATTATCAAGGTAAGTTATGGACTAACCCCCACTTCCACCCCTACAACCAACTGGACTGTGGCCCAAAATTTAAAAAAATAAATAAAAACAAACGGGGGAAAAACTGCTGACTATAACATTCCAACTGACAAATACAAGTTAGGGTCTTGGGCAAGAATGTGCTTATTTGTAACACTTAAATTTGTTTCAACTAATAAGAAAGAAAATTTAGGTAATTAAGAGACCCTTTTGGAATGTTCAGGTTTTTCTTTTCTTTTTTTTTTTTAAATTTTTTTTTGATTTATTTATTATGTATACAGCATATATGACTGCAAGCCAGAAGAGGGCACCAGATCTCATTACAGATGGTTGTGAGCCACCATGTGGTTGCTGGGAATTGAACTCAGGACCTTTGGAAGAACAAGCAGTGCTCTTAACCTCTGAGCCATCTCTCCAGCCCCCATGTTCGGGTTTTTCATATGCACTTCATACTATTTGGACTATGCCATAATTCTAAAAAAGACATTACCATATGGATGGAATGGTCAAAATGACCTAAGTTGCATCCCATCTGCTAAATCAAAAGCTAGTACAGAATCCAGAAATCTTCTTTTTTTCAATTGACCTACTGAGCTTGAGTCTTCATATTCAAATAGTACTTCAAAATGGGATTAACATCCCAGTTCTGTACCTGCTTCACACAAACACACAATGGTTTCCCAACACAGTTGTGGCTATGTTTGATGACAATGAAGAGGAGGGAGAGGGGGAGAAGGAGGAGGAAAAGGAGAAAAGGGAAGTGGAAGAAAAGAGGGAGAAATAAAAATAATGAGGCAGGGGGTTGAGAACAGTAATTTCATTTGTAAGCATCACTCTGTTGTCTAGTGAAGTTCAAAGTCTTTGGATTATAACTATCCAGGAGAAATTTTCAGATAGGCATCATCTCTAAGCATAGTAAGAGCTTTATGAATTATTCCTACATTTGACTTCTTCAAAGCCTCAACACACTTATGATACATAAGGTAATTCTGATTCTTTTCCCTAGATGAAGTATGGAATCATTTACTGATGAGAAGCCAGCTAACAGACAAAAAGAATACACATTGCTAAAAGACACACCAATTTAGGTAACACAAGGGCCTAAACAAGCAGATTGACATCAGTTTCCAGGACACTTTTACAAGTCAAAACCCTTTAACTGAATTACTCTACAGTAGTCTAGCCTTCCCTCTCTTGAGTCTTGATAGACCATGGTCAAGAGTTCATTTTGCGAAGCAATATCATGATTACCTTTAAAACTATAAGGACGATCAATGGCATTTTTTTCACTGCTCATTTTTAGGCAACACTCATTTTCCAATTGCTATTTTAAAAATTCATCTATATAAAATTAAATGTTTTTATATTGTTTTAAAAATATAAACTGTTATCCATATGCATTTAATTCTGATAAATTATTAATACAACTCATTTACACACTTACTATGCTCTTTACAAAACACAAAAAGTATAAAGGTTATAGTCTTAACTATGGCTTAATTTTAACCACAGTAGTTAAAAATGCTAGGAACCAAAATGTATACTAGAGCACTCCTGGAGTCTTAGAAAAATTCTAAATTTAGTAACAGATAACTATAGTCAGATTATAACTGAAAAACAACAGCTTTCAACCTGTGTAACTTACTGTAAAAAGCCAAATCTATCAGTGACTTTGTAAACAAGATAATCCGCATCTTCCCAAGGCTCGATTTCTGCACCTTCTCGACCCTAAAACAAAAGATGACAAGAGGAATTACTGGGAATTTATAATACCAAACACACGAGTATTTTTTAACTCAACCATTTTTGGCAATGTAACCACTGCTCCTTAGTTATTAGCTATGGAAGATACTGTGTCAGCAAGAACTAACACAGCTACTTCTCCATCAAAAGGTGTCCCGAGAGAAGTCGATGAGGACAAGAAAGCTACTGCAGGAGAAACGGACACACCTTAAGTTCTAGTGAACTATCTAGAACAAGCCTTGCACGCAACCCTCTCAGAGAAGGCAATGGACGCTTTGTTTCTCCACTGCCTTGTCTCCCAACTACACCGGCCCTGAACCCACTCTTATCGCTAAAGCCAAAAATGAGTTCCAAATGGGTATGGTAACACATGCGTTTAATCCCAGCACCCAGGAGGCACAGGCAAGAGGATTTCTATGAGTTCAAGGCCAGCCTGGTCTACACAGTGAGTTTTCCAGGCTAGCTAGAGCTACACAACAAGACCTTAGACCTTCTCTTTAAAAAAAAAAAAAAAAACCACCCCAAAGAATGTCAAGTCTGAGAGCACTCTTCATTCAGTCTGTAGTACTGAACATGCAAGGACTACTTGGCAACAGCTGACCTGCTCTTTGTCCTCCACACTTGCAGAGCACTATCCCCTGCTGATCCCTTGCAGCTCTCTTCATGCAGTCCAACTCTCTGATGATTCCTTTTTCATAGGTAACTCTTAACTGCTGGTGTACCCCTAATTCCAAGTACTCTAGGTACCACTTACTCATCACTAACACTGATGATTTTAGGATTCCCAAGTAAAACGTATCAACCCTTCAAATTTTAGACTTGTAGACATTTCCATTTAAGTGCATTTTATAATGTCTACTCCTATGCTTTCCTTCGAGGAGACTATGAACATCCTATGGGCAAGGGCTGTCAGAAATCATTTTTGAATTACTTTTTTAAAAAGGTTTCTCAGGCCCTACCTTAGGCTAACTACATATGGGTGAGTGGCTGCATAGTGGGAGAGGTGACTGTAGGTATGGATAAACAGTGCTACTTGCTCATTTTACATTAGCTATTAGTTAACTAGTTATCTAGGTTTTTCATGGGTGATAATAACAACTAACTACTACACTGGAAACTCTGGGAACAAGACTGTTGGAATACTACCTGTGTGCTTCCCTGGAGGAAGGGCACAGGTCAAGCGTGTCTATAATTTCATGTTCCTATTATTCTCACAAAATAGATATAAAAAATACGTAACAATGTTCAAGTGATGCAGATATAGAACATGGCACCTACAAATAAATGTTATGACTCATTAAAAGAGACAAATAAGGAGAAATTATTGATAATAAATTGCTGATAATCTTTTACATCAAAACCAAGAACGATTCCATGCTAAGGTGACACAGAGAGAGAAAGGAGAAATGAGGAGGATGTTTAAGTGGGAAAGGGGAAGGGGTAAGCAGGAAGAGGGACAACCAACACTACGGATATCTGTAAGGGCCACAAAGAATCTGCTCTTTTATAAACACCTCCCTGCTGGCTAGCTTTCTTAGAATCAGGGAGTGCTATGTAGGCTATTGGAGGAGAAGAGATCAGCAGCCGGACCCAGCTCTGAACTCTGAAAGCTTGGCAATACACGCCCATGAGTGCAGTAGTGGCAGGAGCATTATGGGGAAGTTCCAGCTCACAGCTGCAGGACACACTCCATCACTGAGGTTAGGTAAGGGCAGGAACCCAAGGCAGGAACCTAGAGCAGCAATTGTGAAAGAAGGCTGGTTGCTGACTGGCTTTCTGGCTTAACTAACTATTTTTATATAGCTTAGGACCACCCCCTGAGGAATGGGACCTCCCACAGTGGGATGGACCCTCCTACATCAATTAACAATCAACCAATCCCTCAGACATGCCCACAGACCTGGTTATACCTGGTTACACCATTCCTCAATGAAGGCTTCCCTCAGATAACTTTGGGCTGTGTCAAGTGGACTATTAAAGGTCACCAAATTACTTTCTAATTCTATTTCAGGCCCACTTCACGGGAGGAAACACATGCCTGGTAAAGTAAGTCGGACTAAGAATCCACAGCTGGGGGGCTCATGTGTCCCAGGGGTGAACCGAACACTACCACTTTACTAAATGACACAGTATCAAACTGCCTTCTTACCTATGTATCTCTCTATACCCACAGATGATTGCAGCTTTCAAGCCTCATCAGAGAAGCTTCTTTCTGTTCAACTGTTAATGCAGAAACTCACTACTGGTCAAAATGCAGCCAGGAAATGTTTGAGGGGTGCTCAACCATGAATGGACTCTCTATATCACCCCTTCTCCTCCATGGTTCATGAACATTGTGGAAGAAAGGGCCAAAAGGTTGTTAGAGCCAGAGGTCAAGGAAGAAGAGGACAAAACAGTGGCTTCTGGGTATAACCAAGTCCAATGTACTTAAGAGCTCACAGCAGTTGTGGCTGCCTGCAGAATATCTAGCCAGTCAGCATTCCAGCAAGGAGGAGTGGATCGTAAGCCCCCACCCTGAACTGAGGAACTGTTGACGGGTGATGGATGCCAGGAGAAGAAGAGTCGGTTTCCTGTAGGGGTGTGGTATATGGGCAAGGAAGGAAGGAGAAAGGGAAGGAGATAGTTGGGAGTAGGAGTAAGAGGTGCAGAGTGGATCTGGGAGGAGTTAGGCTGAGGAATAGGGATGAATATGAGAAAACACATTGTATATGTTTGACATTCTCAAGGAATTAATAAAATATATCAGAAAATGGAAAAACAGATTTCATTCTGACATATAGGTAAAATGCTCGTTAAAATTAAATTTATATGAAACATAAATACGAGAATCTGAAACTTATAGTAAATTCATAGAGTATATATAAACTATTAATACAAGAATATTTAATTCTATATATCCACTCTCTCAAGTATTTAAGTAGCTACTGTAAGTCAAAAATTGTTCCAAGTATTTAGTTTTCAGAACTAAATCAAACAAAATCAATTCCTGGCCCCAGAGAGTTTCTTTTCTAGAAGGAAGAGCAGATAAAAGCACAACACTGATGTTACTGGTGTGAGGATGGAAACAGGGTGCCAGCGGATAGCACAGGGATACAGCAGATAAAAGCACACACTGATGTTACTGGTGTGAGGATGGACATGGAGAGCCAGCGGATAGCACAGGGATACAGCAATTGCAGATCACATTCAGAAGGGAGGATCTGAAGAAAGATGTAAACGGAGTGGGCAATGGGGTCTTCAGAAACCCAGGATACAAGTACTCCAGGAAGGAAACAGCCAAAGCATAAGCACAGAGGAGGAGCAAGTCCATGTGCTGAAAAACAGCAAAAGAGAAGGGAGGCAAAAAGGAGAGAGAGAATTCACAGAAATCAGAGAAAAAAGGGTGGAACTCAATGTTCTCACAAAGGGAACAAACTCCTTGTTATCTTCCTTCTCCAAAAAGCACGCCCTGTTCTATTTATAAGGATTTTTTAATAAAACCTACTCAAAGAATAAATATAGATACTTACTCTGTCATATTTAGCAACTATTTCAGCTCGTTCCTGAGCAAGTTTGAGTGCTACATCCTGGTCCGAATCTGTGGAGAGATCAAATTTAGATGGGCTATTATCCTGAGAATAATAAAGTTAGTCATAAAGCTAATAAAACATAAAAGCAATACTGCCTACAACGAGAAAGCAATAAAATCAAAATGATGAGTTAGGTGCAGCTTTAGAATACCAACTAATCTATCACTTCAATACTATGTATAAGTTCAAAGAGTGTAAATTTATTAATACAGCAAACACTTCGCAGACAACAATCTAAGACTCTGCTATGGTCTTAATTTCAATGAGCTGTGACCCTCACACATACACCTCCATGCCTGAGCTTCTGGCCTTGAGCTGGTGGTGCTGTTAGGAGGCCAAAACCTTTGAGACACAGAAACTTGACTGGCAGATGGGGTTGGGGTCACAGGGGCAGGCCTTGAACACAGAGCCCAGCCTAGCCCCTCTCTCTGCTTGCTGATTTAGCACCATTTAAGAGGGCTCTGCCATTTGTTCCTGCCACCCTGACTTCTAGCCATTCCCCAGAAACCATGAGCCAAACTAGACATGTCTTTCCTCACACTGTTTGTATGAGGTATAGTATTTGCCCCAGTAACAAGGAAAGTAACTAACACAGCACTGAAGAATCAACTTTGAATTTAAAATTTCATAGAAACAGGAATAGAAACTGAAATGGAAAGCTCTTAAGTTTTCGGATAAAAAAGAGGACAGGGGATTTAACTGGGAAGTGAGAGTCAGGGCAATGCAGAGGGAGAGGGGGAGAAAGAATAAATAACACTAAGGACACTAAGAGCCATAGAGGACATTATTTTATGTTTGCTTCAATATAAAATATGTATAAGTTAGCCGGGCGGTGGTGGCGCACGCCTTTAATCCCAGCACTCGGGAGGCAGAGCCGGGTGGATCTCTGTGAGTTCGAGGCCAGCCTGGGCTACCAAGTGAGCTCCAGGAAAGGCGCAAAAATACACAGAGAAACCCTGTCTCGAAAAACCCAAAAAAAAAAAAAAAAAAAAAAAAAAAATGTATAAGTTGTCCTAGTTTGCTTTCTGTTGCTGTGATAAAACATTCTGACCCAAAACAACTTGGGGAGTATGCTGATTAGGTGCTTTGGTTTGTTTTGTTAACCTGACATAAACTAGAGATACCCTAAAGAGGAACTCTCAATTGAGAAATAGTCTCCATCTGATCAGTTTGCATGTCAGTGAGGCATTTTCTTAATTAATGATAGAAATGGGAGGAGCCAGCCCACTGTGGGCAGTGCTACCCTGGGCAGGTGGTCGTGGGTTGTATAAGAAAGCAGACTGAACTAGTGATGGAGAGCACCCCTCCTGCGGTCTCTGCTTCAGTTCCTGCCCTTACTTCCCTCAGTGACAGACTGTGACATGGAATAAACACTTTGAGCCACAAGTTGGTTTTGATCTATGTTTCATCGCATCAGGTAGGTAGGTAGGGAGGTAGGGAGGTAGGTAGGTACGAAAGCTTGGTTCCTGGCTGAGTGGACCACTGAGGGAAGTGAATGGATCATGAGGACATTAACCTCACTCAAAGATTAACACATACATACATACATACATACATACATACATACATACATACATACTCACTCCAGGTACCACAGTAAAAATAAAGGACAAATCAGAGATTGTGTAAAAGGTATTACAATCAAGGAGAAAAAAAACAACACTGTTCAAATAAAAAGCCTGGGCAAACATCAGGAACAAGAAATTCACAAGAGCAACAGTAACACAAGAGTTACAGCTGTGCTCTGGGTGCTGGCAGACAGCAAGACACTG
This sequence comes from Peromyscus maniculatus bairdii, assembly GCF_049852395.1. NCBI lineage: Eukaryota > Metazoa > Chordata > Mammalia > Rodentia > Cricetidae > Peromyscus > Peromyscus maniculatus. The sequence continues at coordinate 82,512,382 of NC_134856.1, read as the reverse complement.
CACAGAGCTCTTTAACGGGCCTTGCAAAAAAATTCTCAGAGCACTGTAAGACAAGTATCATTATTAACCCTGTACCAATCATAACCAATCAGCTTAGCAATATTGAACAAATTGTCCAATGCCACAAAGCTAGTAAAAAGCAAAGCTCAAAATCAAAATTAGACAGTCCTAACTGTATAGTCATCAACTTTAACCACTGTTTCATAAAAACAATTCAAAACACACAAAAAAAGATGGCAGAGAGAACATACATACACATTTTTCCCTAAAATCCTATTGCTATGACAGTTTAGGGACTCTTGGAACCCCTCCCTTAAAGGTCTACCATTATGGTTTGGATATGAACTGTCCTTCAGAGACATGTGTTGAAAGCTTGGTTCCTGGCTGAGTAGACCATTGAGGGAAGTGAATGGATCATGAGGACATTAACCTCACCCAAAGATTAACCCATTGATGAGTTCACAAATGAACGGGTTTTTAGGAGGTCGAGCCTACTCATAGGTCACTTGTAGCTAGAGTTTGTATCCCATATCAGAGTCACTGGGCATGCTTTTGAAGGGTCTATCTTGTCCCAGGACCCTTCTTCTTGCTCTCTCTCTGTCCAACATATCCTTCAACCATGATGTGGCCACAAGTCAACAACTGTGGAGCCAGCCAACCACAGACTGAGATTCACAACAGTAAGCCAAAATAAATGTCCCTTTGAAGTTGTTTATCGGGGGCATTTTCTCGGTGATAGGAGAACTGACCAATGCACCTTGGAAACAGGAACTCCTGAGGAGAGGGCAATGCTGAAAGGGCTGTGTGGCAGAGGTGAGTGCAGGGCAGTGAACCAAGTAGGAGTAGGAAAACAAAGCTAACACTGGAAACTGAAGACGTAGCAACAGTATTATGGCATGTCACTTAGCACAGGGAATGAAATCTGTCTAGGTGATGCAGAGCGATCATTCCAACTGCAAAGATACTGTGCAAGTCAACTGTTTCCAAAGCAACTATTGTACACTGCTGCGTCATTATATTGATGTATAGATCTAACAAAAATGAAATCTAAAATTTATAGGGTTGGAGAGATGGCCCAGTGGTTAGAAGCATATTGGTCTTGCAGAGGACCTGGGTTTAGTTCCCAGCACATACATGCTTGCTCAAAACTATCTGTAACTCCAGTTCCAGGAGATCCAACCCCCTCTTCTGACCTCATCAGGCATCAGGCATGCACATGGTGTACACACACACACACACACACACACACACACACACACACACACACACGCGCGCGCGCGCGCGCGCGCGCAAAACTAAACTATGCAAGTTTAGAGAAATCAGCCTCAATAATTACAGAAATAGAGTTTGAAAATCTCACTTTGCATGCACTTGGACTCAACAATAGCAAAGGTGCTGGTAATACTCACAAAAGCCAGAGGTCATCTGTAGTTCAGGACACAAGACTAAACATATAAATGTACATACAAAAGCTTTCTGGAAAGTAACTGGACAGTCAGAAATCTTACAAAGAGACATATCCTTTACCCAACATCCTACCTCTTGGGATTTAGGTCAGTAAACAAGTACAGGTTATTCATAATAGTAAAAATCAGCAAAATAGGCACTGGTACATTTGGTTAAAGTTCTTTTCCTCAGGAAAGAAACCCATTTCTTTCACATTTCTCAGAGCACAAATGTTAATAAGCTCTCCCTTCAGTGTGAGTGTAATAATAAGTAAATAGAATGATTCTACATAGTAACCAAATGCACACTAGTTGTTCAGATGTTCGCAACAGACTAATGCAAAGAGAAGTCTGAGATAAGCATACACACACCATCATCCTACCCCCTCTGACACTCAGCTCTGAAACAACAAACTCATACCTCTCCTGAAGAGAGAAAGTTAGTGCACAGAAATTCAACTTAAGCCCACTAAGCTCCAGGAGTGCTATCAGAGCTGCTAAACATTTCCAGCAGACCAGTGTTTTCCCAAGATATCTCTTACAGCAGCCCTTAATTCCCACTACCAGCCCCAGGACTGTCAGCAGATTTCTGACACAAGAAGGAAAAGTTTTAAAATGTAAAAGAAAGAACAGAAGAGGAAATGATGTGGGCAGGAGCTAAAATGTCAACAATCCAGAAAACGTGGGCAAGTCACTGTCTATGAACCTTTCCTCCGATCACTACCAGGCTAAGAACTCTACAAGGGAAGACCCAATTGTCTAGAGATTGTTCCGGCACGGGATGGAAATGCATCCTGATTTCTAGAGAGGATGATCATGTACTTTATTTAACATGAGCAAAACAGTTTACTTAGCCAGTTGGTGGGGGTGCACAACTTTAATCCCAGCACTCGGGAGGCAGAGGCAGGTGGATTTCTATGAGTTTAAGGCCAGCCTGGCCTACAGAGCAAGTTTCAGGATAGCCAAGGCTACACAGAGAAGCCTATCTCGGGGTGCGGGGCAGGGGAGGGGGAGGTTTACTCTAGCAAATAAGTTTTCAGAATTCCCTTATACATGCCCTATCCTTGTATGTCTCTCTGGGAAGAAAATTTTATTAACATTAATGAATGTATTCTGGAAATAAAGTACACTAAAGGCCCACCTAACCTTATAAATTATAGCCAAATGTGGTTCTTTGAAGAAACTAAAAGGAAACACACTAGCTTTTCTACTGCTGAATTTGCAAGCATTAGTAATTCACACTGCACAGTCGTCACCTATAGCACAGGGGCCAATCTTGACACTGTGTTTCCTGCTCTCTTGTCTCAGTTGATCGGCTTACAGCATACACTAGATTGCTTATTTAACATTTCCATTGTGAGAATTAAGAGTTGACCCCAAAGCTTTGGGCACAAAAACACCAATAGCCACCTTGTGTCTGTACAAGCATGCAGAAGTGTGGGTAACTCCTGAACAAGGACAGCCGTGCTACTCAGCTCTTCATCAAATCAAGTGCAAACAATCTGCTATCACATTATTTCCACTTTAACTTCATGTTCTACTTTCATGATAAATCCATAAAATGTTTATTTGGAAAAAAATCTGTTGCCAAAATATTATATGATTTAAGTACACATACCATGGCTATTAAAATAAGCGTATGTAAAGAAAAATTCCATATCCTTAAAAATGAAGCCATGTGGAGAAATATGAGAAATAACTATTTTAAACAGTCTCCTTACTTACAATGTTAAATACTCAAGTATATGGGAAAATATCTTTTTGCACAAATTTATGGAAGAAAATGACAACTATAGTATTTTCAGAAGCATTTTAAAAACTGACATTTGATGTCTCAAATCTCCCCCCAAACCTTTAAGAGTAAGTATCCATTTGAACTACATTCTTTAAAAACACACATTACAACATTAGTAAACTTCAAATTCAATCCCATAAGGCAACACTGACAGCAGACTGCCTTCTCCTTGTGCGCACTTGAAGAGGTGAGAAGTAGAGAGAACACTATCCACTTTAAAGTACTTTACCCTTCGTTAGATAATCAGGCTGGCCTTGGAAGATGACAGCTGTTTCAGTCCTCATAGAAAACTCATCGACTCCAAGGTTTCCTTACTATGAGAGAGTGTGAGATGGTACCTCAGACACTCTGCAGCCGACGGAAACAAAGGAGGGGTGCGGCTCTACTGTGAAAGAGGCACAAGAGAGGACGCTTAAAATGCATCCTTTCTTTTTCCAAAGGGGCAAAGGCCTCCCTGGGGTTACACGGACTTCGGTACTCAAACAAAGATGAGATTTGTTGAGAGGAAAAATATGTCTTTCAGGCTGAATCCCAACTAGGAGCCAGAGCAGCCTACACCCGGCATTCCATCTCAGCAAACAGGCTTTCCACAAGCATGCCACTCTTACATTTCAAATTAGCCACATTCTCAATGCTTTCAACAAAAGTTGTCATGAAACACACATACACACACAGACAAATGATTTAAATCATAAATTAAATCTAAGATGAAATACTTTTCAAGTTCACTTTATATCTTAGCATATTTTAATGTGAAAATGCCAGGCCCTGATTCATATTATAAACATATGCTAAGGTTCATATTACACATCTATAAGGTTCATATTCATATAAAAACATGCTCCTGGGAATGGAACTTTTAAAAAGAAATTAAAGTTTATTATACTTTTTTGGGGGGAAGAGAAACATAAACATCACAGCAGCACCAGTGTGGAGGCCAGAGAACAACTTGTAAGAATTCTGTCTCTTCTTCCATCTTATGGATTCTAGGGATTGAATTTAGGTCATCCAGCTGAACCTGGATAAGGGTGGGTACCTTTACTTACTGGATTATCTTGTGAGCCTATATTCCAAACATTTTTAATAAACCACATACTTGTAATGAAACTTTTATTCTCTTTTATCTATTTTCCCTTACCATTATTGTCTCTTTAAATGTGAAGAGACCTCTAATTTGAAAGTCATTTTGCATAAATTAACAGCCCTGTTACTTTTTTCGAGTGCCTAAGAACTTTAAGTACACTGAACTAGACAGTCATGAATTAAGTTTATGCTCCACTTAGGGCAGTGATAATATCCAACAACAAAAGCTCTGAAAAGCACAGGAAGAAAGAAAGAGGTCAAGTCATACACTAAGGGAAGAGAATCTGACTGACATCAAGCTTCTTATCGGCTAGGAGATAATGAAGCACCATTTTCAGAGTTCTTAGAAAAACTATCATGAACTTAGAATTTTACAACACAACTGAGGAAAAATAAATTTGCTTCTAGATATTACAAAGTCACATCTGAGATAAGTTAAAGAGTGTTTTCCCATCAAACAACTGATGATCAAAGCCTAATCCCTAGAGCCTATGAAGCACCACAAGAGAAAGGGTCTGCACACAGATGAACTAGGGATTTGAGGAGACTAACTCTAACTGCACAGGGGGCCCAATTTCACCATAAGAGTCCAGAATAAGAGGAGGAAAGCTGGCCAACAGCAGAAGCAGTAGCTTGAGAGTGGCAGCCCCAGAAGATGAAGATGAAGGGACTCCTAGTGTCCTCTGGAGACTCCAGAAGGAATCGATCTCACTGACCAGTAAATCAATGGCTTTCAGACTTCAGGCTCTAGAATTATAGAATAAATCTAGACCATTTGAGCCATGTGGCAATTTGTTTCAGCAACATAAAAATGCAAGGGTTCACAGTTTGCTACCTCTATACTACTTCTTTCTAAAGCAATTTGAGAATACAGAAAAACAACACAACAAACCAAAACAGCAAATAACAAAAGCCACTGGCACACTCTCCATCAATCTGTAGTCAAGACTGTGAACTTCCTCTTCTATGAAGCCTTAAACCTTGGCCCTGGTCTTCATCCTAGTCTCAGCCTCTCCAGCCAACTGTAAGAGGGATCTTGCAAACTCAGTTTGGTACAGATCCCCCTCACCTACACAGCTGGCCAGCCTGGCCAGCCTTTGGAGAGATTCCTGTTAGTTTATCTCTTAAGTCATTTTCTAGGCATTGAACACTGCCCCGCCCCATCACAAATTAGTCATTTTAAATCCTTATTATATTTGGAAATGAATTTTATCTAGATTCTCTTCTCCACAGTAATAATTTTGACACTGGTTTTAATAGTCCTAAACAAAACATTCCTTGCCTTTTAAAAGAAGTATAAAATAATTTTCTTTCTACAGAGTCAAAAACAGAAAACATAGGATCCAAGAAATCACAAGAGGCAACAGACATTTCCCTGTGCCAAATCCATAGCTGCCCAGAGAGCAATCTACATTAGAACAGAGAATCCAAGATGCTTTCATGAAGTTCATCCCATCCAAGTAACCTCTAGATCATCACTGTGGAGAACATGAACCAGGAGAAGCTGAAGGAACAAATCGATAGGCAACCATGACAAAAGGCACGCTGAAAGCTGAGGAGGCAGAAACTCCTAGAGAGCAGAGGACAGGGGCTGCCACAGGGAGGGAAACAGTCATCTTACTAAGTCCAAAGCCAAGCAGTCACCAGAGACCCCTAAACCTAAGAGAAACAGAACGGCCTGCCTGGAGCTGCTTGTGCTTGTTTCTGAGAACTTGATTTTCAATTCAATCTAATGGTCTTTTTTCCCCTAAAAGAATGTAAATAAGTTTTGTTTTTTGTTTTGTTTTACTTATACTGAGAGCTCCTCCATCTTCCTACCAAAATCAACAGTTCTTGTAAGTAATGGTTTTAATGACTTATGATGATTTTCTGATTGGATCATGAACCATGCTGTACCAAAAAATAGATTGGGGGCTCTTGCAGTGGACTTGGATTTGGTTCCCAGCCACCCACATGATAGTTCACAACCAAACGTAACTCCAGTTCCAGGGGATTAAATACCCTCTACTGACCTCTGCAGGCACCAGGGACACACGTGGGGCACATACAGATATATATATATATATATATATATATATATATATATATATATATATATATATATATATATGTGTGTGTGTGTGTGTGTGTGTGTGTGTGTGTGTGTGTGTGTGTGTGTATAATATATATACACATATATACACACTCAGATACATAAAAGTGAATAAATCTTAAAAACTATGTTTTTTTAACATGTTTAAATGCTAAGACCTTAATAACTTCAGCACTTACGTTGCCTTGCTCTCAACCCAAAGCTAGAACACTCAAGCAGAAGTAAATAGATTACATTCAAAGTACAACTGAAAACAAATCAAGACAAAAGATCCTGAGGGGTCACCAACTCTGACTCGTGGTTCAGTGCAAAATGAAATGAGTGTGGACACCCACAGCTGCTCTCCCAAAATGGCTTACTCTGAAACAGCATCCTGGTCTATCTCGAGCAAGGGCCTCAGCAGGGAATCCTCTAAGAAGCACTGCCCAATGTGCCCCCCTGCCCTTCACTGCCAGTTTAACACATCAACACAGTCCACTTCCATATATCTCAATTGGTAACTCCGCAGTACACAAATGTCTTCCCAAAATGTGCAACTTCAAGAAAAACTCTTCTCTCCCCCCTTCTTCCTAAACTCTTACATTAATCTTAGAAAAATCACTTGGCTTCCCGCCCTCTCTCTTATGTTCACTTTGGAACAACAACAAAAGATTCTAATCAAAGTTGCAATTATAAAAATAGTACAAGTAACCATGGGAAGGGTAAGAAAGCCAGGGAATCCTCAGAAACAACCGAATGTCCCCCCAAACAGCCATGTTTCCACATCCATTTCACATACATCCCTCTGCATTAATAAGCAATATCTCATAAAATAAAAGCATACCAAAGAAATATGCCTAAATGCTTTAATATTATCTTTTCATTATCAGTGAATGCCTTACCATTGCATTAAAAATATTCCTTACATTACTGTCAGAATTATTATCAATCAACATTACCATTGTGTCATGCTTTAAATATTTTTCTTTAAATTTACAAAATACATATATGCAAACCAATTTCTATTAGGAGTTCAAATGTCAAAGGCAAGCAGATTTTGGAGGCTGGGGGACCACTGTTTTCCTCTTCCCCAACAGTGACCCAGCAACACAGCTGGGGCTCAAGGGCAGCAATTAGGCTGCAGCTCCCACTTTTATATTTGTCACATTATTGTTCGATTTCCTTCCAATTGGTCCTCAGCTGCCACCCTGACAGCCTTACCCAGTCCCCACACCCCTCTGTGTGGTAGGAATAAAAAGATTTAACAGTTTATGGCAGGTGAGTTGTTTGTAAGTACACATGCTTAAGATAAGTGAGAGCAGGGTAAATGCCCAATACCTTAAACATAAAACATCTAACATCGGGTAGATATTCAACATTTCTATAAAAACAAGTTACATTTTTAACAATTTCTGAGCCGGGCGGTGGTGGCGCACACCTTTAATCCCAGCACTTGGGAGGCAGAGCCAGGCGGATCTCTGTGAGTTCGAGGCCAGCCTGGGCTACCAAGTGAGTTCCAGGAAAGGTGCAAAGCTACACAGAGAAACCCTGTCTCAAAAAATAAATAAATAAATAAATAAATAAAAATAAAAAAAAATAAACAATTTCTGAAAATGCTTCTATAACTTACTTCCCAACACCTAGAAAGAAACAAAATAAATTTCTGAAAGTCTAAAAAAACAAATGCTGATAAGGACTCAGTATAAGAGAAGATCTTTTTTCCCCTCACTCAAACTAAATCAAAACCTCAGCTGTAGGTGACTGCTGTACACTGCCCATTTTCCTAAAGAGAACTGGCTAGAGCTTTTGGTCTCTAGATTTCCACATAACTACAGAAGTTTAGTGACATTAGTTTACATGTCTCTTCTACTAACTCTAATCCCCATGAACAGAAGACAGTCTCTCTTCCATGTTGGTCTCTTTGGAATCTATCAGTGTCTCATACATGTTTTCCACTACAAAAGTGTATTTCTGCTTTCTCTTACATATTTACTCTATTTTAAAATTCTGTTTATAGCTAGTATTTACATTTTTATGGGCTCTAACACTTAGACACAAGCAGACACAATTTCTTTAAATTGGCACTTCTGATTATTTACAAGTCTTTCACAAAGTAGGGCACCTGGGAAGGATGGGCACCTGCGCCTTGTCTGTAGTATTTATACTCCACCTACTTCCTCAGTGCCTCCTCCCCTGTGTCTTGCTCAGTCTCACTTTCTCTACCTCAAGGCTCCATGCTCCCTGAGGCTCCCATAAACCTTCAGGTCCAGTGGAAAGCTTTCAGCCAGGGCACCACCTAGAGCCTTCTCCCACACTCCCCTCTCCCCACTTCCAGGGAACAAAAGGATGTTTAAAGTCAAGGATCCAAAAGAAGCATGGGAGAAGGCTGGCCGGCTCCTCCTTGTCTCTCAACCTCTGTCTCCAGGCACCTGCTCTCTCTGCTCTGCTCTCCTCCCTGTTCAGGAAGGTACCTCCCCCATAGGAAGGCTTGGAAGCGCCTGGCTGTGTTAGTCACTACTGAATAAGTTCATCTAAGTGAAGCAGAGTGAAGGAGCCACTGGAAAACCCAATGGTGTGTCTTCCAGTCAGCCAGTGGAGGATATTCTGTGGCTTACTTCTTAAGACAAAACTGAATCACAACCATCACCCAGAAGCCTCAAAATCAGAGCAGAACTCCTCCACTTTGTACAATGATTCACAGAGAAAAGAGAAACAAAAGGAGGTAATAATATTTAAACAGCATTACTACTGATGAGAAATATAATTACTAACTGTTGAATCTGAATGTAACTCCCACCTTTGGGGGCAGGGTAGAATGACACATTACCAACACAAGATGTTTATGATACTCACAACCAAGACAAGACATGAGTCACTTCACTTACTTTGCCTCGCCTACTGCTGCTAACAAACTCAAGATTATACCTTAACTGTTTTTATAGCAGGATGATTGTCTTAATAGATGACACAAGAGTAGTTTGCAACAACTCCTTATTTGTGGATGTTCCAGAAGCTGGTTACTGAGCTATTACCACCTGACACATACTGTGCTAGGCTTTAACATGCTTAACCTCACTCCCTATAACAACAACCTACACGTTAGCTTATGACCTAAGTCTAGTTTTCACATGGGAGATTGGAATGGAGAGGTTAAACAATTAAGGTCATACAGGAATTAAGCTACAGAGCAGGACTGAAATCCAGGCTGTCTGTTTCAATGCCATGTTTGTAACCACCTCACATGTTTGTCCAAGTATGTTATGGCAATCTTATTACAGCTCCTCCTACTGTCACTGGTCCTTACAACACTTTCCTTAGAAACAAATCAGAAACTCTTAATCCGCTCGCCTCCATCTCGTGAATGCTAGATTATAGGAATGTCCTACCATGCCCAGTTTTTCGCCTATAAGTCCTTACAGTTGTATTCTAGATTCCAATAGCCTTCTAATCTCACCAAATTGTTGGTCATTTATGCAAAATGGAGACTAATAGTGTCTAAAGAATATAAGAACAACTTACACACATTCTTTGAGATAGCAACCGTGCCTTTCTATTATGTTTTGGGTTTAGGATAAACACAGAAAATAACAAAAAGTTGCAAAACTTTGACAAATAGTCACCTGATGTATAAAGTAAACACCATGCTTTTGGTTGATACTGAATCAACCACCTTCACGATTACAGGAAGATGCTATTGAATCATTTCATTTATTCTCTTTCTACAGCTATTCCCAGGACATTCAGAAAAGAAGCACGTACACTTACAGTCACGACAGTAAAAGCTTGTACTGAATTTGACCCTGTATGCATTAACAAAAAATAATGCAATTGGAGCAGATTTTGTTTGCAAGGTGTTGCTGATGTTGTTTCAGCCAAGTCTCACAACACAGCCTAGCTGACCTAAGCCATTACTACAGCCCAAGCTGTCCTTGAACTCAGGATCTTCCTGCCTTAGCCTCTCAGTACTGGGATTAAAGGCATGTGCCACCACTGCAAGCTATAGGCATAAGACAAAAGGAACGGAAGGTGATTTGTAGATTGCTTACTCCAATAGCACACAATTCCAGACAGTTTGGAAAACGTACTTTCAATCAAATATTCTATTTTCAATTCTTTTAAAAATGGTGTGTAAAAGCCAAACTCTGCCAAAATGGACACAAAGTGCCTACTACAATTAAATATGAAGAGAGAACTGCATTGCCATGCTTGGAAGAGTCTAAGCATTGGTCCCTAGTTCAAACTGGAGCATAATGCCATCAAAGTGAGCATTCTGATTAAAAAAAAAAATGATTCAATCAATCAATATAATCTTGTCTCAAGAAAATGTCACCCAATTACTTTTTTCTAAGTGCTCTAGGGGCTGGAGAAATGGCTCCGCAGTTAAGAGCACTGTCTGCTCAGGCAGAGGATCAGAGTTCTACTTCCAGCACCCACACAGCAGATCACAACTGTCTGTAATTCCAGTTCCGGGGAGTCCAATGCCCTCTTCTGGCCTTCCAGGGCACAGCACACACATGTTTGCACTTATATATATGCAATCAAAACATCCATACAAATAAAATAAAAAAATAAATTTTAAAGGGCCCTAAACTCAAAAATGGACTCTCAAAATTCTCACAACACACAGCTATTTTAAACACAACTCAATAATTCTAAGCAACCTTATACACAAACAAGCATTTCAAAATGTATGTATATGTGTGTTTAATATGAAATGGTATTCCTTACATTCAATTACTACTATTATGCTAATACAGTTGCTGTGTTTGGTGGCTCCTATACTAAATAAGATGTGCTCTACATAATAATTACCAAAAGTGATATACAAATGTGCTAGTCGCTCATCAGGGGCCAGATGAATTAAGTTAGCAATGAAAGGCCTGGCTCACAGATAACAGATAGCATTTATTCTGCACAGTCTAAAATCTATCTCATTTAATCTCCTCACATCAAAACCATGAAGTAAGTATCATTACTGGTCATTAAACAGGCAGGAACATTATTAGGTTAATTAACCTGCAAAGATCATTCAGCTTTTAAGTTCTCGAGTGACATTCGGACCAAAGCAATAAGGTAAGGCTTCAAGGTTTTTAAACCTGTCATGTGGTCTATAATCAAAAGGACAAGAAAACTTGTCAGCATAAGCTCAACACAGCATTAAATAAGGGCAAGAGGCAAGGAAATACCCAGAGTCAATAAGACAATGAGAGGAAACAAAATAAAGAGAACACAAGAGAAACACAGAGAAAGAAACAAGGCCCCATGGAAAGAACAGCTGCTGGGATCAGCTCACACACACATTCGCTGAGCTCCTCTACCTGTCAGGTAACACAGCTCCACCTTGCTCAATACCAAACAACCCCACTGCCAGTTACATTTTACAGAAATAGTCAGTCTGCACATTTCAAATGAGAAAAGTGAAACTCGGGGGTAAAGCTACCCATCTTAAGCTATGTTACTGTGAGAGCCTCAAGTTCAGCACACACTAGAAGGCGCCAAGGCACACCGCCACAAAATACACAAAAAGAGAACATGTTTGTCGACTTCCCAATTAATAAATCATATGCTACTAAGAAAATAGCACACAGTAACCAGGAAGTGGGCTGGCTGATTTCCGTGACCTCAAATCAGCTCGCTCGGGTTCTGTTTGTACAAGCAGCTATCCTCCTCCAGTCAGAGGAAAGCTGTGATGGCTCCAACACTGCTGACTCCACTGCACTCTGAGGGATAAAGTCTCTGCAGTTTTGCTTCACTAGTATTAGAAAGTGCCAAGGAGTTTTAAAGATACAAAATGGACTTTTGTAGAATCTGCTTATTATAAACAAGTACACGAGTTTTTCCAAAGTTAAACTGAAGCAGTCCGGTATTATTTCATATACCACTAGTACAATAAAACTTTATATTAAAAATATTTTACTAGTTACCAATTGCAAGTTGCTGGGCAAGAAAAAGAAGTTCTTCACAAAGGGTCTTTATTTATAAATACTCTATTTTTTGTCTCCAATTTATATTCTAGTTAATAGAATTCAGTGCTACACTTATTTTATTCAAACTCCTTTCAATATCTCTTTTATAAACTTACATGGCACATACATCCTTTGAAGCAAAGATTTATTAATTCTGAAGATCAAACTTTAAGGCAGTATTTTTAACATACCTACCACTGGCAATTTATGGTATCTAAATATTGTACAAAGACTTTAGTATTTCCGAACAAAGACAGTTTCATAAAGCAAACTCAATACCATCTACAAAGCTTAAGAGACAGAGCATGAATTTATTGTCTTCCTGCTTCCATGAAGGCACAGCTGCTTCAAACAGCATCCACTTACTAAAACTTACACAAACTCAACTTTGATATCACTTTGAATATCAATGTGAATAATTTAAAAGTAGAGCCAGGGGCCTGAGGGGATGGCTCAGTTGGTAAAGTACTTGCCCTAGCCAAGCATGAAAATCTGAGGTTGAGCCTTAGCACCCACTAAAAAACTGCCGAGTGTCTTGGTGTATGCTTGTAACACCTCAGCACTGGCGTGATGGGGACAGGCAGACCCTGGAGTTGGCTGGCAAGCCAGCTTAGCAGAATCACTAAATCCCAGGTCCCAGGGAGAGACTATCTAAAAAACAAGGTGGATGGCTCCTCAAGTACACTCTCAAGAATATCTATAGTTTCCACACACACACAAGTACGTAATGTATACTCTCATACTTGTGCACCCACACACAAACACATAAATAAAACCAGACTTGACAGGGACAAACTCTTAACTTACATGACTAATAAAATATAAGCATTTTCCAACTGTCTGGTGAGAAACCTGTACAACTGTATTATGTTATACAATATACATAACACTACTGTATCTTCAATGAACACCAAATCCGGTGTGTGTGTGTGTGTGTGTGTGTGTGTGTGTGTGTGTGTGTGTGTGTGTGTGTGTGTGTGTGACAGTGCCGTATAGCCATCAAAGGATGGATACCTTGTGGGAACAGTTCTCATCTTCTGCCCTGAAGGCCCTGGGATAGGACGTGCACCAGCAGGCTTGACCGCAAGCACACTGAGCCATCTCACAGGCCCTATTCTTGGCATTTTTGTTGGTTACCAGCAGGGTGGGAGGTAAAGTTGCCAATGCTTAATCCTGAGACAAATTTTGAAAAATAGCTATTAAAATAACTACAATTTACCTAGTTGTATGTTTATTCAAGGGATTTATGCCACCTGTGTGTTTGGACCGTGCAGCAGGAGGAAGTCTGCCCAGATAGCCAGAGGAGATCCATACCAGCAGGACAGGACAAAGCTCCAGACCCCTTAGGAAGATGCCTGGAGAGAATGGGCCACACTGCTCCAGGCACCCAGGAAGAACTGGCTTGTCTGAGAGGGGACAATCTGTTACTTGTCATCTTCGCTCTCTCCGTAGGACATGTTCTCTAGCCTTAAAACTCACTGCCTCAGTTGTACAGTTTTCCCTTCACTCTTTTACTCCCCTTGCTGATTTTTCTCTCAATTCTGTTCATTACTTTTCTTTGGCTTACTCTTCAGACATGAGGTCTTTGGCGTTCACTTGCTACCTGAAGATTTTACGTTTTATCAGTTCCAACTGTGCAGCAACTCCTAAAGGCAGTATGTAACAATGGTGAGTTTCCTGAGACACTGAATATAAAATCACTGACATGCCTCGCTGCCCAGCTAGTTCCTGTCAATGTAGCTCTATTTTTCTCTATCGCAGCCCAGAAGGCCATGGGGGCGGGGGTGAGAGTGGAGGTGAGGATTACCAACAAAACCTAAACAAACAAAACAATGCAACAGCCTCTGAGAGGAAAAGTGGTATCCTGGAAGTAATTTAAAAACGTTTAGATACATTTATTTTGTGTGATGAGTGTTTTGCCTGCACGTATGTCAGTGCCCCACACGTATGCTCTGTACCTACAGAGGTCAGAAGAGATCATCAGATCCCTGGGAACTCAAGTCAGAGACAGCTGTAAGTCACTGTGTGGGTGCTGGGAATCCAACCGAGTCCACAGGAAGAGCAAGTGTTCTGAACCGCTGAGCCACCTCTCAGTCCACTGAAGTAAGTTTGACTTGAGGGATTTACTAAGGCAACACAGCACAACCTCTCCAGATACATCTACAGCAGTCATAAAATCATGTATCTCCCCAGATTTGTGTTTGAAACTTTTTATATGAAACTTAACAATAAATCATCAACACACTGTGTAAAATGAAACAAAATGACAACACGGGCAGTACAGACTGTAACAAAATACACAAAAATGCTAATGTGAACTAACAATACTTCAGAGACAAGCAAATGTGCAATTCTAGTTTCTACAACCCTTTACTCTCCTGAATTTCTAACAGACATTACAAACTGGGATTTTAAAAATATAAAGAATTTAGAAATACAGGGCTAGAGAGATGGCTCGGGAGGTCAAGTGCTTGGCTTGCTACACATGTAAAAGTTGGGCACAACAGATTACATCTCTACCCAGTGCTTGGGGCCAGGATCTGAGACAGGAGAGTCCCTGGAGCTTGTTGGTCAGCCATTCTAGCCAAATAAGCAATTCCCAAGTTCAGTGAAAGAGATTTGTCTCATAGTCTCAAAAAAAAAAAAAAAAAAAAAAAAAAAAGGCAAAAGTGGAGAGTGACAGAGGAAGATCTCTGGCTTCTCTATTCTCTCTCTCTCTCTCTCTCTCTCTCTCTCTCTCTCTGGCTTCTATATTCTCTCTCTCTCTGGCTTCTATATTCTCTCTCTCTCTCTCACTCACTCACACACACACACACTCACACACACACACACAAACACAAGCATACACTATACATGTATACCATACACCTAAAAATATAAATATAAAAATATTTTTTTAAAATCTCATTGAAATTGTAATTTATAGTTTTTAAAATTTTTACAAACACATTTTAAGCTTTTTAACAACTGTGCTAAATAGAAAGCTAAACTTTCTCAATTTTCTTATGAGACTTTAGCCAGATAGTTAAAAAACTTAAAAAAAAAAGTCAGCTACAGTAATCAAAATAATTCTCCCCTATCCCTATGGATATCTAAAAATTTCACTGACCATAACTAGTGGCCAGTCACATAAGTGAATGAAAAGCAGATGAAGAACACAAAAGATGTGTCTTCTCTTGGAAAAATGAGAGGGATTAAACTTTCCAATACATTATTTACTAATTCAAAAATTATAATCACCATTTATTGCTACTGCATCTAACTACCACAAATACAAACGTCTAAAAACACAGTTCCTCCAAAAGGTCACAATCTCCTTAAGGAAGGGAGACTGCAAATACTGCCCCTTAATAACGTTAACAGTGAAGTCGCTTACCTACAAAGCAACATGTGACCAAAGTGTTAACAATAATGGCAGGAACTCTTCACTTAACAAGAGTCACAATGCAGCAATGAAAATGCAGGGTCCTTTGTGACTGGACCGGCTGTCTCACTTATGACCACCTGAATGCTGGCCTGGAAAGGCAAGTTAGTTACTCATACTCTGACTATTTTCTCTCACTCTCTTTCATCACAACATTCCATCACACCCGGATAATCATCCCGTGGAACAGAACTTACGTACATACAAGAAAATCAGAGGGATGGGGATACACTTAAATGTAGAGTGCTTGCCTAGTATATGCCAGGCCCTGGATCAACCTGAACCAAAATGAAAGAAAAAGAAACAAGTAATAAATAAGAAAAAGAAAGGAAGAAAGAAATCACTGTGCAGACTAAAGGAGACCATGTGTAACCACAGCACTAGGCAGGGGAATCCAGGAGGGTCCTTGGAGCTCGCTGGCCACTGCTCTATCCCAACCGGCTCTAGGTTCACGAAAGGCCCTGACTCAAGAAAATCAGATGGACAGCAATTAAGTAAGGTATCTGACATCGACTTCAGGCTCCCACACACATGTAACTGTACATAAACCTGCACACCCATGTGCACACATAGACACAAACACACACTATCAAACCAGGTATAATATTATTCTGTGCTGGCTAGTTTTATGTCTAGTTGACATAGCTAGAGTCATCTGGAAATAGGGATCTTAACTAACAAAATGCCTCTACCAGACTGGCTTGTGGACAAGACTGTGGTGCATTTTCTGGACTGAGGAATGATGACAGAGGGCCCAGCTCATTATGGGTCATATATGCCACCTCTGGGCTAGTGATTCTTAGTGTTATAAGAAAGTAGGCTGAGCAAGAACGAGGAGCAAGCCAGTAAACAGTATTCCTGCCTATAGCTCTTGCCCTGACCTCCCAGATGATGGACAATAGGCTGTGAGCTGAAATGAACCCTCGAGTTGCTTTTGTTCATGGAGTTTATCACAGTAATAGACAGTCTGACTGGGACGAACACCTATAACCCAAGCACTTTGAAAGCTGAGGCAGGAGAGCTGCTGAGAGTTGGAAGCCAGCCTCGGGTGACAGACTTATACCCTATCTCAAAAGATAAATAAATAAACAAAATGCTACTCAAGCTGGGGAGGTAGCTCAATGGAAAATCATTTGCTACACAAGCCTAAAGATCAGAGTTTGCATTCCCAGAGCCCATGAAAAAGACACACATTTTATAGTGTGTCTACATAATCTGTTGCTCATCCTTGCATACATAGAAACACAAATAATTTAAAGCTATTTGGGGGCTGAGACAGGAAGACCACAACTTCAAGACCTGTCTGAACAACGAAGTGAGGTCCTATTGCAAAATTAAAAATTAAAAAACCTAAGGATGTATGTAGCTCCATGGCAGAGCACTTGTCTAGTCTGCAAGAAGCCCTAGGTTCAGTCAGCAGTGCCATAAACAGAGAGAAGAAGGTGGAGATTCAGTGAAGAGCGTCTCCAACTCATTGAGGAAACTGCCCAAAGTAACAATCCACTTATAACACTCATCTAAATTACTTTTAATAAATATAACCAACTTGACAATGCAGCAAGAAAAACTAGAAATGACATAAATAACTATCAATCAAGCTATTAAAAACCATGAAGCAGGGGCTGGTAAAAGAGCTCAATGACTAACATTTCCTACTATCAAGCCTGGTGACCTAAGTTTGATCCCTGGGACTACATGGTAGAAAGAACTTACACAAGTTGTCCAGGGCACGTGCATACATGTATATACATACACGCATATACACACGGATGGATGGACAGACAGATGGATAGAATACAAATGTTTTTAAATCTTGAAGCAAAATTACACATACCAGCTAGGCACATGCCTTTAATGCCAGCACTCAGAAAGTAGAGGCAGGCAGATTACTGTGAGTTCAAGGCCAGCCTGGTCTTTAAAAGAAAAATAAAATAAAATTACATGTACTCTTTTGGATTCATCTCCAAGACATAATTTAAGTATGTAGTTGAGGGGAACAGCCCACAAAGCCAGGTTCTGAAAATTGGCCAGAAATGCCAGGGGTTAGAAGAAACTTGCATAAAGACACTGTAATCCAGTGGTTGTTTGGAGAACTGACACAGGCAGCTGAATGGAGAACACTGATGTCTCACTCGGTCACCTTCTGTGCACCTCTAAGTGTTTATCATGGGTAATTACCACCTAGTCGAGACACAAAACATTTTTTTTCTTGGAAAGATAATTAACATTGGAAGAAAACTTCTTGGGAAAAAGGTGAAGATTTAACCCAGCTTGTCCACACAAGGAACCAGACTGTGTCAGGGGAGACTTGGGCACAGGGTGGCTCAGCTTTCTGACACACACATGCCTCCTTCACCCACTCACTTTCTTTGCTGCTCTAAAAGCAGTGATGCAAATGAAGAGATAGACACAATGACCAAGACCATGGCTACTGCTTCTTCTGTGATCAAAAGACAACGAAGCAAGTTCTTCTCCCACCAGGCCGTTCAGGAAGGAGTGTGCACATAATGAACAGAGGGGGAAAAGTGTCTATGTCACATCTTCTCAATACATGAACAGAAGAGAAGGTCCAGAGAAACAAATTTGATCGCCTCAGTGATGAACAAAATGGAAAGATTTAAAGGTCACACAAATGCTGACAGGACCAAACACTGTGCTAACAAGAGCTGGTTCCAATATTTCAGAACTAAGTATAAGCCAAGGAACAGATAACACTGTAATGTTCCTGGTCAGTTTACCTACCTGAAACACATCTGAGTTGTTCTGAAATCAATGTCTTTGGGAATTTCTTTTTTCTTTTCTTCCTTTCTTTCTTTCTTTCTTTTTTTTTTTTTTTAAAGTAAGTGCCTTTAGAGCTTTGGGAAGATTTTTCCTTTAAACTGCTTTGCACATGGTACTAATTTTGCCAACCAACCACAGTTTTGCCAAAAAAAATACTGCTTTTCAAAAACAAAACTTTCAAGGTTTTAATACATACAAAAGGCTTTAACAAACTTGTTTACAAATATTACCATCCTTGTGAATTATACTTTATTTTTAATTTTTTATTTTGTGTGTATGTACATTCAAGTGCGTGTGCACATAAGCATGTGTGCACATGTCTGTGCAGGCCAGAAATCAATACCTGTTGTCTTCCCCAGTCACCTGTCACTTTATTTTTTTTTGAGACAAGGTCTCTAGCTGAACCTGGAGCTCACCAATCTGACTAGACTGGCTGTCAAATTAGTGTCTTGCTCTGTCTTCCTGATTCTGTTCCCTGGGGATCTGAACTCAAGTCCTCATGGTTGCACAGCAAGCGATTTATCACTTGAGCCATCTCTATAGCCTCTACATGATTTTAATAGAGTCAATCTAGTGGGGTCCTTCAGTTTATAAAATAATGATCCATAATTGATCATTTCACAAACTCCCCATGTGAAAGGCAAGATACCTGGCCTCAATATGCTTACAACCAATGAACGTGCCTTTCCCCTAAGAAAGGTACTTACCACAAGACTTTATCAGCAATGAAAGGCATTGGGGGCTATTCTCAAAACACAATACAATCTATGGGGGACACCAGGTTACTACATAATACCAACTGTTTCTTACTTGGAGAGAACTATTAAGCAGTTGGTAACTTAATCTGAAGAGGAGCTTTATAGCGGCAATTAACGAGGCAATTCCACGTAGTTTATCTGGTAATTAAAAGAGGTTTATTTCAGGGGTAACTTACAACCAATAAGGGGTCAATTACAGAATCTGAGAAAGATGAAGTGCAGTCCAGCATAGTTCTCTGGGGAACTCTGACTTGGTCTGCAAATCCAGCCTCCAGGACCATGAGGAGCTAAGAGAGCGAACACGTATGTACCTCAGGTCTTAAGGGGTCTCCTCTTGGCCACATCCCAGGGGCAGGTCATAGGAGGTGTGGCAGTTACTTACTGCCACACTAGGGGCAGTGTTTCAAGGTCAAAGCTGGAACAGCTACCCACTACATAGCTTATCTAAAGTTAAACAAAATCTCAATGTGAACACTCTCTGTTATTTCAATATCATGAACAAGCATCTTTTGACTTTTCTTATAGGCCATGCCTGACCTCTGGCCCATTTGCTCCAGAAACCAGAAGCTCAGGCTGCTCTCATACCACAAGTGCACAGGAATGCCAACAGAAACTGAAGTTACTTCCTTTTAAATGCTATCAAGCACTATAATCTTTTGGAAAATGTGGTTATCTTCTATTACAACATACTGTAGAAAGGGCTTTCCTGTGGAATTCTGTACAGAATGCATAGATATCAGTAAACATTTAAAAAATTCAGCTCTCCTAAAGTCTAAAGTCAAGAGCTTCACAACAGTCTATTTCTTTACCAAACCAATTCTGTTCCAGAAAATTAATCCATCTACCAAAAATTTCACTCCATTTTTTCATTTGCTTTTTTCCAGTTCAACAGTACTCTAAATAACCTTCTCGGCTACTCGCTGATGTCAGCCTGGGCAAGTCACAGCTTGCCAGAGCTTGAGTCTCTTCAATTGTAAGAAAAAAGAAGTCAGATGAACATTTACTGTCGGGGTAAGCCAGGTAATATTTAGAGCATGTTATAATACTCTAAACAGATCTTCAAGCATTCTATCACCTGCTAACTCAAACAACCCTATACTGTAGCCACAATTATTAAGTTGCATATGAGTTGCATATACTCTCAAGTTTCCACATGTCTCCCACATCAGGTGGCAGAGCAGGGTCTGAACACAGACAGTTGGAATCCAGAATCCACACTCATTAAGCTATAGCTGCCTATTAATTATAAAATAATCACCTTGCGAGCTCATAAAATTCCTGTGAAGTTCACATTTAGACTCATTGAAGCATCTGAAAGCTTTTAAGTGCTATGTACATATAAGGTACTTATTACCAAAATCATGATTGACTGATAAAATTGACTACTGAGTTTTAACTAAGTAAGCTAAACTTTTTTATTTTTATTTGTTTAAGCTTAAAGGATTGGACTTTAAAGCTCAACCTCACATGAATATCCCTGAAAGATCTCTCACTAGGTCACTCAGTTTCTCCTCCAATGCTTCCAGAAATGAAAATCTCACAAGCTCACAGGTCAGCCCATTCCAGCTTGAAATGTTTTTGCTATTATTAGAAATGCCTTCCTTTTTGTCCAAAACAAAATTAGGCTTTTTCACATGACAGCCCTATAAATACAAACCACTGACATGTTCTCACACTGCTCAACACATGACAGTTAGTAAAGTCCTCTTTAAAACTTAACTTTCCAAATTTAGTGTGATACCCAAGAAGAGGCTCAAGTGAGCTCAGCACTAGACTTTCCTGAATTTACAGGCATCACCTCGCCCTCCAGTTCTTGGTTTGCAAGGTGATTATGGATATATTAGCACTGACTTAATTAAAATCTCTCAGTCCCCTTAGCAATTTTCTCCATCTCAATACAGAACTTGATACTGTATCATTTTTAATTAAATGTTTTTTTCATCATTGTCCATGATTCTAGTCTGTAAAGATCTGTGTAAATCTAAACTTCATATCCATCCTTTGTCTCTATCAACTATACTTTCTCCATTCCCTTCATAAATCCAGTTATAACTAAATTTTCATCCTAGTCACCAAAAGACCGTTGAATAATCTAAAACCCTAAGACACACTAGCTAATACCTTGACTCTGACTGAAAACAATAAATTAAATAAGGTCTATCAATTAATTATGTGATCCCTACATGACATTTTCTCCACCATCATTTCTTCTTCTAGATTATAGCAGGTACATAGAAGACTCTATTAAATACCTGCTAACACTCCAAATATCATCAGCAGTTCCTTAGGCTACCTGTTCTTTCAATGTGTGTGTGTGTGTGTGTGTGTGTGTGTGTGTGTGTGTGTGTGTGTGTGTGTGTGTAATATATATATGAAAAAATAGAAAAAATGTTTTTTTGGTTTTGGTTTTTGGTTTTTGTTTTTTTTTTTTTCAGGAGACAGGGTTTCTCTGTGTAGTTTTGGTGCCTGTCCTGGGTCTTGCTCTGTAAACCAGGTTGGCCTTGAACTCACAGAGATCCACCTGGCTCTGCCTCCCAAATGCTGGGATTAAAGGCGTGCACCACCACTGCCCGGCAAAAAAATGGTTGTTTTAGCTAGTTCATGTCTATAATGCCTTAGATTTTCCTAAGAAATGTTTTCTTTGAATAAAGGAATAATAAAACTTTCTAAAAATATTTTTAAATTTTTCAAAGATATTTATCATTTACTTGTGGGTAGATGAGTCTGTGGGGACATGTACCCCAGCCTATATATAGAAGTCAAAGGATAATTGGTTCTCTCCTACCATGCAGGTTCTGGGGATCAAACCTGGGTTGTCTGGCTTGGTAACATCTTACCCACATTGAGTTACGTGCAGCCTAGCAGCCTTGTTTTTTGTGACAGGGTTTCTCACTAGGTCTTGGGCTCATAAAGCTAGCAAGCCCCAGAGATCAGCTTCTGTCCACCTCCCTAGTGCTGGGATTGTGAATGTTGTCAATTCTTATGTGGGTTCTGGGAATTAAACTCCAGTCCTGAACTATCTCCCTAGCCCTTCTCATTCTCTCACTTCTTACTGGTTAGAAGCTCTCTCTTCCACCTTCCAACAACACCCTTTACAGTGCAATCTCAAGAAGCCCCCAAAGTCATTTTATTTTCTGTATATCCCTTAACCTTTTCCTTCTCAAAGAACTAAGTAGTGGCTGTAGATTCTCTTCTGATTCTTCTAGCCTATGAGTATAATCCAGCCCCAATTTGCTCTACTATAACTCTAGTGCACTTTCCTAAAGATAGGCATATACCACTATTGGCACATAAGCTTTTCTTCCCTTGTAAATATAAGAAGTTGTCATTGCTATCATTTTTATCTTACTAACAAATAACTTGGTAGCTGGAATTGTCCTTGAAAAGCAATCCCTTTCATTGTCCCCATAACCTCCTAACATACATACTTAAATGGATTTATACGTGTATAATTAAGTTCTGCTGTCAGGCTCAAATTCTTACTGGAAAAAAAAAGAGGATTATAAATAATAACAAGATTTTATAAACTCAAAAATGTCAAGAGTAATTCAACAGGGAAATGACAATCACTTAAACAAATGGTTCTGGAATAAACAGGTTATCTCTATTAGGGAAAAATAACTTGGCTATTACTTTTCACAGTACACAAGAATTAATTTGCAATAAATCACAGATCTATACACAAGAACAAAAATTACCAAATTTGTATCTTCATAGCACTGAGATAGGCAAATTTCAATGGTTTGTAACTCCAGTTCCAGAGGATTCAATGCCCTCTTCTGGACCTCCAAGGTCACCAGGCACACAGAATATATATACATCAAGCAAAGCATTCATAGACATAAGATTAAAAAAAAAAAAAAACTTTCTAAAATATTGAAACTCCTATTCTGTTAGAAATACTATAAAAAATGAAAGGCAAACAAACACTGGAAAAAGACATTTGTAAGACATCTGCTATCTGATAAAAAGCTTATTTCTACTCAGAATATATAAAAATTTTACAACTCCATATATAAAAAGATAACAGGCTGGTGTTTTTTAATAAGCAAAAATGTATTTGAACAGACACATCACAAAAGAAGACATCTGAATGGCCAAAAATTATATATGCAAAGACAGCATCACTCATCATCAGAGGGAGGCAAATCAAACTACAATGATTTATCTGCTCTAAAGTCAAAGGAACCACAGAACCAAGTGCTGACAACACTGAGGAGCACCTAGAACTCGCAGAAAGTAGTGGTGCAAAGACACAGTGATTCAGCCACATCACAGAGAGGAATCGTACATGTTAACAATAAACTTTGCTACACTACCCAGCACCTCATTGCCAAGTACTTATCCCAAAGAAATGAAAACGTATTTATAAAGACTGTGTGAACATTCAGACAGTCCAAAACTAGGAACAATCTAAATGTCAGCTGGTGAACAGATCGGCAAATTGGTCAATTCATTGGAATTGGAATGCTGCTCAACAAAAAAAAGAAGAGAACTACCAATAGCAGACTGCCACCAATTTCAAACCGAAGACCTCATACTGTGTAAACCCATTTCTATGAAACTCTAGAGAACACAGAATTACAGTGTCAGAAAGTGCAGCAGTGGGTGCCTGAGGCTGTCAGAGCACACTGCACAAGAAAACAAGAATGTTTAGGATTC
The DNA here is from genome assembly GCF_049852395.1 of Peromyscus maniculatus bairdii. Lineage (NCBI taxonomy): Eukaryota > Metazoa > Chordata > Mammalia > Rodentia > Cricetidae > Peromyscus > Peromyscus maniculatus. Next base: position 82,488,397 of record NC_134856.1, on the reverse strand, counting down.
TTGATGAAATTTTCTATATCAGGAAGTGATGTGACTATAAAATTACCAAAATTCATTAAACTGGACTTTAAATGGATGGACCTTATTTTATATAAATTACACAGCAATAAACCTGAAGGGGAAAAAAAAAGCTCTGACAATCACTGGGCATTTTAAATTTTGCTTTATTATACCCCAACTTCATATTTTCAAGCATGTACCTTCTAATCTGCCACCTCTAGATTGTTATACATGCAAAGAACTGGATAGAGATAAGCAGTACAAAAAGTGTTCACCGGCCAGCTCTGCTGCAGCCCGCAGCCTTCCAAACAGGGCCTGCGTCCACTGCACCACTCATGGCACCGACTTTGGAGGCCATTTGCTTCCTCAAGGTTTTACTTAAGTGATAGTCCATGAGGTGATTTCACCTTCATGCCTAGGAGCCAGTCACCTTCTGTTCCTTGTGAAATTCACTATGGCTGACTCCTACCACTTTTCCAATTTCGACCTAACAGCCGTTTCCTCGGGGATATGTCTGTCGTATGACACCCCGTGTCTCTCTTCACAGAAAATTCTGAATTCACCATCACTTTGTTTGTGTGCTGTTCATTTTCAACCTCCTCTTCTAGACTCAGGGCTCAGTGTGCAGCATTTTATTTGCTAGTCTAGCCAGATCCTGGAACAGGACCCTGACACCTAATAAAGTTACAGAATGACTAATCACAGCCTGGTGACACAGGTACCACAGTAAGCATGCAAAAACAGACTTGAGAGGTTAATGGTCCAACAGGACATAGCTATTAAGGGGTCAGATTCTGGCCCCTCTGATGCCAAGTCCTAGCCAATTAACTACATGTTAAGTGTCAATCAGTAGCCTAACAAAGTCACTGATCCCTACAGCAGACTATGTTAGGCTTGTGTACCCAGGATCTTAACTCAGATCCCATCACAGTCTGAGAAGTATTCACATTCCTTTCTTGAAATTTTATTTGATCAAATGTTCTTTGAATAGCTGTGCCAGCATGATTATTTTACTGAACTGAGATACTCAGACTGATTGTACTTCCTAGAATAGACACTAATTAGCTACAATTAAATTTAGTACATTCCTTATGTAAGGGATGTACATTTTCACTAAATAATGCAGTGCTTATATGTTCATTCAATTAACAGGAGTCTCTTGTCTCACTTGAGATTAATAGGAGTCTGCTGTTTCACTGTTGTGTCATTCTCACACACTACTAGCTCTCACTAGACTACACTTCCTGCCATGACTAAAAGAGCAAAATGCAAGACACTGTGTATAAAGGCTTTTAATGTACGTAGTAGCATGTCTTATATACACTAATTAAAAAAAACAAAGACTATGTTCAGCAATGTGAGACTTTCTACAATGATTCTATTCACTGGGAAGAAACAAAACCTCGAAAAAAAACGAAAACAGAATAAAAGAGTTTTTGAAAGACAGTGAATTTAAACAAGTGAGTCAGAATGAGTCAGCCTTAAGTGCATAGCTCAGAACTATAGAGGGACACTACCATAAATTCTGTGATGTCTTAACCCTCTTCAAATGAAGGAAATAATGCTGCTGTGTGCTGAATTCTGTTCTAACCATGGTCATAATTTTGCCACGTGTATAATAACTATATGGTTTAAAGACAAACCCTTACAATACTCCTGTGGATATGGTGCTATGGCATTTTATATCCCATATAACTAGCTGCAACCACAGGCTTGGTAAAGTTAACTAATACTTTTTTGGATGAGAATAAGATTGAGCAAACTCTTTGATATTGGGATAACAAAATTTACATCCTGCAGAAATTCATAAATGCCAAACACGCCTCCTCGTTTACCTATTCCACAAATACCATTAGCATCCTAAGCTTTAAACTAAAAACCTTAGTGTCACTTTAGCAATTTTTCCCCTTCACACCTGTGCACAAAATTTCTCACTAATTTTTTGTATTCTTTTCAATCATCCTTGCATTTTTTTATTTGTCTCACTATTATATAAGCCCACAACCATATTCTGGCCATAGAATTCAAACATTTGTTGAATTCAAAACAAAGGTACAATAATTGCCCAGTATAATCTGCTGAGATCACGTTGGAGGTATGCCATACATGGCTTGCCAATAATAACCAACATTTGAATCCAAGATTTTATTTAGAATAACATTTCTCTAACTAACTTGGATTTCTGTTTCCTTGTATGGGACTAAAGGAAATGTGATTTGGACAAGAATACCAGAAAGAATACTTGTTATAAAATCAATGTTAAGAGACTACACCTCCATCCACTCATTAATCAACTCTAGTAATTAGTATTAGATTGTTCACAGGATAAGACAAATCCATGATGTCTGTCAATCAAGGAAGGAGGAAAGGAATGAGAGAAAACAAGAGGAACAAAGTGGCAGGCGGGGGGGGGGGGGGGGGGGGGGGTGTCAGACACCGACATCAAGTAGGTTTTTTTTTTCAAGAATTAGATTCAATACAATCACTAAAATTAAAAATCCATTTGACACCACATTAGATACAGTGGAAGAGAGATCAACTCTTTAGACAAATCTGAAAACAGAGACTAAAGGAAGAAGAAAAAGGAAAGGGATACAAGAGCACGGGCGACATTTAAAACTCAAGGAAATAGTACACAACACTTACTAGTAGAGCCCCAGAAGACAATGGAGATGCAGTTTTTGAAGAAGTAATAAAAACCTCAGAGGACAATACCATTAATATTAAGAACTCAGGGCACTTAGGAGAAAAACTTGCAAAAATTAAAGGGCAAAGAATAAATCTTAAAAAGCAGTCAGAGAAAAGGCCAGATAAGCTTTTGATAAGCAAAAATAAAATTCCTAAACAAAACCTATGAAAAAAGACAGTGAAATAACAACCTTAAAATACAGAAAGAGAATTATTAGCACTTAACATCAGCTAATTTTAAGAACATCCCTCCAAATTTAAGGAAAAGGCACTTGCAGATAAACAGAACTGGAAGGCACACCCTTGAAACTAAGCTCATTCCTCATAGTTTTCTGGAAGTTTGTACCTGGACACTTGCAATAGAAATCTCTACGTGTCAAGACAAGACAGTCTGGCCCTCTGATCACTGCATGCTACCCCTCTCCACCCATGCAGCTCAAAATCAAGCCCCAGTGTGCCTCTTCCTCCAGCAACTCCTGCTCCTATGGGTCACCACACTGATTTACTTCACCTAACTTGCTATAAGCAAACCTGCCATTTAATGCTACTCAAACTGAAAGTATCATACTTAACCTATATTTTCAAATCTCAAACAGATTCACTCTCCTCTTGTACAAAAGAAGGACAAACATGAGGATTGCTTTCCTAGAGTTTTTTGTCAATGTTCAAATTCAAAGTACAATATTTACATTTAAGCATAACTTATTTTGCCTAATATTAGGAAATGTTTTATAATTCTCTACATGATATACTTAGTTCAAATACTAACACAATTTAATTAAAAAAAAACACTTTTAGGGGAAAAGAATTATAGAAAAGCCAATACTAACCAATTAAGGCTGTTAAAATTCCTAAATTAGAAGTTCAAGTAATGAAGGTATTCTGTCTAAAACCACAGACTGTGTGTGTGTGTGTGTGTGCATGCCCATGTCTGTATATATGCGTATATAGATCAATATAGATATACTGTGTGTGCATTTGTATATCTATGCATAGATATACCGATATAAATATACTGTGTGTTCGTGTGTGTGTGTGTGTGTGTGTGTGTGCCAATATAGATATATTCTGTTTACAATACACTAAAACACACTACAGGTTTAAAATATTAATGCTTCAGCATATTTAAGTTACTTACTGACCCAAATAACAATTTCTACTTCTCTAAGGCAGAAGAATTAGAATGTCAGGCTGGACATGGGTGCCCACCTTTAAGCCCAGTACTCAGGAAGCCGAAATAGAAAGATCTTTTATGAATTTAGGGCCAACCTGGTCTACAGAGCAGGACTGCTACACAGACCTGTCTCAAAACAAAACAAATTCAAATTTCGAAAACACCATAAAAAAGGATATAGCCTAAGGACATTTTTTTTTTTTTTTTTTTTTTTTTTTTTTTTTTTTTTCCGGTTTTTTTTCGAGACAGGGTTTCTCTGCGTAGCTTTGCGCCTTTCCTGGAGCTCACTCGGTAGCCCAGGCTGGCCTCGAACTCACAGAGATCCTCCTGGCTCTGCCTCCCGAGTGCTGGGATTAAAGGCGTGCGCCACCACCGCCCGGCTGCCTAAGGACATTTTTAAACTCAGTAACAGCTGTGGTGATATTTTATTTGTGCTGAAATGTGGTGATATCTTATTTGTATGTTAATAAATAAAGTTTGCCTGGAGATTAGAGGAAACAGCAAACCATTAACACAAGTCAGGCAGTGGGAGCACTCGCCCTTAATCCGATCACTTGGTAGGCAGGGTCTCTGTGTGTTCAAGGACACACTAGGGAACAGCTAAGCATGGTGACACACACCTTTCATCCCAGTACTAACCATAGAGACCTGGAGGTCTGTATAGACAGGCAGTAACAAGGAAGTGATGTAGCTGGGCTAAGAGCCAATGAGAGGGCAGAACTGCAAGGCAATAAAGGCGCAGGTGGATAGGAAGTAACTCACTTTTGGTAACTGCAGAGCTGAAGAGGTTAAGGGTCATGGCTATCACTATTTCCCTGATCTCTAAGGCTTCCTCTATTTGGCTTCGTGTTTTTTTATATAATAAGACTGTTTAGAAATTCGTCTACATACAGCAACTTTCATTTTATACCTAGTGTATTTTATATATTCCAGATGTAACATAACAAGATTCATTAGCACCTTCTCCACACAGGCAAGAATCTTCTTACCTTGAGGAACAGAGAGAAGATCCAACTACTTAATATATAGGGTCTTTCTTCATGTATAACTTGGTCCTAAAACACCTGCCCCCTTCCCACAGCATCACAGCAACTGTCTCTAAAAGAGGAAGACACACTGCTGGGTTATCTATTGTTTGTTTGTTTGTTTTTAAGGCTCCTAAGTTTGTCTCTAAGGTTCCAACCCTTCACTTATCAAGCTGTCTCAAATAACAAAGAAGCAGAGGCCTGAGGCTAACAAAGACAGAAGGGAAAAGGCTTCTAAAAAGTAGAAAGTAGATTTCAAATAGCAAGAAAGGTCATTATCCAAAAACAACTCTCAAAATCTTCAGAATGACTTTCACAAACAATTAAGAGCAAGTTGATGGTTGCTTTCATTCCAAGCTAAAGAAAGACTAGACACAGAAAATTAAAGATGGAGAACATATACTAAAATAGGTATAGAAAATAAGAGCTTGTCTAAAAAAGTCAGAAAACAGAGGCTGGAGAGATGGCTTGGTCCTTGCTGTTCTTCCAAGGGACCAGAATTCAGTTCCCAGCAACCACACTACATTGGCCAGCTCACAATCACCTGTAACTCCAGCTCTACGGGGATCTGGTACCTCTGGCTTCCTTGGGCACCTGCACTTAAGTATACAAGCCTACACAGAGACATACATGTAATTAAAAATAATTTTTAAAACTCATTTTTTAAAAAGTCAGGGAAAAAATTAACTATAAAAGAAATAAAAACTGCCAGGCAGTGATAACGCATCTTCAATCCCAGCACTTGGGAGACAGAGGCAAATGGATCTCAGTGAGTTCAAGACCAGCCTAGTCTACAAAGCAAGTTCCAGGACAGCCAGGGCTACACAGAGAAACCCTGTCTCAAAGAGAAAGAAAAAAGAGGGAGGGAGGGAGGGAGGGAGGGAGGGAGGGAGGGAGGGCCAGGGCTACACAGAGAAACCCTGTCTCAGAGAAAGAAAAAAGAGGGAGGGAGGGAGGGAGGGAGGGAGGGAGGGAGGGAGGGAGGGAGGGAGGGAGGGAGGGGGAGGGGAGGGGAGGGGAGGGGAGGGGAGGGGAGGGGAGGGGAGGGGAGGGGAGGGGAGGGGAGGGGAGGGAGGAAGGAAGGAAGGAAGGAAGGAAGGAAGGAAGGAAGGAAGGAAGGAAGGAAGGAAGGAAGGAAGGAAGGAAGGAAGGAAGGAAGGAAGGAAGGAAGGAAGGAAGGAAGGAAGGAAGGAGAAAGAAAGAAAGAAAAAGTCTCTTTTTAAGATACATCTACGAAACACTACCTTATATAAGGTTCAGGGAACATGGCAAAATGGGGTGTGGGGTGTATGTGAAAAGATTGTAGAAGCCAGAGGATCAGGAAGCTTGCTGTGGCATTGTGTCTCCTAGTCATGTCAGCCACCCATAAAGTCTTACCAACACGACTGTGAGCTGAACAAGGATGACATCAATAACTACGCCAGACTGGATGGAGAAAAGCCCATGAGACCTCAACCATACACAAAGAACTACAGGCTACTGAGGACAGCTGGGAAGAGCTGAGGTGGTGGTCCTCCTCAGGGAAAATACACCAACTGGTTGTCTGGTGCCAAACAGTTAGCCCTGAAAACATACATACAGGTAGCATTATATGGACGGAACAGGTTATATTTGGGAAATATATGGTCAATAACAATTAGTTTAAAAAAAAGAGGCCATAAATTTGAAGGAAAGCAGGGAGAGGAGGGGAGGGGAACAGGAGGGAGGAGAGGGGGAGGGAGAAATGTTGCAATCAAATTATAATCTCAATTTCTTTTAATTAAAAAATAAAGTACAATCTCATTCCTCTCCTCCCTTTCTCAATCCTACTCCCCAGGGTTAAAGGTATTTTCAAAACTTCTTTCTCCTCTGCACATTCCAAACAGATATATAACCATATCATATTCACACATGAGTGATATATAAACATACACATAAGAAGGCATGCAAAGAATCGTATTACCCATGTTCTTTTACAACTTTTCAATTTCTTTTCCAGGTCTGTTCAGGGCATTGCATTGTACTCACTGTGGGGATATACTATAGTACATAAACATCTCTTCTCCTGGCAGTCTCTAGTAGAGCAGTGTGGTTGGTTGAAACAAAGCTATAGTAAGGGCCTTACTGCATACTGTGCACACACAGAAGGAATATTGACTGTGCACACACAGAAGGAATATTGACAACACTGAGCCATAGACTGGAATAGGTAATCCAGATGAAATAAATAAAGACTAAAAACCATTTACCAGGAGCCAGGGAGACAGCGCAGTAGGTAAAGGTGTTTGCCACACAAGCCTCATGACCTGAGTTTGACCCCTAGAGCCCAAGTTAGAAACCACATGCAGTGGCAAGCATATCCCAGCAGTTCTATGTTGATACAAATGTAAACTATTTTTATATTCCTGTTTAAGATAATTTGTATATTGATACAAATACAGAACTATATTTGTTATAATGTACATATATTTCTACTCTTATTTGAAATACTTGTATATTGATACAAATGTAAATTTATATCTGTCATACTTTATGTATGTTCTACTTCTGTTTAGGATAATTGGTATATTGACATATATTTAAGATTATTGTCATATTGCATATCGCACTGTATATTCCTACCTCTGTTATAAATATCTTGTGTATTGTCACAATTTTGAAGTCATAATTCTTTACCATACATTTGCTTATAGACTGTTTACCTTGTTTATAGGAAGCCTTAGTCCTTAGGTTATTTTGGTAGATAAGACTTATAGATTTATAGTCACCTATGCTTGTCATCTCTATAATTACGTTAGTTAGGTTATCCAGATTTACAAATACATAGGTCAGATGGATAGGTAATCTTCAAACACTTCATAGCCCTAGAAAATATGGCATTTAAATAACTTAGAATTCTGTTGACATGAGACACAATTGCTCCTGGCTGCACCAATTTGATCCCGAGAGAATGTTGGGCTTCTAAGACATTTCCATTTGGAAGTTTGTATTCTTGGCACAAAATGGCCTACTGGGCAAAGAACTGCCTTTGCCTTGACAGCTGACAGTACAAATACAATGCTGTCCTTTCTGGACAAGCAGGACACAAGGAAAGCGACCACTGTACTCTGCCAAGACAGGGTAAGATGGTCTTTCAGAATTCCTGCTTCTGAAAATGGTCTGTCAGATACTCTCGGCCTGTAGCCAATTTGAATGCACCAACAATGCTGAGAAACATTAGGTGACTGTCCAGGCTGCCAGCTGTCTCGGTCTACTCTTACAAGATTCCTGAAAGTTGCTTGCATCCATCTACCATTTCTCAGATACCATTATATTCCTTCTCAGGCCTTCGATGGGATTGAAGACTAACAGTTACAGTTACAACTTTGTGTTTGTGTGTGTGTGTGTGTGTGTGTGTGTGTGTGTGTGTGTGTGTGTGTGTATGTGTGTGTGTGTGTGTGTGTAATCTTAGAACATATTAAGTATTAGTTTCAGGTTCTTTAGGATAGGACACCTTTTGGAATGATCTTTGTAACATGCCATTTACCTATGGCTCTATACTTCTCTGGATTTTAGTATGTGTTTCTTGCTTGATATTGTTCGCATTGGTTGTAGTTCCACCTTATCTAGGTCATTATCCCTCATTATTTCTGGACAATATTTGATAACCATTCCTTTGTATATAGTCTTCTATTAGGTTAGAACCTTTTTATTTAGACAAAAAGGGGGAGATGTAGTGGGTAGCCATTCCAGCTTTGATCTGGAAGTCCCAACCCCCATTGAGGCTTCGGCAACTGTCATGCCTACAAGGCAGGGCCAAGGGAGGTGCCTGGAGACCCGAGATCTGGATGGGCCAGCACTCTCTCTGTTCCTGGACCCTTGACAGTGGAGGTTGACCGAGCAGAGCTCCAGAGAACACTGCTGGACTGCAATACACCTTCCCCAGACCCCACGACCTACCTATCCCTTTTTTGTAAGTTACCCACTAAGTAAATCTTCCTTTTAACTACGTGGAGTGGCCTTAATAATTTCACCAATAGTTCTAAGGAGAGACTGGAGGTGGAAGCTGTAGAATTGACCAGAAACTCATGGGCCAGCTAGCCTGGAGTGACTGCAAAAACAAGAAGGGTCCTGCCAGAGCAAGGTGGAAGGAAAGAGCCAACTCCTGAAAAGCTATCCTCTATCTCCACACACTCACTGTGGTACATGCACACATGCACTCACACACAGACACAGAGACACACACAATAAATAAGTTTAAAATAAAAAATTAAAGTTATTCTCTTACTTGTTCTCTTACCTATAACACACAATCACACTGAACATCAATCACATTTTTTAACTGTCGTTGGTCTCAGGCAAATGACATTTCATTCGTGTGTACCTGAACTGTCAAACACTGCAGGTTCCTTTCCAATATTCACATAACTTCTCTGCTAGTAAGACCCCAAATCATTTTAACAAAAATGCTGCAAGGTTTAAAACAAAAAAACAAAAAACAAAAAACAGCAGTTTCCCTAACAGCTTGCAGTGGTGATCACATGGTGGTGGTGGGCGGTTTAAGAGAAAGCACTGGCTTTCCTTACACATGCATCACCCACTCTAGACTTGGTTTTCTTTTTCCTTCTGATGACTTTTGGACCAAAGGACGCAAACACAGCAGCTAGTGCACACTCATGAGGGCAAAGACGGAACGTAAAAAGAGTTGGTTACTCAAAGCCACGGTAACCGTGCTACTGAATCCAACTACCTGTACAGTTGGAGCTGTTCACCGTGATAAAAGTTTCTTGCATCTCTATGCAATCCTAACCCTACACATCGTTCTCATACTTCTGACACCAAGCTTCTTCTCAGGAGTTAGCAGCCATGTGCACTTCTCTAGCACCTCTGCTGCATCTGTCCAATTTGCACACCTCTCAGTCCACAAACAGAACTGCAGTGCAAGGGAATCCGCTACAGTAAGGCCTCTTCCTTTCCTTTCTTCAGTCATACTCCACACTTCTCATTTCCAAATGCAGTTTCTCATGGTAATCACCACAGGAGAGCACAGCTGCCCACCAGGTGTGTACACAGACACACCCAGCCAAGGAGAGAGAAACCTGAAGCAGGAAGCAGGGACTGTCAGAACCACTGCTCCAGAACACTACTGCTTCGTTGACATTTTGGATTGTTTGCTTTACAGAAAGATAAGGGCTTCACAAAATTATTTAAAACTTCAAGGAATAGTCAAACATTCTTAAGAAATACTTTCATTAGTCTAAGCCATATTTTGAAGACGCAGTATCTATAATTTGTTCATGCTTCTGGTAACTCAGTGATGAAGCCAGCAGATGTTCAGGGAATCATCATTAAAGCTCTCCATGACTAAGTAGCATAATGACCTTTATTAATCACTGCATCTGGTGTCTGCCAAACGGGAGAGAAACAATACTCAAGCAGCCCATTTTCAAAGAGTAACAAGTTACTTGAATGAAGATGCTTCAGCACGTTTAAATGACATTTAAATTATATTATGATAGTGGTACAAACAAACATTTAATTCCAAGCACCAATCTAAATAAAATAACTCATTGCAACCCAAATTACTCTCTGGAGGATGTTCATAATGTCTAGTGGGCAGTCTGCTTCAGTAATAAAGTAATACTAAGAAGTGAATGCTCTCAGTACTTAGGCAACTGATGACATTTACCAATTATCTGTTATTTGTATGTGCATTCATCACTGATGATAAACTATAGGGAAGTGAACACCAAGCAAGCTCAGGTATGGATTACTACATTCTTGAAATTAAGTTTCTCCAAAACTCAAGGTCATGGCTTAATAAAAAACAGTACTCAAAATATTATAAATATACATGTTATAAGGTAGTGTGTGAACATATGCTCAAAAAGCTACTCTAAATCATTCCGAATGAAGCTGGGTATCTCTGCTCTTCCATGCCCAGCTAATTCCTACTTCATCCACCCTGACAAAACCCAAAAGAGCACAGATACTTTCAGTGTCTCAGTGCCTCCAAGGTCCAAGTGTGTTCATATGCAAAACCATACATTTGATGTGTATCTGCAGTTTTGTAATAATCTACTCTTCATAAGCATAATGTAAGGTAGCACACAAAATGTGTATCTGATTATACAAGCTATCTCAATGCAACTATCAACACTATTATGTACTGTTACATTAATAAGTGGATGTGCTGTACCATACACCATAGGCAAACATCAGCCTACAAATTAATTTTATGGGTTTTTTTTCCCCATGTGGATTCAATAACCCTAAATCAAACCTTGTTTGCCACATTAATTGGCATGCTTTCATTTTGATATTGACTATGTTTTCCTGTGTGATAAGTGTTTGAGTATAATCAGGACAAACACAGGAGATAATTTAAGAATTGAGAAGCCAGGACCAGAATCCTGTATTAAAGTGTCATCTGAAGGTGCTAACAACAGTGATTTGCATGTCATGGTATTGCAGAGTAGTGAATGGTAATAAACAGAAATGACCTCACTCCTCTCCACAGAGACACATGGACAGAAGCAGAGATACGCTCAGAGCACTTTCAGAGACTGCCATCACAGATGGTGGAATGGGTCTGGGGTTCCTGTCAGTCACTTCAGAGAGTACCTGAACAAACAGTTTTGATATTAATAGAAATACTAGTTACCTTTCAAAACCAAATGGTTCTATTCAACAAGCACACCCTGAACATTTACTATGTGCCTAAGATGCACATTCTAAAGGAGTCTACACACTGTCTAAAGAGGGAAATCATCAGCATGCAATATTTTTCAACAAAGGCAGTGATGAGCAACTGCAGGTACAAGCTGACAAAGGTCGTGCTCTGCCCAGAGGCCTCAATGTGCACAGTCAGTAAGTGTGTAAAGTATGGGCAGAAACAGTATTCGAAATTAGGACAAATGTGAAAATAAAAAATACACTTAGCTTTTCTTTAAAAAGTCAACAGAAAATAGAGGACGAACAGAAAGATTACCCAACAGTAAATCATAAAATATAATAAATCTGAATGTTGATTACTTAATAAACATTTGTTTATTTAACAAACATTTGTTTACCACTTGCCAGGTGCTGCTCTAAGCACTTTACAAATACTGACTCACTTTCCCCACAATTGACAAACATCTGTCCTGCTGGGTGGTGGCAGTGGTGGCACACGCCTTTAATCCCAGCAATTGGGAGGCAGAGGCAGGTGGATCTCTGTGAGTTCCAGGCCAGCCTGGTCTACAGTGCGAGATCCAGGCCAGCCAGGGCTACACAGAAACCCCCGTCTCAAAAATATAAATAAACAAACACACAAAAGACCATCTGTCCCCTTTTACACCAGAAGAAATTAAGGCATACCAAGAAACTGAGTAACCTGCCCAGTGTCACACGATCTAGTAAATACTAAACTCAAAAGGCAAACCCAGGCAGGCAGCTGAAAACAACATCTACGCACTGCCATCTGACTGCAGTGTGGCTACTGAACACTGTGCAATGTAACTGAGGGACGGACATATTTTTGTCTTATTTATTTTAATGACTGAAATAACCACATGTGGCTAGGAGCTGCCACATGAGGAATTCTCAGCACTGCTCAGCACTGCTGCTACTGATCGTTGAGAGACAGAAAGTCTTTCCGGTATCTATTACACCAATTTGAAGCATGTAATCAATTCAAAGGTAACCTTTCAACAAGTTAAGAGTTTCAAGCTGTGACTGACTGAAAACTTACTGCCCCATTTCGAACGCTGTCCTCCTTAAAAAGCTCTCTCTACCATGTCAACGCAATGACACACGAGCCAAAAGGCTCATTTACCCAGGGAGGTGTTTTTTGGTTTTTTGTTTTTTGTTTTTGAGGAAAAGAAAAGGTCATATGATCTGAACTAAATATATTTCCTGAATACAACCTTGATAAACTTTTTATCAATTAGCTTTGCTTAAAAATATACATAATTCTGGACTCCGGAGGCCAGAGCAACGCAGTGGAGGCGGGAGTGATCTGCGAGCGAAACCTCCACCATGAGTCTCCTCAATAAACCCAAGAGTGAGATGACCCCAGAGGAGCTGCAGAAGCGGGAGGAGGAGGAATTCAACACAGGTCCCCTACTGGTTCTCACAGAGTCAGTCAAGAACAACACACAGGTGCTCATTAACTGTCGCAGCAACAGGAAGCTCCTGGGATGGGTGAAGGCCTTTGACAGGCACTGCAACATGGTGCTGGAGAATGTGAAAGACATGTGGACTGAGGTCCCCAAGAGCGGCAAGGGTAAGAAGAAGTCCAAGCCTGTCAACAAGGATCGCTACATCTCCAAGATGTTCCTGCGCGGGGATTCAGTCATTGGTAGTGCTGCGGAACCCGCTCATCGCCGGCAAGTAGAGTAGAGGCCTCTTCCCTCTAGGAGAGCCTGCTCCCTGCCCTGCCGAGCCCTGCCCAATGGGATGGAAATAAAACCCTGTGTTTTTTTGTTTTTTTAATACACACACACACATAATTCTGACTTCAATGTTATACTTCTAAATTTAAAGACAAATTACTTTGCCTTGAGTTTTCAAAATACAAGTAAATGGGTACATTCTTAGCCACTGTTCCATTGCTGTGAAGAGACACCATGACCACGGCAACTCTTATAAAGGAAAACATTTAACTGGGGCTGGCTTACAGGTTTAGTCATTATTGTCATGGCAGGAAGCATGGCAGCATATAGGCAGACATGGTACTGGAGAGGTAGTTGAGAATTCTACATCTGGATCCACAAGGAGCAGGAAGGAGGGAGCCACTGGGCCGGGCTTAGGTGTTTGAAACTCCAAAGCACACTCCCAGTGATACACTTCCTCCAACAAGACCACACCTACTCCAACAAGGCCACACCTCCTAATGCCACTCCCTAGGCATTCAAGTGTGAGTCTATGGGGGCCATTCCTACTCACACCACCACAGGCGTTGTCACAGAAACTCATAAAGATGGCGGTACTGCATCTAACTGCTGACTGCAAGGCTGTGTATACTGTCCATGACACAGACACCAAAACATGCCCAACAGTGACACAACAGTAACAAGCTCAACAAAACACTAACAGCAATTCACATGTCATCCTCATCAGGTATCAAGCCCGAGTACAGTGTCTAATTCAGTGCTCACAACATTCTTGTCAAGCAGTCACTAGTGTCCCCTACTGTTCAAAACCGGATGCATACAGCCACCAGGTGAGCAAATCCAGGTCAGAGTCCCCACCTGTCTGTCTGGAGTTTGTGCTCTTAAACAACCCTCCTACACTGCCTTCCCGGTTAGCAATCTCACATAACTGTGTACCAACTCAGCACTAAATTGTGAAAATCCTCGTAAGTGATTCGTATTTACACCAGATACCTAACTTTCTAAGACTACTAGGAAATACTTATTTCCAAAAAGTATTAGGAATTGCTAGTATTGCCCAAAAGGTCCCTACAAAAACAAACAAAAATGGCTTTCAGAAACAGAGCACAATGTTAGGAACTGTATGAAGTCTTGGAAAACATATGGACTTACATAAAGTCATAAATAGCAAAACAAAATCACAGGTCACCAATATCCCCCACCACCACATTGCAATGGTCCTATTTGTGTTTCCCCTTATTAAATATGTCAGTATCAACACGAAACAAAGCTGTACATTAAAAGACTTTATATATTTAAATGACACTTTTTGTACTTCTTTTTCTTGCTTGCATCTTTATCACATTGAATAGCAGGCTGCTTAGGATTACTTGATGATGAAAGCCAGGGTTGACACGTGTGTCTTAATGTCATTGGTGCCACAGAAGTCTAGACTTCTGTATTTCTCTTGTATTGTACTGCTTTTGTCCTTGTGGTTACATTATGGCTGCTGCTACTGGAGGAATTCCAGGTAAAAGAAGTCTGTAACAAAGCAGGTACAATACATCTCAAAAGGTAAAGTTTCCCAGAAATCCCTAGCAGAAACTGGCTTACAAAAGCTAAGAATGTCATCAGCATTTGAAACTTACAGAAAAGCTTCTCCCACCTCTATGATATGCCCACCAAGAATTCTAAATTTGCCTTGATTTATGACTTTCTTTGTTCTGTAACTATAAAACTTCATGAAACTGCTTCCACATTAGACATGAAATGTGTGGTAAATCTGTGTTCCCCATGGTTCTTCAAAATGGTTCAGAATAAACTATCTCTTAGTCCCTTTAAAGTGAAAAGCTGTGGGTTTTTTTTTTTGCATCAACAAAAGTTTTCATCACAAAGAATTGATATTTGCAGAGATAAATATATTTAGCCTGTGTCCTACTTTGTTTTCTGTTGCTGTGATAAAACACCAATCAAATGCAACTTGGGGGAAAGGGTTTTATTTAGTTTAGAGGTCCATCATTAAAAGAATCCAAGTAGGAACTCAATACAGAAACTCAAGGCAGGAACTGAAGCAGAGATCACAGAAGAACCACTGCATGCTGCCTTGCTTACTCATAAAACTTTTACAATTCTATGTTAAAATTTTACAAGCATGTTCTTTGAAAAGAAAATGAGGAGTCTAAATCATTTAGATTCGATCACATTTAGCATACCTCTGTTTGACAAGCTAGAGAAAGATGTACTATTCTCAAGGATGTTTAACCAAATAAACATGAGGTTTTTAAAGAGAAAGCAGCCTCCTGGACAGTCCCAGTCCCAGTGATCAGTCACCTTTATGTTGAATGCACTGTTCAATACATAGAAGGGACTGCAGGGTTTGACTATTCAGTCTGCTGAACAGCAAGCACTCCACTAGTTTTACTCCCCTAGACACAGACGCAGGCTAAGGCAACCTCAGAGGAAACTGTGATGGTTTGCTGTTGGACAAAGCACGGCTTATCCCTTCCATCTCCATTTCACAAGGCTATACTGTTGTACCTCTGTCCCTGAAGACTGAGCCTCAGAACACACTGCCCATTGGGTTACTCTGATTAGACAGACCTCTCAGAAAGACCATCCTAACAAGTGTAAGCTCACTAGTCACTGAATTACAAAACTCTCCTCCTTGCCTAAGGTACTCTAAACCACTCCCTAGAATCCTTCAAGACTGTTTACAATCTTGCACCAAAGGAAACTAATTCTGAAAACTTCGTAAAGCATTTACCATGATTATTTCATCCTGAACTTTGATATTATAGTAAAATGTCTTCACAAACTCATTTTTCTTTCTTACTAATGTTACTTACTTACTAATGTTAATGTAAACACAGTATTTAAAAATGCTACATTTGGCTGGAGAAATGGCTCAGTGGTTAAGAGCACTGACTGTTCTTCTAGAGGTCCTGAGTTCAATTCCCAGCAACCACATGGTGGCTCACAACCATCTGTAATGAGATCTGGTGCCCTCTTCTGGCTAGCAAGGACACAATCAGGCACAACACTGTACATAATAAATAAATCTTAAAAAAAAAAAAAAAAAAAAAAAAAAAATGCTACATTTGCTCCATATGGCCCAAATCTATATTACATTGAAAGTGTCACTTTAAACTTTTTAAAGTATTTATTTTATTATTTTTAATTGTGGTGTGTGTGTGTACACACTCACGCACAGGCCACTCTCCACTGCACTTTAAACTCCTATTACCCATGTTTTATAGTTAGTTACACCATTGGTTCTCAACCTGTAGGTTGAGACCCCTTTGGGATTCCAACAACCCTTTCACAGGGGTCGCAAGTCAGCTATTTATACTACAAGTCATAACAGTAGCAAAATTAGAGTTATAAAGTAGCAATGAAAATAATTTCATGGTTGGGGTCACTACAACATAACTGTAGTGACCTGTATTAAAGGGTTGCAGCAATAGGAAGGTTGAGAACCAATGCTCTACATGACGCTGCTTTTCTTAAGGGGACTGCCATTATTTAAGTAATGGTTGGCTAGAAAGCTGGCTAAATGGTTAAGAGTGCACACTGCTCTTACAGACCCAAGTTCAGATCCCAGCACCCATGTCCGACAGCTCACAACAGCCTTGTAACTCCAGTTCTAGGGGATCTGATACCCTTTTCTTGCCTCCACAGGCACCTACATTCATTTATGTGCACAAATCCATGCACAGCCACATACACACACACTCTCTCTCTCTCTCTCTTCAAAAAATAACCAAAATAAGTCTTTAACAATAACCATTTCCTTTAAAATGAGAACAATACAAGAGTATTTTGCAAAGTAAGAAAAGTAATAAATGTTAATGACACAACTAACACAGTTAGAAAAGGTCTAAAAGGGCTTCTCAGAAGAAAACTCTTTATAAACTTCTTTCATTTTCCCAGTTAGGAAAATCCAACCCGAACCAAAATCTGAGAGCAAATGGCACACTATCACCTTATATGCCGTTACCTTTCAGCAGTATTCTTTCTATATTCATATATTATTTCCTGGTATTTAAGATACACAGACGTAATTTCAAAGACAAGGAAAACATTTTTTGGGGTGGAGAGTAGACTCGGTGTTTAAAAGCACTTGTTCTTGCAAAGGACCTGTGTTTGATTCCCAGCATCCACATGGAGCCTCACCACCTCTTCAGGTACCAGGTACACATGTGGTACGTAGAGATACATGCAGGCAAAACACTTATATACACAAAAATACTATAATAAACCTTTAAAAAAATTATAAAAAATTTAAAAAAGAAAGCCAGTATTATCCTCTGCCACAGGTACATCCCAAGTAACTATAATTAAAAACATAAAAACTAGAAGAAACATTCCAATAAAAAGTTCTGACTGTAAAGGTCAAATTATGAATCTGACATTTTCAAACAGATTGAGAGTACATTAATTATATTCTCCTGAAATAGTAAATGGAGTAAGAATTTTTTAGTGCTTAATTATTAAAATCCTACCATTTAGAGGGGAATGTTTATACTTCAGAAGGGGAAGAGAAAAGAAAGCAGAAACTAGGAGGTAAATGATTACAAAGTACCCTAAATAAATAACACCATCACATTCCATGGCAAACAGTAACTGCTCCTCTGATTTCTGAGATGCAGTTTTGTTTGATCATTTAAATACCATCTTCTACCATAAAATAAGTAAAAAGACAAGTCCATGGGTTTGGGTTTTTTTTCAGTTCTACTGTTTTATATATGACTGGGCTGCCTGTCACAGTATCACTTTACACCACTGACTCAAATCCATTTACTCAGGATATGTGGAATCTCATTACGTTTTATTTTCAAACGCTTATCATACCATGTTGAAACAAATATTTTTAAAATCTGCATTTAACATCATCTGAGGTACACTGACATTATGCAAGTCTATAAAAACAGAACACTCTAATATATATGTGAGTAGGCTGGCACATACATTTATTAGCAGCTACATTTTACCCAGAAACTAAATGAGAGAAAGTGCCAGTCATCACCTTAGCTGACTGCCTGTAGATGCTGAAAATCCATCCCTAGTTACCACATTAGTGATTTACTATTTCAAACATTCAAAAAGCAAAAATATACAATACATCTTCTAAACGGATCTGCATTCGCTCGTTTTAAGACAGGTAAGTCAGACATGCAATTTAAAGTATGTTTACTGTATTTCAATACGCCTCAGGCGTATGCTCCAAATACATGACTGGTTTCAATATAAACCATGCTAATGAAGCATACAATTTTAGACAGAAAAAAATGACTGTTGACTAAGAAAGACAGACTCACCATGCACTGGCCAAGGTCTTATTTACTACTATTATTTTATCAGCTTTTCACAGAAATAAGAATCACCTACTTCTGCCCTATTACAAGCAGACTTCTAGCTTACTCCCTTCTAATTCTGCAGTGATTATATTTTAAGATTAAGAGGATTATAGCAATTATTTGCCTACCACCAAAATCCCTAATGCAAGAGGATCTTTGCAATATGAAAACACTGTCACAGCAGAGTGTAATAACTCCCTCTTGGTCTCTGTACCTTTTAATAAAATAATATTCTTCTAATTTGGGGCTTAAAATAGGAACAATGAGCATGTTAACAATCATGCCATATTGCCTAGTCCCTTTCAGACACTGTAATAATGCAGAAAGGAAAAGCACACATGAAAATAGAATGTTTACAGCTGTTCTTTAGATGGATACTTATCGAAGCCTCTAAGTGCCTTAAAGTGCCCCGTTGTTCATTCTGCGGATGCTCCTACCTTCCTTCGCTGTGGTTGCCTTTTGCCTTGATGGTGTCACCAGCTCCTTTACAATCTGCAAGACTTGAATCATCGCTAGTTAACAAGCCAAAGGCTCCAGCTGCTTCCACTAGAGATCCAACAGGTTTCATCAACGAGAGCTAACGCATTTCTGCTTTCTGAACGCTCAAGCACGAACACAGTTCAACTTGAGAGAAATAAATGCTTTGCCTAGATACAATGAAGCTCGGAAGCAGTTAATAGAAGACACCGGGAGAGCCAGCTCTATCTTCCTGAGGAGGCCTTCAGCACATGTGAAAGGCCATCCTCAAAGTCCAAACTGTGTTTCTGCGCAAAGCACACACTACTTATGCACCAAACTGAGTCATCTGTAAATCACTAATCAGAGCAAAAAACACTCTCGCACAAGAGCCACGACAAGAAAAACCAAGTCTATGTTATAAATGCTCAAATGGTATCACAGATGCGATGTACAAATTTTTAAGTAAAACCAAAATACCCTGTACTGTCGAAAGCTTTAATACTTTCTTCCAATTTCTCAAAAACCTCATATTTGAATCAGAAAATGTAGATAAAAATAAAAATCTATCTTGCTAAATCCAACCTCCCAGATTTGCATAAAAGATATAGTGCCTCAAAAATATCCTATACATTCTCCCCTCCTTCCTCTTTCCTCCTCCCCTCCCTTCCTCCTCACACACACCTGACTTCTCAGTACATGAATATAAGTCTAAGTTCACATAACACAGAAATTCCCCCAAGGAGTCCACAAATTAATTGATATCACTCAACAAAGAGACATGGGCCAGAGAACTCAAAACAAGCAAAATCACTGCTTCTGCCATGTAATAGCTTCAACAGCATAACTACAGCAATGCTCAATGAATACTTAATACCTGTTGTAGACTATTATTTTAAGGTGTGTTACTTTCGTTTCTGTTGCATTTGTTTAACTCTGTGAAGCTGTGATACTGTGCCGTCTAAAACACTTGAGGGCCTAATAAAGAGCTGAATAGCCAATGGCAAGGCAGGGGAAAAGACAGGCGGGGCTGGCAGGCATTGAGAATATATAGACTCTGGAGACATCTAGGAGAGAAAGATCAAGGAATGAGAGAGGAAGGAGGAGGATATCAGGGGCCAGCCACGGAGTAAGAGAATGGGGAAAGCCCAGAGGAAAAGGTAGACAGGTTAATTTAAGAAAAGCTGGCAAGAAACAAATCAAGCTAAGGCCGGGCATTTATAAGCAAGAATAAGCCTCTGTGTGTGATTTATTGGGAGCTGGGTGGCAGGCCCCCCAAAGACCAAAACAGCCAAAACACAACCGACAACAATTACCTGTGCTTCACGTTCCATTTATCACTCAGCAGCCCTTCTCAAAGTGATCCCACAGTAACTACAGGAGAAGGCACCCAGGCTGACACTGCTAAGTGTTAGGAGTTATTCAAGTGATCCCCACAGCAACCCATTCCCTTTCGCTGTAGCACCAACCTCCCTATTCTTCTTTCTTTCCAAGTCATTGTGTTTATATTTTTAACATCATGAAATAATGGATCCCGGGGAGAAACAGAGGCAGTTCCTTCGCCTTCAGATGGACAGTTAATGACTTATTTGCTTTCCCACTTTTCAACTGAGGTACACAATGGATCCACATGGCTAAAAGAAAAGTAAAATCTTGATTTCTCACCATGATTCCTCTGTAAAAATGTATAGCTTTAGGAGTCAAGGCAAAATTTTCAGCTCTTCTAGAATGTGCATATATATCACTCTGATAACACAGTCCCCATCAGGTGTTAACTCTCCCTATAACAGCAGGAAACACTTGTCAAGAAAGGACAGAACAGAGCAATTACGTCAACTATTTGCTAGCTTTAGTGTACATGTTTGTATTAGTAAATTAAAGCTCAGGGGTTGCAGATATTCCTCAGTGGCAGACTGTTGGCTAGCACAAGGCCCTAGCTGAGTCCCCAGCTAGAAGGTGAGTAGGAGGTGGGAGTGAGTGGGAGGTTGACACATTCAGATAGGTCAAAGCATCTCAAACCAAAACTGTGGTCCTTTTAGTAAATCTCTATGAAGACTGGATAGAAACAAATCAAACTCCATCCCTTCTACCCCTCACCTCATTTCCTAGGGCAGTTCTGAACAGGTAATAAGCACTAAATACCTAGCATCTCTCTTCTAGAAACCAAGTTGAATGGAAACCAACTTTCCCTTTCTCCCTCTTGGAGATCCAACCCAGAGCCAAGAAGCAGGTACTTTACCACTGAGCAATATGCCTGGCCCTGAAAAGTTTGCTCTCTTCCAATCTTCTTCCTTCACAGTAATGAAGGGATATATGGTACATTATCCTCTCAATAAACATTATGTTTGATGAAAAATATAAAGAATTCATTTTTCCATAAATTTCAATTGCATTATCCCACCCTACTGGATTAGTATTGATTTGAAAATGAAAATCACCACCAAAACATACTACCAGAATATCTGAAAAACCCTCCTTCAAATGATCCTACCTACCATTTGGTAAAAACTAAGGGTCTCTTCTAGAAGAATGTCATGGGAACACTGACTATACAGGAATAAGTAAGCACAGAAGGTACAAAACACAAGGATTCCAACACACAGAGGGGGTGGGGGAGGGGGGAAGGAAAGGAGGGAGAGGGGAGGGGGAGGGGGGAGGGAGGAAGAAAGGAAGGGAGGAAGGGAGGGAGGGAGGGAGGAAGGAAGGAAGGAAGGAAGGAAGGAAGGAAGGAAGGAAGGAAGGAAGGAAGGAAGGAAGGAAGGAAGGGAGTGTGTATCAAAAAAAGGAAAATATCAAAATGGTACCTATAAATTTTTCCTCTGAATCAGTGGTTCTCAACCCATGGGTCATGATCCCTTTGAGAATCAAATGACCCTTTCATAGGGGTCACCAAAGACCATCAGAAAACACAGAGACTTACATTATGATTTATAACAGTAGCATAATTACAGTTATAAAGTCAGAATGGGAGTGATTTTATGGTTGGGGGTCACCACAACATGAGGAATGTATTACAGGGTCACAGCATCAGAAAGGTTGAGAACCACAGCATCAAATGTTCACTTTCTCTCTGCTCTCCCTCTGCCATGGGGTCTAACAACTTCCCAGCAAGATCCTACTTGAGGGCAGTGCTGATGTGACCCAAAGCCTTCAGCTGATCTGCAGCAGACACTGCACTTGTGGGGAATGAGTCTCTGCTGTCTGAACCACTGGGTGTGCTCTTGTTGTTTTTGTTTTGTCTGAGGAAGGGTCTCACTACACAGCCCAGGTTGGCCTTGAACTTATGGCCCTCCTTGTTATGCTTTTATTACCTCAGCATAGTTTGGCATGCCTGAAGGATATGAGTTGTGTTAATTTTGCATTGCTATAACAAAACATCAGAAAACCCCCTGGGGTGATTTGAATGAAAATGGCCCCCAGAGGCCCACAGAGAATGGCATAATTTAGGAGGTGTAACCTTGTTGGAGAAAGTAGGTCACTGGGGGTAAGCTTTGAAATTTCAGACACTCAAGCCAGGCCCAGTGTCACTCTCTCTTCCTGCTACCTGCCAATCAGATGTAGAACTTTCAACTACCTCTCCGGCACCATGTCTGCCTGCATGCCACCATGCTTCCTATAATGGTAATGAACTAAACCTCTGAACTGTTAAGCCAGCCCCAGTTAAATGCTTTCCTTTCTATGAGTTGTCACGATCATGATGTCTCTTCACAACAATAGAAACGCTAACTAAGACACCACCTTAACATGAGAGGAGGGTTCCTACATAGTAGCATTATATAGAAATGTTTACATTCTTCTTTTTGTTATATTTTTACAGTAAATATAATTTATTAGTTCACTATTATCTTTTAAAAGAGGAAAACACTTTTGGTTTCTAAAAAACTTAATCACCTTATGTAGCATGCATCTTAGAGGTCTTATTAATAAAATCAAACCTGAGGCCAGTTATTGGGGTGAATGCTGGAAGATCAGAGAAGCAGAACAAGCCACAGCTACCTCACCTCGCCAGTTCCTCAGCTGGTCGTGTTTCCTCAGACTAGAAGTCTCTGAGTCCTCATCCAGAATGAATCTCAGCTGAACTGCTGCTAGAAGCCTAAAAGCTTAACCAGCCAAATGCTTCTAGTTTCTGGTCCTCACGCCTTATATACCTTTCTGCCATCACTCCCTAGGATTAAAGACTAGCTTTCTGGGATTAAAGGCGTGAGTCACCTTGCTTGGCTGTATCCTTGATCACACATGTGATGGGGATTAAGGGTGTGTGCTACCACTGCCAGACTTCTGCTGTGGCTTGCTATTAGCTCTGACCCCCAGGCAACTTTATTTATTAACATACAAATAAAACCACATTTCAGTACAAATAAAATGTCACCATCACCTTATTAAGAAATACATGTGCACAGTCTTACCCAATACTCAATACTCACCTCCCAGGTAAGACGTGCCCACTGGTACAGCACTGGCACTGCTGTCCCAGAGTAACTAACAGCTTTTTTTTTTTGGGGGGGGGAGGGGGGGCTTGAGTTCTGCTCCACAGGAATAAATTTCATGTCTAGTACTTTAATCCTGGTCAAAAGCTCATGGCTGGGAGGGCATAGGCCCTATGGTAAAACTTGCTATTATTATTTTGCTGAATGGCCTGTCAAATTGCCTTCTAAATGCTTGGTTATATCCATAGATGTAGGCTGTGGGGGGTCCTGCCCCCACTTTTTCCCCCAGGGTACTCTTGAGCAGGGAGAAATGAGGAATATGTAGACAGAAATACAGAGGAGAGAGACAGATAGAAACACAGGATAGCCTCGGGAGGGCCTGGGTCAAAAATCAACCAGCCTTCACTTTCACTACAAAACCGGACCAGTCCAACTGCTTCTCTTGGGGCTTTCTCCCCAAGCTTGCCAAGTTCCTAAGTCCCTATTCCGGCACCATCTGCAGGGGGCCTTAGTCAGAGAAACTTCATTCTGTAGTGGGCAGCTATCAGTGGAAAGATACATACTGGTCAAAATGCTGAGAATAAGAGAATGAGTGCTCATTCCTAAATGAGGCATTCTTGTTACGTCCCACCCACTCACCCAAAGCCCAGGTAATAACACAGAAGATGAAGCAGAAAGAAGTTAAATGGTGGAGGACAAGGAGGAGTACTATAAAATGCTGTCTTCTGGACTTGTCATGACTATCACACCCATAAACTCACAGTAGCTATGGTTTATCTACACAAGACTTGTATAAGGTCAAGCCAGCCAAATTCCCAGCACAGATGGGTAGATGATCTCTAGGTATCGTGCCTTACTGAAAAGCTACTGGCAGTTGATAGTTGCTGGTGGAGAGATAATGCATGAATGTAATTAGCCTTATTAAATAAAAACCTGGAGTCAGATATCGAGGGTGAAAGCTGAAAGATCAAAGAAGCAGAGCAGCCAGCCACTAGAGACTTCTTACCTCTCAGATCAAATGAGGGGCAATCCTGTCTCTGCGAATCCTCAGACTGAATGGGCCCACCATCCTGTCTCCACCCACCTTATATTCCTGTCTCCTGTTAATGTGATTCTTGACTGTATATATTGTATATACTTATTGTACTTACTTTATATACTTATTACTATATTAGTTATAACTTTCTTTTATTATTTTAGACAAAAAAAAGAGGAAATGTGGTGATACGTTGTGTACCCTATCAAATTTGCCTGAAGATCAGAGAACAGAACAAGCCACTATATTAAACACAGAAGCCAGGCAGTGGTAGCACACACCTTTAATCCTAGCACTTGGGAGGCAGAAATCCTTGTGAATCTCTCTGAGTTCAAAGCTACCCTGGACTACATGATTGACTAGGAGATCTCTAGAAAAGAAAAAGAACCATGCAGTGGTGGCACACACCTTTAACCCCAGTATTTGGGAAGCACACACGCCATTAATCCCAGCAGTAGGAATGAAGTGATGCCTGGGCAGAGAAAGGTACATAAGGCATGAACAGACAGGAACTAAAGGCTTTTCCTGCTGGAGCCTTTCAGATGAAGACTCAAAGGATTTCAGTGAGAGGATTTGTGGAGTTGGTGAAGTAAGACGTGGCAGTGGCTTGTTCCTTTATCTCTCTGATCTTTCAGCATTCACCCCAATATCAAGCTCTGGGTTTTTATTAATAAGACCTTTTAACATTTGTGTTACAGTCTCCACCTCCCAATTGTGCTGGGATTAAAGACATGAGCCTCCCAAGTGCTGGGATCAAAGGTATGAGATCCCAAGTACTGGGATCAAAGGTGTGAGCCACCCCACCCCCAGGGCTCTGTTTCTCTTTTAGACTGGTTCAATCTTGTTTAATCCAGGGTGGCCTTGAACTCCGGATCTTCCTGCTTCCTCTTCCCAAGTGTGTGTGTGGGAAGGATCAAAGGTGTGTGCCACCACTGCCTGGCCTCAATGGTGAACTAGTGGCCAGCTCCACCCTCTGATCTCCAACAAGCTTTATTTGTCGGAACACAAACAAATATCACCAATAGAGAGATGCAATGACTAGAAACAAAATCACTACCTACTCTGCCTCCATCACACAACCGGACTTCATCACCTACTTTTTCCAGATAAAAACACTGGTCAAAAATATTTTAGGTGAAAGGATCAATATCAGGAAGTGAGTAATATTGAAAAGGAGAAAGAAAATTAGCTAGACAAGGGAAGAAGTCTTTTTCTACCTTTTCACTCATCAAAACAAAACAGAAAAAAAACAAGACTGGATCTTGTCTCTTATGAATTGTTTCTCTCATCCATTTAGTAAAATCACGAAAAATTTTCAGTGGGGCATATTGTTTGACCCTAAGTATGAAGAAGTTCAAGAAAATCAGTGTACTACAAAAGAGAAACAATAATTCTGTACATACAGCAAGCAATGCTGTAAATAATTCAAGTCAACAGCACGGAATCTTAGGCAATTCTATATTAACTTCATAGGTCTTATTAGTCTTCTTTTTGTTAATGTCAATTTAAGAGATTTTTTTTCTTATTAGTAAAAATAATGCCATGTTCTAGTGCAGAAAGACAAGAATAAAAAAGAACCAAAATCAAGAAACAGCTTCTTGTCTGCCATATAGAAATAAGCATCATTTAACAACTTTCTGACTGATCCAGATATTCCTTGCTATTGATTTTACTAAAATGTGATAGTGTTACACATATTCTTTCTAAACATTTCATCAACATCATCCTTATGCAATAAACATGGGCAAGGATGCTGGCACTGTGCTCCACATAGAAATCCTTTTGATCTTACGAATAACAACCCAGCATCTTTTATTCTTGGCAACAGTTCAGATAGTTGTTTTTTTAACCCATTTTCAAGATAATATTTTTTACTTTCCTGGAAATGTACTTTAGAATTAAGCTACTGTCATTTTCCCCCCAAGGGAAAGAATGTGAGAGGCCACATTTCTTGTGACAAAAATAATCTATAAATACTCAGGATGACAAGATGACCCACAAATAGAAAAAGACTACTGAAAATCAAATTATAAACCCATTTCTAAGTAGCACCCTCTTTTGCGCTAGCAAATTAGTTTACATACTTTGTTTCTTTATCATTCCATTGAATTTTTAGAGGAAAGACATGTCATTCTGTTCTAAAATTTCAAAAATCAATCTCCATAAACTTGACATATGAAATACAACATGGTAATTATAAAAAAATAAATAAAACTTGTGGACTGTTTTCTCTGCATCTTTTTCTGCACCCAAAATCTGTAACACTGTATGCTCAAATAGTGTTTTAATTCACTTAATAATTAACACTGGAGATTGAAGTGATGGCTCACTGGTTAAGTGTACACACTAGTCTTGCAGAGGGTGGTAATTCAGTTCCCAGTGGCCATCCATGTGACTCACATACACCTGTAACTCTACCTCCAGGGGATCCCATGCTTTCACACACATGCATCACACACACACACACACACACACACACACACACACACACACACACACACACAAATAAAACAAATCTTTTAAAAATAAAAACTGATGCTGTGACACTGAGGACATTGCTGCTTAGTGGTAGAGTGCTTGCCTAGCATTCAAACCACCCTAGCTTATCTCAGAAATTAAACACACACACACACACACACACACACACACACACACACACACACACACACAAAATATTATAAAAAATTTACCAACAATTTTCATTCCAAGGAGAAAAACCAAGTAAAAGAAAACAAAGAAATAAAAAGGTAAAATATCTTGATATTGTTGGATATGGAAAGTGCCTCAAAATATGTGTCTGGAGATAACAATAACATCTTCTTCTTACATAAGTTCAGAACAGAAAACAACAATTGCTTATAAACAGAAGAACCTATTTAATTAGCAGCTAAAACTGATCTTTAAAAATATATCATCAAAAGGCAATACTTGGCCAGACAGGGTGGTACACATCTGGAAATGTATACCTGAGATGCTGAAGGTAGAGAGTTCAGGGCCAGTTTGAATATTAGTTTGTCTTTGTCTCAAAAAACAGGGGAACAGGAAAAGAAATTAATTTTTCTTATGAAAAGCAAAGAAGTCATCAAATCTGTAGCTCAGTGGAAACTGTCATAAATATGTGCAATGCTTCACAAACAAGAAACAAAATATTTTCCCAACTTATCTCCACAACATTAAAAATTTACTAAACTACTGACTATATACAACCAGGTAATTTTAGAGGAAATATCCATTAATGTTTATACAAGGTGTCTAGCACCTAACATGCAGTGGTCTGCGTCACTGCACTATCACAGCAGTGCTCACACAAGGTGTCTAACACCTAACATGCAGTGGTCTGCGTCACTGCACTATCGCAGCAGTGCTCACACAAGGTGTCTAGCACCTAACATGCAGTGGTCCATGCCACTGCACTATCACAGCGGTGCCCAAAGGTGTCTAACACCTAACATGCAGTGGTCCATGTCACTGCACTATCGCAGCAGTGCCCACACAAGGTGTCTAACACCTAACATGCAGTGGTCCATGTCACTGCACTATCGCAGCAGTGCTCACACAAGGTGTCTAGCACCTAACATGCAGTGGTCCATGTCACTGCACTATCACAGCAGTGCCCACACAAGGTGTCTAGCACCTAACATGCAGTGGTCCATGTCACTGCACTATCGCAGCAGTGCCCACACAAGGTGTCTAACACCTAACATGCAGTGGTCTGCGTCACTGCACTATCACAGCGGTGCCCACACAAGGTGTCTAGCACCTAACATGCAGTGGTCCGTGTCACTGCACTATCACAGGAGTGCTCACACAAGGTGTCTAACACCTAACATGCAGTGGTCCATGTCACTGCACTATCACAGGAGTGCTCACACAAGGTGTCTAACACCTAACATGTAGTGGTCCGTGTCACTGCACTATCACAGGAGTGCTCATACAAGGTGTCTAACACCTAACATGTAGTGGTCCGTGTCACTGCACTATCACAGGAGTGCTCACACAAAGTGTCTAACACCTAACATGCAGTGGTCCATGTCACTGCACTATCGCAGGAGTGCTCACACAAGATGTCTAACACCTAACATGCAGTGGTCCGCGCCACTGCATTATCACAGTGATGTTCAGCCTCTTCCCAGTCTCTAAGAAACTGGCATGAAATGCTGAACTGTAAAAGTACTTAGTGAATTACAATGAAGATGACTCCTGCAAGCACAGGACAGCAGGAGAATGTACCTACTCCTATGGAAAAGCGTGAATTAAATTAGGGCATACATAGTGCATTATAACTGAACAAAATCTAATTTCCAAATTAATATACTTTGAGTTTCTGAAGGTCTCGCTTTACATAGAACTAACCTTCTCTTTTGAGTTTTCTAAACTACATATAAGTAAACACCACTCAAATATAGAAGAAAAAGACATTTTCTTTTCATAGTAAGGAAATTTAAATACGAATTCATTTTCAAAATCAACAACACAAGAAAACTCATTCAGGCACTCTGAGCCTAATGTAGTTATCAAAGCTATCAAATAAACATCAACATTTCTTTTTTGTAGTTCATTACCACAAAAACTTTGGGTTTTTTTGGTTTTTGTTGTTGTTGTCTGTCTGTTGTTTTTTGAGACAGGGTTTCTCTGTGTAGTTTTGGTACCTGTCCTGGAACTCGCTCTGTAGACCAGGCTGGCCTTGAACTCACAGAGATCCGCCTGGCTCTGCACGGACCACTGCCTCCCAAGCGTTGGGATTAAAGATGTGCACTACCACCACCTGACACAAAAACATATTTATTTAAAAAAAAAAAAAAGCATTTAGGTGCATGTTTATAGTCTTGAAATAAACAAT
The DNA here is from genome assembly GCF_049852395.1 of Peromyscus maniculatus bairdii. Lineage (NCBI taxonomy): Eukaryota > Metazoa > Chordata > Mammalia > Rodentia > Cricetidae > Peromyscus > Peromyscus maniculatus. The sequence goes on along the minus strand of NC_134856.1, from coordinate 82,459,082 downwards.
TCAACAAAACATCACAGTTCAGATCAAATGATCACATACAAACATATATATATAAAGCATGTTACTATAACGACTACTTCCATAAACACCACGAAAGTGTGTGAATATACATGGTATACACAGAAGTGTCTCTACAACAGCCAAAGGCATCTCTGTCATTTTCCTAATGAAATCTATAGTGACCCTAACTTATAAATACAACCGAGAAAGGAGACGACCCACAATATCCTTAACAGATAACACTATGAATAAGGAAATAGAAAATATATACTATTTTCAACAATATCAGATCATTTGCAAATCAGAAGTGGTTTCTTTATTTCAGAATGGGCTTACAAATGACATTTCTAACTCAATATTTATTTTAGTACTACTATGATATATTTGAATGATGCAGAAGTAAGTGAAGAAGATAAAGTAGATTACTTTGGATCAGATTTTTTTAAAAATGAAGGGCAGGTACTGGAGGGATGGTTCACAGGTAAGAGCACTTGCTACTTGTGGTGGTTTGAATGATAATGGTCCCCACAGTTGAACTTGGTCACCAGGGAGTGGCTCTATTTGGAGAAAGTGTGTCACTGAGGGTAGGTTTTGAGATTTCAAAAGGCCCATTCCAAGCCCAGAGTCTCTCTTTTCCTGCTGTCTGTAGACCTATATATATATAAAACTTTAGAGAACTTTCAGGTACTTCTCCACGACCATGTCTGTCTGCATGCCAACATGCTCTCTGTTATGACAATGGACTAAACCTCTGAAACCATAAGCAAGTCCCAGTTAAATGTTTTCCTTTGTAAGAGTTGCTGTGGTCATGGTCTCACAGCAATAGAATTCTAAGACACTGCTTGGCCAGAGGACCAGAGTTTAGTTTCCAACACCTATATTGGGTAGCTCACAATGCCTATAATTCCAGTTCCAGAGGACATGATACCCTCTCTGAGTTCCATGGGCACCCATACACATGAGCACCTACAGACACACAGACACAAACACATATATAAACATAAGGAAATTATAAAATATATCTTAAAAATAAAAAGTATGAATGGGCTGAGAGCATGGTGGTCCACAACTGTAATCCCAGCAGTCAGGAGGCAGAGGCAGGAGGATTTCAATAGGTTAGAGATTAAGCTGATCTACACAGAAAGCTCCAGACTGCCCAGTTATGCACCAAAACTCTCTCAAACAAAAAAAAAAAGTGCAATGTGAGACACAAGTGGAGCATTTCCCCACAGGAAAGTTACACCCTCTCTTCTCATCCACCTACTTCTACCAAAGCTGAACTTCCCGTATTTCCTAATCTTATCCTGTCTCTAGATAGCAGGTCTTCACACACAGCTCCCTCTTCTTGTTTTCCTAAGGTCTGAAGCTGAGTAAGATCCCCACATGGTCCTGTGGCCTCCCTGAGCATAGGCCCTTGCTGAGCACAGGCTCTTGCTCTCACGGACGCTTGTGTTTCCTTCCCTCTAGGAGCAATCCCAAGCTTCTAGTGTCATTTCTGTCTTCCCTTCTAGTTCTGTGCTCTAAAAGGCCAAGCTTATGTCTCTTGTTCTCAGCTGAATTCTGAAGACCAACACAGCAGCAATATAATGTAGACCCTCATTATAGACACTAAAATAAAAATACAATCTGTATTTACACAAAATCCTAATTCTCGTCCTTAAAGTTTATGTTAAAAATCCAAACATCATGACTCAAAGTATTTTAAGAAGCTAAGTTATAGTATAATGTGTCTCAATGTTATCAACTTTATATACTTGAATTGTTTGCTTATTTTTATAATACCCAAAAGAATTTTCTAGGTATTGCTATACCTTATAATTATTAAACTTTTGCAAGTTGTACCTATACCTGACTAAGTACCTGAAACTTCATATTAAAATAACTTTCTAAATCTTATTTGGGAATCAGTCTTCACATTTATTTACTCTATTTCAAAGAGACACTAGTTTATGAGAAAGTTAGTGATGCAATCTCAATTTATTAATCTCTATAACTATTTTATTGTTATATGGCAATTACATTGAACATAACTATTCCATAGAACATCAGAGGATTTATTCAATAGTATCCTGAGATTGTTGTTAACCTAATTCAAAACAGCAATTCTGCTAAAAGGGATCTAAATAAAAGCCAAATATTGTCTCTTTACAAGGTCACCTCGTATTCTAGAAATATTTTGTTACATTTTTCCTAGCTTTGTAATAAAAGCAAACTAGACACTTAGTAAAGCAGAACAGTAAATTATTTCTTTATGCAAGAAATCTGAATCCTGTTTAGTCAGTTGAAGAAGAAATGGTGTTACTGTTGGAGACTAAATGAGACAGAAATCTAGAGCCCAGCGAGCAGCTCCCTGCTCTGCTTCCCAACAGAGTGCTCCACCCCCACAGGGAAATCCCTTTCAAGAAAGGTCCAGAGCTGACCCAGAAGACTTCACACATCACAAAAAGACAACATAAAGCTAGCACTAAGGATGACACACAGGGTCTGCTATTGCTAGTTTACATAGAAACATCATCCACACACGTACCTGATTTTTACCAGACATACACAAGCAAGTATTTCCTGCTTTGTATTTATAAGACCATAACAAAGGTAACCAGTGAAGACCTCAAATAAGGCACTAGAGAACAGTGTCAACTTTACTAATACATAACATCAATTCCATTTCCATTCCATTCCATTCTTTTAGAATCTAAAGCATGTCTATTTTAAAAAAGATATTATGGCTCCAAATGTTCCATAGTTTGATATAAATCTTTGTAAGTATTATCTGACCATAATCTTTCACATTCTCTTAACATTTAATACCTAAATGCTTTCTTTGTATGAAAAGGAAATAACCTTGTGTAGCTACAGAGTTCATGAATGAATGGTAACCCATTAGAACACTGGTTCTCAACCTTCCTAATGCTGCGACCCTTTAATACAGTTTCTCATGTTGTGGTGACCCCAAATCATAAAATTTTTGTTGTTACTTCGTAACTATATTTTTCCTACTGTTATAAATCATAATGTAAATATCTGATAGGCAGGATATCTGATATGTGACCCTGTGAAAGGGTCATATGACCCCCAAAGGGGGCCATGGCCCACAGGTTGAGACTCACTGCATTAGAGGTTTTGTTCTCACTTGACTTCCTAATTTCTGGGCCATAGTCACAATACAAGGACATGGCATTTCCATTTCAAAACAAATACACAAACAAACTTGGGCCAGCTGTGTGGCTCGGGAGGTAAAGCCACTGCCAAGCCTGAAGATTTGAGTGCCATCCCCAGGACAGACACGGCAGGAGAAGAAATTGACTCCAGCAAGCTGTCCTCTGACCTTCCCACACTTGATACAGCATATGTATACACACACACAATAGACAGACAGACGATATATATTCAAAAAACAAAACCCACTAACTTGTAGCTCAAAGCCTGAAGTGCAAGTGGATCCCTGGAATAAGAACTAGATCTGCTCATTCTATTTGTGACCTGTTCTAACCTCCAGCTTACATACAGCTACAAAGAATTTCTCTCACAGGAAATTTACTCTCCCTGACTCTCCAAAAAGAAAAAAATAATAATATCAAAATACCATTTTATATCAATTTGGAGAAGATGGACAGAAGTTAGGAGACCAACTTCCTAGTCCTGAAAACGGAGACATTCTTCATTCATACAGACGGTGCAAGCTCCCTTGACAAGAAATGTCTACTTATATGAAATGAAGCAAGTGATAACACAGCTGGCCAGCTGCTAGATAAAAAAATAAAAGCTGGATGCCAATCATAAATTTGCTTATTACAGGCCATATAACAGATACCACTTCCTCAGCTATCCTGTCCACTATCTTTTGGTAAGTGAAAAATATTATTTTCAATTTTAGAGCACTTAATAAAAAGGAAATGTGAACTTTTCTATATGTTACATCATTTTTAATCACAGACTCAAGAAAGGAACCACAAAAATCAAACTCTCATGAAAGAGAAAATAAAAAGTATTAATTTGAAATATATGCCTCTAAAATCTGACTGTCAAGAGAACCAATAAAATGAACCAGAGAACATGTGGCTTAATCTGGAACAAAGAACTTCTGAAAGCAGCCAGGACACAAGTGTGGAACAACACACACAGGCCCCCAACCAAGCCCTGACACTGTGTTTCCTTACAAAGCCTATCAGGGCATAGCCAGGCATGCTCCTCAGGACATAACTGAATAAAAATCCTCCCACCAGTCTAATCACAAAAATATCAGAGGTACGAGGCTTCCAAATAATCCACTCCAATCCACATACTTACAAATAAGTAAAGCTGGAGGCCAGCAGGTAAGTAGTAGCAATGGGCAGGCAATTAACGACAGCAAGCCATGTGCCCTACCCAATAAGGCTAGTCAGCAGCAGCAGAAGTGTTCCAACCCAGGCTCCTGGGGCTCTGAGAACTTGAAGAGGACTGCCATTGTGAAACTGCTCTCTCAATAGAATGCTAAAAGTCCCCTTAAGAATGGACTGTCCTCGACAGGACCACTGCACGCATGAAATCACCGAGGCTGGGACTGCATGCACAAGATCTGCATAAGATCAGACCAGCCAAAAATCCCAGCCCGGACAGGACAGGGGCTCATGAAGCCCCATCTGTATGTGAGGAGTTACTGACAAGTGGCAGTTGCCTGGGGGTGGGGAGGAGCAGTTTTCTTTAAGGATGCAGCCCCTGGGAGGCTAGCCATGCTCCAGGAGATGGTCCTACACCTAGGCACACACAGGCAGCACTAAGTGGACTCTGGGTTTAAACAGAAAGAGAAGATGAAGCTAGGAGAGAAAGTGGGGGGAAATAAGGAGGAGCTGGAGGAGAAGGAATAGAGTGATCTAACTGAAACACATAATATGCACACATGAAAATATCAATAAATAGCGGTGGTAGTGGCTCATGCCTTTAACCCCAGCACTCAGGAAGCAGAGCCAGGCGGATCTCTGTGAGTTCAGGGCCAGCCTGGGCTACAAAGTGAGTTCCAGGAAAGGCTCCAAAGCTACACAGAGAAACCTTGTCTCGAAAAAGATTAAAAAAAAAATCAATAAATAATAAAAAGGAAGTGTCTTAAAACTATTATAAAGAAGTCATTAATGTCTGTTATTCCAAAATATTTTACTGAAGTTAATTCATATATCTAATTTGTATACATTTTGTAATATATTGTATGTCTAAAAATTTTTCTAAATGGCAGGCCTACAAAAAGTGGTAAATAATGTAGCTTTGGAGAAATAATACATAAATGGCTTGCAATTATAACTAATAAGGTAATTTTAAAAGCTGGAAAAGCTATTACTACTTTAGTGATTTATGTTTATGATAAAACTCTAAATGACTTTTAATCAAAAGAAACCAAATTTCATCAAAAACACTTTAATTACAAATAAATGTAGAAGGAGAGAAGAGGAAAAGAAGGAAAGAGTAGACATGAAAATCGGGCGGGCGGGATATAAACAACTATAAATCTCAGTCAAAAGTCGATGGGAATTTGGGCCACTATTTTTACAATTTTTCTTTTAAGTTTGGTAAAAGTATCAAAAGTAGAAACAAAAATTAAGCTATCTCCTAAAAACTTTAAAATATCACAGCTGAATATACTGTATAAAACTGCATTTGGCTCTATTTAGTCTTGACAGTCTCAAATTAAGAGCTATTCACTTACTTTCCTACAGCAAGAAGAAAAATCAGCTAAAAACTGAGTGCATTCCACACTCAGTGGGCGGAGTCACACAATGAAGTGCGTTTCATTCAGAAGCCAGCAGCACTCACTTCCTGAGAAGCAGTGTTTGCTGGCGCTCCTCCCGGTTGGTTACCACCCTTGTTCTCAACAGGGGCTCTAACACACCCTACTTTCCCCTGCCCACAAAACCAAGTTCCCCCCTTAACTGCCATCTACAAAGTCCCCAAACATCTACAGATTCATCTCTTACACTGAATCACTGCAGCAACACTGAAGATGTTACTCGGTGGTAAGACAGATACACCAGTGTTTAAAATACAAGTCAATTTAAATTTTCTTTTGACTTCTAGCCTACTTCTGAGGTATGCAGTTATTCGATTTCTAGGTAGACTATTGTTCTAGACAGAACTGTTAACCAATATGTAGGGAAAGTACCTATTACTGCTTATTTTTCCATGACCAAGACTAGCAGAATCCCTAAGCTATCACTGAGGGATTTAGTGATCTACTTGATTTATAACATTATCTGCTAAAACACATAGTAAAGCAAACTGTTCCCACTCTGCTAGAAAACCATCACTACACTACACCAAATACCAGGCCTATTTCTTTTCCTCAGCTGAATGAGAGATGTTTCCTATGCAAAAGTGATCTTTAAAAAAGAATGCATCCCATTATGTAGGCCAAAGGGCAGGATCAAACATACCAACACACAGCATGCACTCCTGATTGACCCAGTGAGGAGAAGGGAACTGACATCCAAACTACTTACAAAACATAAGTCATTAATTTCAAAATAAAACTTTCCTGACGAAAGTGAAATAAAATACAGCAGAGATTAAAATTTAAAAATAGAGAAAACAGGGTTTCAACATGAAGCTTTGAAAAAGAAAATTAAGCATAACTGAATTGCTGTTATTTGTGTGCCTTTTTTTTTGTTTGTTTTACACATGCCCATCAAAATAATCACAAACACTGCCAGGTATGGCAGCTTTCTTTGCTATAATATTTATAATCATCTAAGATACCCACTTCCCTCACTTCACCTTTGGCTCTACATGATAAAATAAACTAAATAAATGCGAACTATGAAAATACAAAAAAGCAATAACAATTTAACAATCCACAATGAAATTCACAATGTCATAATAACATCACAAGTACTCAGCTCAGAATTTACTAGAATACATATTGGCAAGAATGAGAGCTGAAAAAGCATTCAACAAATTTTCAAGTCCTCAGGACTGGGGCATCCCAGTTGCTATTTCAGGACTAATCCTGGGGAGACAGAGAAAAGCATCCCTTGCTGAGAACACAGGATGGCCAGGCCTGCAGTATCAAAGTAGGTTGTCTCTAACCTTCATCCATTTAACCCATGTGCTGTTCAAAAGTTACTACATTCTATGTGTTTCGTGACATGAGTTGGGGAACCTGCCAGGTAAAGCTGCTCACACATCCAAATATCCAATCTTTCCTCTGGTACCTACATAAATACTAAAGAAAATAATCATTAATAATCAATGATTCACCCACATCTAGGTTCAGAAATTCCATCTAGGTTTTAATAATATATGATACTACCTTTTCAACTTTAACTATACTTCCATGTGGATTTTGTTTTTTCAAAACAAGAATTTCTGTTACATTCAAGTCCCACCTTCTGAGATTTAGAACCCCCTAGAAACGCAGCACGTGATGACTACTGTAACACTCCTTTTAGAAGGACTGCCGTTATTATGGTGGTCTATTCAAGAACAACTTCTTTTTCTACATAATAGCATCAATTTGTCAAGAAAAGGAAATGTAACCAAGTCTGATTCAAAGAAAGTTGAAAAGAACCAAAGTCTAAGAACAAGTTAGCAAAAGCAAATACTGCCTAGGTAACTAACTTTATAAATTTACAATAAAAGCATGTATTTTTCTGAGTAATTTCTCCACAATGAAATCTTTCAGACTCCCGTAACTGAAATCTTTAACACCATAAGCTGCAATGTGAAGGACCAGGAGCCTGACTTCCCTCCTCTAGATTTCTCTTTCCCAACGTCCCTTCCCATCTGTCTCTATGCTAGCATGTTCAGCCACTCAGTGCACCTGTGGAGTCAACCTGACTTTTTTACACTGTTCCATCTACCCAAAGTATTCTCTTCTGCCACCCTCTACACAGTCTTCTTAGAAGAAAACCTCAAATTTTATCTAAAAAATGTTAACACACAGAAGCACTACCACAGACTAAAGACACAAAAATCTGTAAGATTTATTAAGTACTTAAATGCCAAAAATAGTGTTTGCCCTCAAAGAGCACATGGACCAGAGAAAGAAAACTACAAGCGGATGAACCTTGAAGTTCACTGACCACGTTACAAGTGCAACAGGCTCGCCTGGCAAGGGAATGGGGAATGAAAGGAAGGGCCGCTAGGAGCTAGGACGGCAAGCAAAGGCTGGCTTTTAAAATAACCTCAAATGGGAAATACGCTAACAATGACAGTGAAATACTGGTGACCTTCTTCATTCTCTGGGGCTCTGCTTCTCACAAAAGACAAACAGAAACAACTATTTTAACAAATGAAATAAGACAAACCACGAAGATGACACAGCTGTGCCCCAAAGCACGTTAACACATCTATATGGATCAAAAATCCCGTGAGACAAGTGAAGTTGCCCTGCCGAGGGCAGGAAAGGCAGCAGGAGGCTGTATCTTGGGGCAGCTGTAAATACAAGCAGGGTCAGCATCCAGGCTCTTCACTGCAAACCTGGACTGGCGAAGCACTCTTCCTCGCTGTAAAACGCATGGGAAGGCTTCTGTCAACTGTGCTGAAGCTTACAGGAAGATGCTGGCCTAATGCCAGCTGACTCAGGGACTGAGTGTAAATGTCTCTGTCACCATGAGACCCAATTCTGATCTGTGAATTCTAAAGCCAGGCAGAAACAATGACAGATCTAGACAGCAGGAACATCAAAGGAAAACAAAGTCCATTAGAGTGTGTCTGCTAAGTTCCAGAGAACATGAGCAAAGCAGCAATATCAACAATCATAAACTCACTGCACACAAACCTGAAAATACAGTACTGAATGATCTCAAAAGGACTTCAAATTAAGCCCTAAGAGGTCTTCAGAGACATAAGGGCATATATAGGGGGAAAAAAAAAGAAAGAGAGAGAGAGAGAGAGAGAGAGAGAGAGAAAGGAAACAGCTATAGAATAAGCAAAAATGAGAAAAGTTAGTAGATATTTTAAAAGAGAACTAATTTTAAATAAAACACTAACCATTGAAATGTAAAAACAAAACATGCTACAATACCACCTACTAGGCCTCCACCTTCAACCTCACAAAGATCTGATCTCTGCATGAACAAAACAGTGAGATCAGAAAATGAAAATACAAGTTACGTGTCCTCAGAAACTCATGTAACAACGATGCTAACAGAACTCTAAAACTACAAAGAGAAGTTTAATTTTCAAGAGGTTTTTTAAGTTTAGAAATCTTGCAACTTCCACCTTAATTTTCATGAACTCATGACCATCTTGACTGCAGCAGGGGTTTCTATGAGATAACCTCATACAAAAGTTCATGAGTAGAACTGAATTAGCACACGTAGCCTCTTCCGAATCTGGACCTGAATGTCTCTAGCAACTGAGCCTCTTTATTCAAAGAACCCCAACCAAAAAAAAAAAAAAAAAAGACACATCAGATGTTTTAAATAAAAGGTGACTTTCTACAATTATCTTTAGTAGAAAGACTCAAATATTTCACTATAAAAATTAACTAAAACAAAATATGAAAAGCTGCCTTAATTCATATTAAGGTAAACACAACCAATATAAATAATACACAAGCAAGTTTAAACTAACATTCTAATAAGGAAATGTTCACACTATCCCAGAGTTTCCATAATCAGAAAGTCTATGCTTCCAACAGCCATTTAAGAGCCCATTTAGAATAAAACCCCAATTCTTTCTTCCTACGCTAAAAGTAAGAAGTTAATGACAATAAAACCCAGTTCTGCTCACAGGCAGAAATGAGCAGAAAATACGACATATACTGTCCCCTTAAAACTGAAAAGATAAAATTTTTTTCAAATCTTCTAAGTCCAAGATAGCCTTATTTTCTTGCTCCATTAAAAGCACTGATAGAGGGGTTGGGGATTTAGCTCAGTGGTAGAGCGCAAGCCCTGGGTTCGGTCCTCAGCCCCAGAAATAAATAAATAAATAAATAAATAAATAAATAAATAAATAAATAAATAAATAAATAAATAAATAAATAAATGGATGAATGGATGAATGAATGAATAAATAAAGGAAAGCACTGATAGATTTTTGTGGTTTTACATAAACATATTATTACATTGCTCAAGGATGAAATTTCACACAATAAACGCGCTCTTAATTGTGGTCAGCTACAATATGCCCTATTACACTTTTAGAATCCTTTCCCAGGAGAAAACAGAAAGCCAATAGCTCCTAATGATAGAATTCGTCAGCTAATAAGCTAGTGCTAGGTTTCCTCATCACATCTAACCTCTTTGCATAAACCAAACATCAAAAGGTGTCTCTCGTTGTCTTAAGAGAGACAGGTCACAGCACTGGAGAGAATCCAATTATTCCCTCAGGAAGTGACGTAATAGCAGCATTTTCTTCTTTTGTTAAGTAAAACTATACATGCTCCCAAGGCAACAGAAATTACATCAACAGGACACTTACTCATGACTGGAAAAGTCTCTGTGTGTTGTCCGAGTCCAGTATTAAACCAAGATCTACTGTCCAGGCTTTCTCAGAGGAATACATATCCTGTTCTGAAAACAGAAGAGAAAGAAGTCAGATTTTTTAAAGGCCAATGTTTAAAGTTTCCTAAAAGAAATGAAAATTATTTTAATTCCATTTTTCCTACTATCTATAGAACCCCTAGTCCTTTTCATATAAAAGATTACTACTAATTACCATCCAATTCACAGGTCCCTCTTTCTAAAACAAGTAACTTTGAGAATTAAAAATACATAGATGGTAACTGCCATATATGAACCTAGTATGTAGACGGCAACTATTATACATGAGCTTAGTATGGGTAGAAGGTAACTGCCACACAGAAGCTTAGTATGTAGAAGACAACTGCCAGATATTTACTATGTAGAAGGTAACTGCCATTTAAAAAAAAAAAAGCTTGATATCCTGAGTCTTCAGTACTCAAGTTATTCCTTCCCTATTCCCAACTAATAAAGTCAAGAAAAAGAAGAGTGGTCTGCCTAGGATAAATAAAGCCTGCTAAGTCTATTTTGATTGCATACAAAGTATTTATATAAGCCTCAAATAATGACCACAAAAGTTATTGCTATGAACTTTCTCTAATGATGCCCCTTTCCTCATTATAAACATAATATGAATTCACATTTATTTAGTTATGTGCAGCACATAGCCTTTCAAGGCATTCTTTCTAAGTATTCTAAAAATATATTTGGTAAATTAAATTTTTAGACTGAGTTCTTTTCATTCAAGTGTAATATCATTGCCTTGTATGAGTATGAATACTAAAACACACTTGACCCTTGACTAAGATTTGCATTATAAAATCTTCCTCAATTGATTAACATATTTTTAGATGAGGCATAAGTACTAGTGGTATATTTAAACAAAAACAGGGATGCATAAATGCCTTCCTAGATCTAATACATAATTTTACAGCTCTGCAATTCAATAATGCACACTAGCATAACTTCCTTCATAAACCAGTAAACTACTTCCTGCAACCATGAAAAGTGATACTTTATTGTTCAAATCACTCAAGAAAACAGCAAAGCAGTAAGCCCTTCAGCTATGAATCAAAGTTAGGGTAACACTTTTAAAGAGTGAGTTTGCCATATCCATACACTGTACTCAGATCATGTAAGATGCATAAGCAGCACACATTTACACAATGCAGAAATTGCATCAGCATGTACACGCACCACAGGCTGCCTACACTGTAGTTAGCAGTGGTATATAATCATAGTTCTGTCATCCTGTCACCTGACCCCAGCCCACAGGCTTTCTTCTTCATCTGTGCATTAGCCAGTGATTACCATTTCCAGATAACCCAATTATCCCACGGAAATGAGTAGCGTGGCAAATCTACAATCTCATATAATCTCACGTTAGTTTCAGGTACACGTTTAAAGTTTCTCACAATAAATACACTTCTTGATGGTACTGCATTAAATTTATTGGATTTGATTCCCCGCCTTAGAAACTAAGGTATAACATGCTGAATGGCAAGAGGGACAGGCAGCCAAATGCCACAGAAGCACCAAGTAGCTAAAACATTCACAGAGGCCCCAGGAGTCCTCGTGCATTCATACTTGAAGCAACTAGTCTTTGCCCGGAGGCCTATGTTTATATACATTTTTAACGATATCAAAGTACCCTTCAGGATGTAATGCCCTCTTCCTACCATACCACAAGAAGCCAAATAAATCCTTAATTCTAGTGTTTAAGACATAAAGAATTTTCTCAGCCCTAAAAATACTATCTTCAAAAACATTAGGATAAGGGCACAAGCAGTTAAGAAAAACGACTGTTCTTCCAGAGGAACCAAGTTCGGTTACTGTGGCTTACAGCGATCCGTACCTCCAGCTCCAAGGGACATGCAATGCTGCAATGACTCTGTCTGACCTTCTCAGCCACCTGCCCTCAGGCTGCACATATCCACATGCAAACATATATAGCCACCCATAATTAAAAATAATATTTTTAAGTCAGGATAATAAAACTTACAAATACTGGGTATACTACAACCATATGAGGTAACAAATGCACACAAGTCTTACAGTTTACAAACATGCAACGCATGTATTAGAATTTAATGTACGGACCCATAGAGCAACTCTTAGAAATGTGCTTATGAATGACACAGTGAGGTCACCTAGTCAAGGTTCTTTATGCTAATCACAGCTTCAAAACAGAGATCTGCTCCCCAGTCCCCATCCCCACCTACTCTCAAAGTCAATTTTTTCAGCAACCAAGTGGCTCAGTAGCAGTAGCACACAAGATAAAATACTCAGGCTCCCTTCTCCTGACCTAGTTACCCTTCTCTGGAGAAGAGCAATGTCTCAAATACACAACTTCACATACCAAGTATTTTGTACTATTTCTGCAAAATCCAGCATTTATCTTACTTTTCACATATTGGCTTTGGGAGGTGTGGCGATATGCCTTCCTGGAAAGGGGCAGAACTACACCTAACTGGAAGCTGTATGAACACCAGGTTTGCCTACATTTCTTGGACAGCATAGCAGCATAAGAAATGGACACCCAAGGAGGCTACTGGCCCCAAAATGACACATAACTGAAAACAGGTCACAGCTTCTGACCAAACCATACCAAACTCAGCCAAGGTTACAGATCTATGGCTGCCTGCTGTCAGCCACTGAAATTTTGTGGTAATTACATTATTACAGCCAAAGATGACTAAGCCAGAGAATAAAGACACTGACTTTAGGGGCAAGCAAGCTAGCTCAGCAACACAGAGCAAGTACTGCTTCTGCAGAAGACGGAAGTTTGATTCCCAGAACCCATGTCAGAGGGTTCACAACCTCCCATAACTCCAGATCCAAGGGGATCGAACACTTCTGTCCTCTGTGGGCCCTGGCATTCACACATACACATATATGTACATACACAGATCCTCATACATACACATCAGTAAAAGTAAAATAAATTAACTAAACTGGGCGGCAGTGGCGCACGTCTTTAATCCCAGCACTTGGGAAGCAGAGGTAGGTCTCTGAATTCAAGACCAGCCTGGTCTACAGAGCAGAGTTCCAGGACAGCCAGAGCCACACAGAGAAACTCTGACTTGGGGGTAGGGGGGTAGTGATGACAACAACAACAACAAAAAGAAATTTCAAATTAAAAATACTGTATTCAAACATCTAGACACAAACTTATCACAGGAAACAAATCTATATAAGTAAAGCACATAGAGGCTGGAAATTAAGGCATTAAAAATGCAGAGTTGGCAAATACTGACTGAAACAGAGAGATATGACTATAAAACCTACGCCATGTTTGTGCTAAGATGTAATCAGAAATGGTCATGGAGCTGGGGGCAAGGCTCGGCAGCAGAGCACTGGCCTGGCATACACAATCCCCAGCAGCATATCAGAAAAAGGAAAAAAGAGATATTTCACAGCAAGTTTGTCTGACTGTAAGAGAGAGGAAGGGGAACTTATCACAATGCTGCTTTTAATAGCAAAAGAAACAATATACAAAATTTCTACAGAAGAATTAATTACATCATCTGTTTATTACTTAGCATTATGGAGCAGTGAAATCAACCAAAGTATGCATATCAACCAAAAAAAAAAAAAGGCTCAGAAGTATTACTGATATATAGTCATGTCTACTATTTTATAAAAGTACAAGGACACATGAAATCATTTGTATAATGTTACAGAATACATAAAGTTAATAATGTATTAGAGACATTTGCACACTAATGTACTATAAAGAAAAGTAAAGGAATATGAGGCTGATGGTCCCTCAAGCCAGCAGTGGGCTGGGACAGGACACAGTCATTCAGGAGCAGACTGGTAATGTCACTTAAGCTGAGGGAGGGAAGTGAATGGATGTTACTATGTTAGTCTTTATGCAATATGTAATGTCTTTTATGAATCTTGCATTTTACAGCATTCTATATAAAAAAACAAAAACGTCCCAAAAGTACAGAAAATTAAATATAAGTAACATAAACATGGAGCTACATGTATAAAGGTGTTAAATGTAGTTATAATTTCTAAACAGTAATTAGGAGACAGAAACAATGGTAGTGACTCACTCATTCCTTAGGAGTAAAAGACAAAAATCAAGTGAAGGGCAGCTCTACTACAAGCTTCACTGTGGGGCTTTGCGGGGTTTTTGGTTTATGTGGAAAGATCTGATTAGACGTTTTCCATGGGCAGAACAGCTGGCTACCCAAAGAGCTACATCAGTTATACTGTCCACCCACTGGAGTGCCTTACCTCACCTCCACAGCCGGGTGACCCTCTATAATCCTTTTCTAGTAGCTGATTTTTCTAAATTACTATTTGTTGAAAAGTCATTTTTCTCTCCTCTCCCACAAAATGCTTAAGAAAATTTCCTTCATCACAGCACTAATTATAATATCACAAAATTTTAAACTTAAATGTCCAATATTAAATAACTGACTGGATTGTTCATTATTAATAGTCTCTCACGGCCATTAAAACTGTCTGGCAACTTAAGGACAAGTAATGAACGAACATTGTGATGGCCTTTACACAGCATCACAGAGTCATCAAGAAAGGAATGTCAGAAATGAAGCTTCATCCAACTCAAATGTATTTCCTCAAAGGCTCCCAAGCCAAGACTTGTGACTACTGTTCAGTTTTTACATCTAAAATAGATGATATGAGCTGGCACGGTGACATACACCTTTAACCTAGCACTCAAGAGGCAGAGACAGGAAGATCTCTAACAACTTGAGGCCATCCTGTTCTACAGAGCAAGTTCCAGGCCAGCCAAGGCTACATAAGATACTGTCTCTAATAATAATAATAATAACAACACAACTCCTTAAATTTAAAAAAGACAACATACAAACTTATTAGGCATTCGATAAACCCTTCCTAAGCAACTCCCAGGAGACAGGCAGTATGCTAGGCCCAGCCAACAAAGCTATAAACAAAATACTACCCCTTGCAATGTTCAATTATAATAATTCTAGTACCTTCCCTTTTTAATTCAGTCATAGTTCATTAGTTCTACTACATACGCCAGGGCAGATTCCCAGGTAATGTCTTCTTATTCTAGATGAAGAAATAACTCCAGTTAATACTACAGTCATTATTCATTGAGACATATCTCACCCCAGTGGTTATATAATTCTCGGACTTTCTATAAACAATATTCTAGAGCAACATATACCTATAAAATACAGCGCTAGATTCCCACAGCCTGTAGTCCAGTGAATCTGTCACTGCCACAGTGAAGAGGACTGTTTATTCTGCTCACTAAGTCAACAAAATACTTCCCACTAATGAGATCAAAGACAGGCCTGAGAATAAACGGTTTCAGCAGTTTGTTTACACGTGTATGTTAATGATGCATAAGATAAGGATAAGGTCAAATTTCCTCTCCTCAGGTAGAGTTTAAGTTAGGTTTCCAGGTGGCTTATCAAATTCTAGTGGCTTTGTTTACACTGGTTAACAGGCATTTTAGAAAGCAAGTGTCATTTCTAAACCTTCCTTATTTCTTTTTTTTTTTTTTGGTTTTTCGAGACAGGGTTTCTCTGTGTAGCTTTGCGCCTTTGCGCCTTTCCTGGGACTCACTTGGTAGCCCAGGCTGGCCTCGAACTCACAGAGATCCACCTGGCTCTGCCTCCCGAGTGCTGGGATTAAAGGCGTGCGCCACCACCGCCCGGCTTACCTTCCTTATTTCTAACAGGTACAGAGAAGCAGGGGTATTCAAAGGTAGCTTATAATGTTATATTTTCCATATGCACTTGATATATGCCTATCTTATCAGAACTGTACATAGCGGCTAAGCTCCACAAATAAAAGCTAAAATGAAGAACACAGTATCTTTCTTTTCAGAAGCCTGGTAGCATTCAACATGTCCATTAAAATCCCAGGTTGCCATATAATAAGCACTAAAGCAGATACCATGATGGAAGAGATTTAAAAGTAGACATAATTCTAAGACCTATATCCAAGGGATTTGTGATCAGTTAGATTCTAAACACCGTAATACACTTATCTGCTCTTTCAAAAAATATTAATTCAACTGTACAATATATAAAAACTGTCCAACTAGCTTAGGACACAAAAAAAGACAAATTTGATTCCAGTCATCCTAAAACAGAATAAGTTCCGAAGAAAAGTGCCAATAGAAATGGATTGGCTGAAGTGAAGTCAAGGGCTTCAGTGTATCCTAAGTACTGTATTAAGTAAAAATAAGTAAACTTACAAGCCAGAGGATGCAAACACACAGATCTGCAGGGTAGTGGGGATGAAACTGGAAGTCAGCAAGATGACAGTCTAAGGCCTCTCAAAGAAGCCACTGCAACAAGGTCACTTGGCCTCCCTGGGCCTGTGTGTGCAAAGCCAGAGCTAAGTTTCCCAGGCTGACTAGCACCCAGATGTATCATGGGATGCTGTGCAAAAGACGCCCTGGTAAACTAAATATAAAGTTGATGCGTGCATTAACAGTCCTGACACATTTTTGGTCTCATAAAATAAGGAAGTTGAAACACAATATTGAAGTTCTATTTGTAACTTGTGTTATTTATGACTTTAAAATTAATCCTAATTAAATGAGAAGCTGAGAAAGACTCTAATTTCTTTAGCATAAGCAAGATCAACAAATCAACTATCGCAGTAAATGAGGTATGAACTAAAACAAACCAGTCTAAAATGTTCCATTAAAGGGGGATAGGGACAGATTCAACTGACCCCTGGGAGAAAAAAAAAAAAAGCCAAAGTGACTGTTAATGGTGAGGTAGTCAAATACAACTATAAATTTAAGAGTTTAGATAGTGTTCTTTTAGCAATCCTGAATGATGACAATCTTGGAGAGAAGTTTTTCGTTACTAGTCAGAAAAATAAAGCCCAAGTAAGGCTGGGGAATGAGCTTAGGATTCAAACTGACACTAAAGTGCTGACCATCAGCAAAATACTATGTACATTGTTAAGGGGCTGTGTTCAATGTCTTTACAAAGAAATTTCTAGAAAAAAATCTACAACACTCTCTTCAGTAATTAATGTACAAAATCTTTGAATACATACCATAAAACGCTGTTCTGAAAACTGCCCTAGTACTCCACAATCACACCCTTCGACATATTTTCCAGTAACTAAGCATCCAGCTGGGTACAACATATGAAAGCTTCATGGGCTGGGGATCACTTGGGGTTAAACAGTGCTCGTCAAGCAAGTGAGAAGATGAAGTTGAGGTCTTCAGAACCCATGTAAATGCCAGGTGGCCGTGGCAGAGCATCCCTGGAGCACGGTGCACAGCTTGACACTAGCAGGAATAGCAAACTCTGCTTCAGTTGAGACACTCACTGCCTCAGTAAGTAAGGCAGGGAGTGATACAATACTCCTGATACTGGCCTTGGATCTTCACACGTGTGCACCTACACATGTGTGCCTCTACACATGAGAATACGCAAACACACAGACATGCACACCATACACACAAACACATATAAGAAAAGGAAAGAAGGATCTGCATTTCCACAAAAGTTAATCCAGACCATTTGTCTCACTAGAAGACAAAGAATAGGCCAAACGATATACACTACATATAGTTTTAAGACATTAAAAATGCCAAGGATATAAACAAATGTTTGCTAAGTAGCTACTAACTATATACATAACTATATGTCTACCTAGTGGTCAACAGTTCCATTCCTAGGGAAAGCCAAAAGGAAACTGTTCATATATCCAACAAAAAACACAAGAATGTTCACAGCAGCTGTATTATAGCAGCCAGTTACTGAGAATGTTAAAAGTAGAATGGATAAACTAAGGAATAGTCATGGATTAGGCCACCACTGTGGCAATCTGTATTTTCTGATAATAGTTACTGCAGTATGGCCCTGCGTGATTGTTTTAGAATCTTGTCTCTCCCAGTGAAGAAATGGGGCCATTTTCCCTTTCTTTACAGGACGGGCATTTTACAACTGCCTGACGTAGTAATTAATACACAATGGGCATTAATACCACATAAGTGCCAAGTCTAAGTGACAAGAACAATATAGCGTCTGTGTGCTCACCCCCAATCTCTCTAATCCTCTCTTTTTCTTGGACTCCGGCCACACGCTCATGTGAGCACCCTCTAGCCACTGCAAGGCTGTATCTACGTGTCCCATCACCAACCCTCAGACAGAGAAGCAACCCTTCACACAACACTAGGTCTGGCCTTGAAGCAGCCCGACCTGAAACTGAGTGAAACAGACATCAGCACTGCCCAAATTGCGGATCTGTGAAGAAAGCAAATAATCCCACTGTTTAAGATACACTTCTGAACAATTTTTTAGGTAGTCAGAATGACTACAACAAATACTGGACAATAAACAGAAACAGCTGCATACAACATAAATGAAATTCACTTCCACAATACAATGCTGAATGAAAGAAACCAAACACAAAACAGTATCTGTTGCATGACATTATTTCTATGAAAAACTACAAGATGCAAAAGTGACCTATGGTGACAGAAAACTAAGTCCTAGCAAGACAGGAAGAGGGTATTGATTGGAAACAATTGTAATGAACCTCTGAAGCACCAGAAATACTCTATAGATTGAACTGAGTTAATTACACAGTTAATTACATTATAAAAATTCTTCAGGAATACATTTCAGACTATTACACACTGTAGTATGTACACGATATAACTTTTTCAAAGGATATATCCAAGAACTGAGACGATACTAAGGAATGGGCAATCACAGTCCAAAAGAAATAAAGAATCCAAAATGGAGAGTATAACACCCTAGGGCTTCTTTATCCCAGGAAATTGCCACCTGATCAGAACAGGTGCCTGAGAGGTTACACTGTACTCAGGCAGCCCTGAACACTAAGAAGGCAGAGTGTCAGTGTGAGAAATACCACTGGAACCATCCCCTTGATTTCAATTAAGACCTCAAAAACCCAAACCCCCAAAGGACGGACAACTTGAAAGCAAACTAAACCCAAGGATAAACTAGGGAGCAGGAGACAGGAGGATGCCTGGGCTCACTGGCCAGCCAACCCAGCCTAATCAGCAAGGCCAGAGTCACTCTCAAAAGACAAGGCAGGTGGTTCCTGAGGGACAGTGACCTCTGGCATGCACATGTGCCCACATTCAATCCTGTGTTCACACCTCCTGCATGTATGTGTGCTAACACCCACACACAAAATAATAATAATAAAATATCAAAACTAGGTAAACACTGAGACTAGTAACATTTATAATCCCAAACTGAAACAGAAAAAAGTGGAAATATCATTTTTTAAGAAAGCAAAGCAACCCTAGAAAGAATTATAAAAATAAACTGCCCAAGTAAGACAAATTTCTAAAACTAGTCTCCACACCTACTCAATTTTTTCCTTTTGTGACTTAAGTTTTTAAATTTTTATTTCACCTTGTCTTATCTTACTACACATATACTAATAAATTAAACTGCATGAAAACCAAAAGAAGTAAAACCAGGCAAAGAAGATCTAGAGCAAATAAGTACTGCATCCACACCATAATAGCACATGAATATTTCACCCTGGTAACATGGCTAACTGTAAATTAATATACTGAGCAGTTTTAAAATGACAGTATACCATTACACTCTAGCATTTTTCTTATTACTATTCACTTGTTGATACAGTGGAAGGAAAATTCCAGGGGGAAAATGTAACTTCTGCTACACTCCTATCGATGTCAGGAAGACACAGGTGCAATGTAGACCTCTGTCACAAGATAACTGAGTCATCTCTTCAGAGCCAAAACCACTCAAGGAGTCACAAAAATCCAGAGTCAATCTTGATCTTACTACAAGCAAATGAAACATGAACACTTATTAGACATTTTATTTCAGGACAGATCACTCCTAAAGCTTTGTGAAGAGTGGGACATGTTTAAATGAGGTAGTCTAAGCTAATGAAAATAGAATTACAAGGAAATCAACAAATCCTTACAGTCATTATGTCTGTGAGGAAATCGAAGTATATTTTATTTGGCACTTAATCCAAGTTTTAGAGCTACAGAATCTAACATGGAGCCCAAGTGTTCTAAAAGCAGACACTGAGGTGGACAGTCTCCTGTGGCCATGAGGATCAAGCCGACTGACTCACTTTCTGTGATGACAATGAAACAAAACCAAGCCACTTCAGATGAGAGAATGGTTCAGGAGTGTCTCTTCAAACCAATGATGACAGCACACCGGCCATGCAGGGAACTAGCTGACTCTCATGTAAGCGCCACCTCAATCTCCCCGACTCTGTTACTATGTGCACACTCTTTCCCCACCCTCAGAGTATCCTAATTTTCCAAAGAAATGTTTTTTAAAACTAAGTCAGCTGGGCAGCAGTGGCACACGCCTTTAACCTCAGCACTTGGGAGGCAGAGACAGGTGGATCTCTGGATCTCTACAGAGCGAGATCCAGGACAGGCACCAAAACTACTCCAAGAAACCTGTCTCGAAAAAACAAACAGAAAAACAAACAAACAAAAAACCCCCTAAGTTGTGAGGTGATAGAGCAGGTAAATGACACTAAGCAGGCAAGAATCGTCTCTGACTCTAATTCCCCCCCCCCCTCCAGTCCTGGATGCTATAGGGAAGTGTACTACAGGTCAGACTTCAAACTGTGATTCTTACGTTGACTGTAAAAATGGTAGAAACCTTTTAGAGGGAAGACGATCCTCTAATATATAATTAGATCACATCTGTAAAATGGAAAAATGCTCTTCACAAATTACACTGAAGGGACAAACTGTAAGTCTGTGGTAATTAGTCTGAATTGCACTAGTTACAAAACAAGGTGGCTGAAGTAGAATTAAACTCAAAATCCAGAAAACGTCTCCTTCTCTCTACCTGAAGTAGCAATTCTTAGTTTTAGTATCCTAAATTACTTGGCTGACTTCTGAACGTCCTTAACATTCCTCAACTTTTCACCAAAATAATTTTGTTCTCAATTTGTTATGAGGTTGAACTCACCAGCTCCCTTCGCCCATCTTAACTGGCTAAACTGTCACAATACTTTGACATGACGGCAAGGCAGGCCAGTGCAAACTGCCTGGCCCTGGAGACCCAGACTGGATTTGCTGGTTCCCATACAATGCCTGAAGAGGATCAGTCAATGTACACCCAACCCCAAGCCTGTCACTTCTCCTTCCTGACTTGTTTAACCAGACCAGCTGTCCTCGCTGAGGGCTGGCTACCTGCGGAACAAAACACGGTTAGGGAAGAACGGAGGGCTGAAGAGACGGCTCATCGGTTAGGAACACTAGCTGCTCTTCCAGAGGATCCAGGTCTGACTCTCAGCACCCACGCACGTGATGGCTCACAACCATCCACAACTCCAGTTCCAGGGGATCTGACACCCTCTTCTGACCCCCGAGAGTAACAGGAACATGTGTGATGCACATACATAAATGCCAGCAAAACACTCATACACATAAAATAAACCTCAAAAAATATTTTTAAGGGGAAATGTGTAATGGTTTATACTCACCAAAACCACAACCCAGAGCCGTACAGTCTAGGTGGTGGCGCACGCCTTTAATCCCAGCACTCGGGAGGCAGAGCCAGGCGGATCTCTGTGAGTTCGAGGCCAGCCTGGACTACAGAGTGAGATCCAGGAAAGGCGCAAAGCTACACAGAGAAACCCTGTCTCGAAAAACCAAAAAAAATAAATAAATAAATAAAAATTAAGCAGCGGCCAGCACCAAGGCTCAGGACCCAAACTCTGAAAGTTTGACAAAGGATACTTCCTGAATACCTGTTGAGAACTCACGGGTTATTTAACTCAGGACACCTGTCCTTGCAACTAGGGCCTTAGAAGTTAATTTACACTGTTATCAGCATCATTTCCTTTTCCATTTTGACTTATAGCTTAATGGCCTGTGGAGAGTACAGACTAGGACCAGTCATCCACCTTAAGGAGTGAACGACACCATGCTTACAACTTCTCTTACAAAATTATGACCAACTAGAAAATACTCTGTCAATTGTGGGGTCTTAGGGAGAAAAGTGATGAGACACTGTTCATCCTGTGCCAGTTTATTGATTCCTAAGATAACAAAGAAAGGGAAAAAATAAAAAATAAAAAAAAAAAAAAAAACGTAAACTCTGACTTAGTTCCCCCCTCCAACCCCTGACCAAAACTTTCCAAAGATTCAAGATGGGAAGGACTTGACCAGGGTGATCTCAAACATCCTGCAAAACTTTTCTAAGCTATGAAACATAACTGTCGGGAGGAGGGTGGGGGGGGGGGAAGAAAGGGGAAAAAAAAGAAAAAAAGAAAGCTGGTCCAGAAAGAATACTGGGACAGTGTCCCTACTACTTCCATGCGTGTGGCATTATTCCTAAAGACTGGGTATTGGCCCAATTCACTGAGCCTTTCCAATCCATAAGGCACAACGCATATTAAAGTCTTCTAAAAACATACAGGGTAGAGGAGATGAATGAGGAGACTCGACTAACGCACGCACGCTTTATTCGAAAATGTCGGGATGTCAGCTAACGCCTTGTAAGCGAACTTGAAAAGTAAAATGTATCTGTTGATTAAAACGAGGGTGGCTAGGTGGGTGGTAGGCACAGCCCAGAGACAGCCAATGTTCAACTGATACGAACGTGCCGCCACCATGGAGTCAGACTTCTCTCACTTGCCGGCATTAAAACACCTGCGAACTACCGGGCTCCGGGAGCTCCAAAACGATCCTGCAAAACTTTGCCAGGGCGCCCACATTTCCAGGCTTTCCAGAGTCCCTCCCTCACGCCCATCCTCCCCCGAGGCTGCTCTCCAAACAAAAGTTCTGGCGGCGGCATCCCGGCAATGGTTTCAGAGGAACGAAGTTTGCCTGGGTCCTGCCCACTCGCGGCTCCCGCAGGACGCAACTGAAACTTGTGAGGGAGACACGTCTCCCCGGGGACCGAAACTTGCAACGGGGGGTGGCGGGGTGGGGGGAGGATGGCGGCCGAAGGGTTCCGCCTCCCCGAGGGGCTCTGCACGCCGCGCCGGGGCCTTCCCGGACCCCCGGACCCCCGGCCCGCGCCCGCCAATCACGCCGCAGACCCCCGGCGCGCGCGGCGCGGCGTGCGAGCTCTCGGTGAGCCCGGCTCGGTCCAGGCCGCGCCGCCACCGCGTGCCCTCTGCCCGGGGCCGGGAATGGCGGCGTCCGGCTGCCTGGGGCCAATTCCGTCCCGGGCCCCCCTCGCCTTAGACCCCCCGCCAGCCTCTCTAGCAGCGACCGAGGAGAAAAGGAAGTTTACCTCAGGGTGGTCCCGGCGGCGGCCAGTCGCGGGAGGCCGAGCGGGTCCGGCGCGGTGGCGGCGGCGGCGGCGGCGGCGGCTACCGCAGTGCCCTCCGCCCCATTGTCTCCCTTCCAGGAGGCTCCCGGCGAAGCCGAGCCCGGGAACCAGGAAGTTCCCCGGCGCGACACCTCCTGCTGCCGCTGCCGCCGCTATGGAAACGGCCCCCGCCTTCCCCAGGGCGGCTCGCCCGGGACCCCGCCTCCTCCTCGTCGCCGGCCCCGCCCGCTTCACCGGCCGCCAACAGTCGCCGCTGCGGCCGCGGCGGCCGCCGCCATCTTGGCGCGGACAAGCGGCCCCTGCCTTCCCGGCGGCACGTGCGCTGCTCCCGCGCTCCCGCCGGGCGCGCTCCCGCCGGGCTGCAGGCCGAGGCCGAGCCCCCCCCCCCCCCGCCCCCCGCCCCACTGCAAGAAGCGAGTGGGCGTGCGGACCTGGCAGCGCCCAGGGAGGGCCCCAGAACTGCAGATGGCTTGGGACCAAATGCAGTGTCTGACACTTGGGAGCTGGCAGGAGAGCAGGGGGGCTCGGTTTGCATCTGGGGGCCAACTGCTTCCCAGCCTTGAGACCTTGCCCACTGCACTTGGCTTTCTCCCCGCTTCCGTGAAGGGGGGGGGGGATGGTAACCGTACCTGCTCCATGGAGTTGTTCCCTGCGCAAGCGAATGCTTGGTAGTGTGTGCACAGTGATAATCTGTCAATAGAGTGGCGCTGTTAGTGACAAGGTCGCACAGGCAATTTCCAGGCATTTATGCCAAATGATCAGCACAACTTTTAAGTAGGCTACCGTGTGCGAGCCTTTTGCTGCCTAAAGCGTGTTCGTGTTCATCTCTGTCCCATCTTTCTCTAGGTCAGCTTTCTTTTGTGTGTCGTGGAAATTGTCAAGAGTTTTAATCTCCACGGTCCATTAAGAGCCGCTGTAAAAAGGATGATGTAAACTTTCCCAACACTACAATTTGCTGACAGTTAAATGATTTATTCAATGGAAGCTACAAAAGTTTGGGTGTGCGAATAACTAAAAAGGCTTCTGTGCTTCTAGTTTCCAGGAACTAGAATTACTAAAGCTGGCAACGCTGCACTGTTGTTACTCTCTCCCTAGCTGGTGAAACCTGACACTCATGACTGTGTGCTGTGTGCAATTAAGGGCCGAAGGGAAGGAAGGGGAGGCCGCTGGCCGGCCCTTCCTCTGCACGCAGACTTGAACACCTGTAAATAGAATAGGCCTTGGTTGGTTCCTATGGCCCTTCTGTCTCTCAAATGTCGCATTAACCGCTTTACATTGTTGGGGAGGCAGGGCCTGCAAGTGGCACCCAGGGCCTTTTGAACACGCACATACACACACACTTCCATTGATCTGCATTCCCAGTTTAAAGACAATTAGATGATAAAAATGTATGCTTTTATTTGGGTTCTCACTTAAACCAGGTTCGCAAATACTACTTTTGGGGGGTTTTGTTGTTGTTTTGCTTATTCTGGTATGTACAAAACGGCACAACCTGTTTGATGGAAGGACGTGGGGAATTTATCAACACCCCAATATTTCTCCAAAAGGTGAAGAATTCCGAAGTTAGCAAATCTCCAAAGCATTCTCCGTCTGTGACAAGACCCACCCCTTCCATGTCTTTGGACACACATTGTACCGTGCAGATTGCAGAAGTCCTCCAAACACTGCTTCCTGAATGAAACCGCAGTGTTTGAACTACCATCTCTGTACGATACTGTGGGAACCCCACAGAGACTCAAAAGAGAGCTCATTCAGAAATATCACTGCAAATACAAAAGCACTAATGAGTTGGAGGAACACCCCTGGTCACAAGCTTGTTTCACAAACTGAAGTAGAAGTTTCACATGTTTTGTGTGTAAATCAGTCTGATAGTGCTATATTCTGGACTTAATTGTCAGCACTATTGGTCCAACTTTAGACTTAGCACTCTGACTCTGTAATATGAATATTCAGGAACATATTCAATAATGAGGGTGGCTGCATTTCACTGCATAAATAAAAGCACTTGAGCCTTGGGGTAGTCGTTTGCCAACCCCTGCCATAAAAATGTTTATTTAGATTATATTCACTCCATGATTATATTTTCTCGAACATGCTAGATACCAAGATGCCCTTCAACTGGGAGGGGGAAAAAAGGATAAAAATTGACTGTCGATAAAATTCCAAAAGAGGAATAAACAGTATCTCCAATGAAACTATTTCACAAATGCCGAACATTTAGGACTCTTGCTCCTGTCTCGTAACGGGAAAAGAGATTGACATTTGCATTTCATTTTTGCAAGTTATTTTATCCTAATGACGATACTTAGAATGCTGCCAAAGGTAAAGTACATGTTTACATTTCCCACGAGATGCCATAATCACTAGAGGCAAGAGTACAATCTGTGGGGAGAACATGAAAATATAGGACATGGGGAAGTTTTCACCAAAATTATCCAGCCTTTACTTTCATCTTCAAAAATATGGACGAAAAGGGCTGTTCCTAGAGTCTCCTGTAAACTGAGACTGCACTGTGAATCCATGGCTGGACGGTCCACTTAGCTTTGGGGATGAGAATAAACAACTTGCTCAGCGGGAGGTGGGGTGAAGACTCTGGGAAGCCTAGCATGATTCATCTCACCGCCTGCAGTAATTTCTGAAATTCCCTAGGAATGTTCTGTTGACTAGAGAAGTCAGATCTAATGCCACTGTATGTAACTCATCATGGTGAAAGCAAATAACATATAAAGCAGATCAGTCAACACCCGTGGACCAAATGTCAATGAAAAAGCCACATCCACGTGGCTCATATTTTTTTCTTTAAAAAAAAAAAAAAGAGAGAGAGTCCTTCAGTTTAAAAGAGAAAGTATTGATGGCAGAGCCAAAAGGAAGACTCCATGGATGGATTATGATAATATAATTGCACGTAAGATGTTGCATACAGTCTGTTACAACAATCTAGGATGGGCTTACTTATTGGCATTCTAAGAGACTTTGGAGATCTCCCTATCTTAAGAGCACACGTTCCATGAGATTGGGGAACTTGTCTGTCTTCCTTCCTATTCTGTTCTTTAGTCTAGTTTGCTCTCTGGCCAGAGTCAGTTCCCTCTGAATAAAATACAGAAAGAATGAAAAGAGACGAAATGGGGAGTAAGGAAAGAATGTCAGGAGGAAAGGACACAAAGGTGTATCAATACCCGATGTTTTGATGTATAAAGAGAAGTTCCTAATTTTTTCACACGCTCAAACAGATCTGTGATCAAAAAAAAAGTTTAGGAGTGACTCCTTTTCAACTGCTGAAGTTGCCTCTCACTATCTCCTTTGCTCTGTGCTCATAGCCACTGAAATGAATGATAAGTGGCACCAGTGGCAGCGCTGGTTACCGCGTGGAAAGGTCACGGTCACGACAGAACCCAGTATTAGTTTTAGAGCTTTACTGGGGGAAGGGTGACAAGAGAACCAGGCCTGGGGAGGAATGCATTGCAGAGAGAGGGAAGATGGAGGGGAGAGAGAGAGAGAGCAGAACAGAGGGGTGGGGTCTGAGTCAAGGCTCTTTAAGGTGCAGATGGGCTTACAGAGCCACGCCACACATGCATGGATTGTGCAACCACGCTGCGCTTACATGGTCACCCCAGCACACTGATGACGTAAGACGCAAGACCCTTTGCTTAACTTCTGAACTGCGCATGTGCGGTCATGCAGCTGGCGTGAGGGCAGAATTCTAACAGCCATTCTGTTCCTGATTACAGTAAAACAGTTATCATGGGCCGCCAGAAATCTATGAGTCTGTATCATTTTTCAGGTGTGTCATCATGTCTTCCTAGCTCTGGAAGACTTTCTGTCAGCTGAGCTTCCATCTGCCACACTCCAGCTTCCCTTCAGTCACCTCTCAGATGCGATGCCATTGTTATTATTATCATTATTATTATTTTATTATTTGGTTTTGGTTTGAGTTTTTGAGACAGGGTTTCCCTGTGAAGCTCTGGCTGTCCTGGACCTCACTTTGTAGACCAGGCTGGCCTTGAACTCACAGAGATCTGCCTGCCTCTGCCTCCCAAGTGCTGGGGCCAAAGGTGTGTGCCACCATGCCTGGCTTTTGATGCCATTACTTTTATTGCATGTATTTTATTCATTATGGCAAAAGTATAGCACTCAGAGGATGATTTTCAGGACTCAGTTGTCTTCCTCTACCATGTGGTCCCAGGGCTTGATCCCAGGTCATCAGGATTGACAGCTGGGGCTTCAACCTATGGAGCCATCTCATCAGCCCCTATTATTTATTTTTTTTTAAGTTTCATTAAATCGATGGAATTTAAATAATAAAATGCATACATATATAAGATATTGAAAAATTAAAATGTAATTTTATGTCATTTTGTCTTCATTTCAGGGTGATAAAGCATCAGCCTTCATGTACATAGAATTTTAATTGACTTTTAAACTCTATGTATGGTAGTTTTCCCAGGAAACCTTCCAATGAACCATGCACACCAATGTTCACACACTGTCAGTGACACTCCTTTTATATCTGCAATGGCCCTGTGACTCACTTCTATCCCCTAAAAAGAGTTTGGTAGAAATGAGGCAAGCAATTTCTAAAGTGAGAAAAGAAGAAGGTTCAAGGTTTCTACCTTGGTCTGTGAAATATTTTGTGTACTTTCTCTCAGAATTCAAATACTGTCAGGTAAGAAACCTAGGCAGATTGCACAGGGCATACTAGATAGCCAGCCTCACCCAAGCCCACTGCCAACAGCAGCCAACCTCAACTGCTGGCCATTGCATGCCTGGAGTTCCAGCTGAACAACACCCTGAGAAACTCTTAGTGGTAACCTTTCCATTGAGCCTAGGCAGCCAGGGGAACCATAGAACAGTAACAAACTGCTGTCTTTAGAAATGGAGTTTAGGCCGGGCGGTGGTGGCGCACGCCTTTAATCCCAGCACTCGGGAGGCAGAGCCAGGCGGATCTCTGTGAGTTCGAGGCCAGCCTGGGCTACCAAGTGAGTTCCAGGAAAGGCGCAAAACTACACAGAGAAACCCTGTCTCGAAAAACAAAAAAAAAAAAAAAAAAAAGAAATGGAGTTTAGTGCTGTGGAATAATCCTCTTGTACACTGTAAAGATTTGTCACTTCAGTTGGTTTAGTAAAACGCTGATTGGCCTGTAGCCAAGCAGGAAGTATAGGCAGGGTGACCAAACTAAGAATGTTGGGAAGGAGAAGGGCAGAGTCAAGATTCACCAGCTAGACACAAAGGAAGCAAGATAAGAATGTCATACTGAGAAAAGGTACCAAGGCATGTGGCTAAACATAGATAAGAATTATGAGTTAATTTAAGTGTAAGGGCTAGGTAGTAACAAGCCTGAGCTACAGACCGAGCATTTATAATTAATATAAGCCTCTGTGTGATAGTTTAGGAAGTGGCTGCTGGGTATTTGGGAGTTGCTGGCGGGACAGAGACTTCCACTTACAGTTTAGTGTTGTTTGTCTCAAACCTGCAGGAATAGGACAATAAATGTATTAAGAATGAATGGCTCAGTCAGCAAAGTATTTGCCACACAAGTGTGAAAACCCAATTTCAATCACCAGAACCTTTGTGAAAAAGTCAGGCATGGTGACACATTCTTACAATCCCAGTACTGGGAAGCTGGAGACTGGCAGATCCCTGGGGCTTTCTGGTCAGCCAGCTTAGCCCAATCAGGGAGCTCCAGGACATTTGAGACCCTTGTCTCCAACAAAGCAAGGTGAATAGGTCCTGAGGAATAACATCCAAGGTTAACCTCTGGCCTCCACAAACTCACACATTGTGCATGAGTTGTCCCCCCCCACATGCACCCACAAGCACACTCACACACTGTGCAGAAGTACACACACACACACACACACACTCAAACACTGTGCAGAAGTACACGCGCACACACACACACACACACACGCCCATAAACACACAAACTCACACATTGTGCATGAGTCCCCACACACACCTGCACCTAAGCACACTCACACACTGTGCAGGAGTCCCCACACACACATGCACCCATAAACACACTCACACACTGTGCAGGAGTCCCCACACACACATGCACCCATAAACACACTCACACACTGTGCAGGAGTCCCCACACACACCTGCACCTAAGCACACTCACACACTGTGCAGGAGTCTCCACACACACCTGCACCCATAAACACACTCACACACTGTGCAGGAGTCTCCACACACACCTGCACCTAAGCACACTCACACACTGTGCATGAGTCCACACACACACATGCACACATAAGTATACTCATACACTGTGCATGAGTCCCCCCACACACACATGCACCCATAAGCACACTCACACACTGTGCAGGGACCTCCCCCCCACATGCACCCATAAGCACACTCACAAAAAAGAATATAGTGCTAAAACTATATTTAGCCATATTTCACCTAAAGTGTTAATAACAAAATAGTATCATCAAAGTTAGCCGAAGTGCCATGGACATAGGTCAAGCTATGAAAACAGGGTAAACAACTGTGGATTCTGGGGAATTCAAGGGCACCTTCTTTTACTGAGAAGTTTCTAATTTTGTCTGGTTCTCTGATTTGAGGTGGGATGATACATTATTGGACTGTGTGAAGCAACATAATGACCTTGATCAAAGTAAATACACAGTACTTTCAATTACATTTGACTCAGACATGAAATAAGTCCTTGACAGCCTCTTCTGACTAAAAAGGAAAAGACATAAGGGTCGCAAGCAGCCAGGCTCAAGACTCTTGAAAATGAGGATAGAGATGAAAAAAAAAAATGACTTTTTAATCTGCCTTGCGTGTTCTTTCTGCTTGCTAATACACTACGAAAATCACAGGTTCATAATTCTTAATCTGTAATTTTGAAATCCACAAAGCTCTATAAATCAAAACATTTTTTATATGTTTAGCAGCTAAATGATGACTGTTGTTGGTTCTTCTTTGGGGATGGTGTTGGTTTGGAGCTTTGGTTTTGGTTTCTAGGCAGAAGCTAGCTGTGTAGTTCAGGCTGGCCTTGAACTCCTCTGTAGCCCAAGTTGTCCTCAGACTCCAAAGCTATTCTTCTGCCTCAGGTTCCTCAATGCTGGGATTACAGGCATGCGCCACCTATTTATACTTCTCATCTTAATGTGGGTTTTCATTTTGCTGCAAAATTTGAGTGTGTTTAATCACAATCTCTGGAGTCAGAGCCCCGGAATCAAATCCTGCAGCTCAGCTGCTTGTCAGCACTGAGACTTGGCGTGGCTGTGTGACCCTGGGCCTCATCTCGCTCCTCTGCAAAAATGAGGATAGTAATGGAAGCTTCTCATAGGCCCTTTACAGAGCTAAGTAAGATCATGCATGCAAAATGCTTAGCCCAGTGGCTAGTAGTGAACACTCAGCAAACATCCACAATTACTGTAAGACTATTCAGATACAAGGTTATTTTTTTTCTAAATTCAAAGGAAATAATATTTCAAAAAGGATTTAGTCAGAAAAAAAAAGTTACTCCAAATTATCAACAGCAGAATGGCATTTGATATAGAGAATCAGAGGCATCTGGAGTCTTTGGAATGTGTAGAAGGGTGAAGGGTAAGAAAGGCCAAAACTTTCCAGTAATTAGCTGTGAACCCTCTTAGGAAGCTACTGCATCCAGAGCAAAAGTCACTGCAAATGGCAGATCGTCACTGTCCATGTCATCCCTGACCATACATTGTCTGCCCTGCAACTTAGCAGCTGGTGACTGCCAGGGATGTGTGCTGGTCTACTGGGGTCTAGCTAGCTTCATTCCGAAAATGCACATCTGCCAAACCCCTCGGGCCAGCTGCTGCAGAAACAATGGTGTGTCCTTGTGCCTTCCAGATGCCATGGGGACTCTATACCTCATCAGAACTGTACTGCTGAGGAACATGAGGAATCACAGCTCCTGAGTGCCCAGCCTTTCTGATTCACTCAACACCCAGCATAAATAGTGTCTGAGTGAAGCAGTTTATATTGGTAGAGCAGTTTGTTTGTTTGTTTGTTTCTTGCAGTGCTAGGGTACAAACCTGGACCCTCATGTGCTAAGCACACACATGCCCAATCTTCAGCCCCACTATTTTCCATAAAAGAGAGTGAGGTGCTACCTGATGTGTCTGCAGCTGCATGGGGAGAGATTCTGTATTTCACACCTAGAGTGGATGGCGAAAAAGAAGTTCAGTTGCCCATCAATGAATTTGTGTGTCAAATAAAAAAAGGTTTTGCTATTCCACATCCCATTTAACATTCCAAGACCAAATAACTCTCCCCTCAAAAAATTCCATTCAATTTATATTATCTAATTGCCTTCCTGTAAGTTGACTCGTTCCTATGTAAATAAGTTCATAGAGAAAATTTTGAATAAATATCTAAGGTAAAATGCAAATCATAACAGTAGAACACAAATGTCATGTCATATAAATGGAGGATAAAAAATTAAAATGAACACACTGAAAATAAAATAACATTAAAACTAGTTAGTAAGAAGGCTCTGCGCCCTATGCCTACTCCCTTTGTTGAGAAGGGAAATTATTATGTGTTAGAAATGTTGGTTGTACTAACAGCAAATATCCTATCACCAATCAAGACTCAATAACTGATACATTTGCCAGGACTAAAATGAAATCATGAGCCATATCTTAGAGTTTCTGTTGCTGTGAAGAGACACCATGACCACAGCAACTCTTATAAAGGAAAACACTTAATTGGCACTGGCTTACAGTTTCAGAGGTTTAGTCCATTGTCATCATGGAGGTGGGGCATGGTGGCAGGCAGACAGACATGATGCTGGAGAAGGAGCTGAGAGTTCAACATCTTGATCAGCAGGCAGCAGAAGGAGACTGAGTGCCTCATTGGGAATAGCTTGAGCATAGGAGACCTCAAAGTCCACCCCAACAGTGACACACTTCCTTCAACAAGGTCACACCTCCTAATAGTGCCACTCTCTATGGGCCAAGCACTCAAATACATGAGTCTATGGGGTGCATACCTATTCAAACCACCACAATGCATGAAAAACCAAACTGGTCACTATGAGATGAAATGGTGTTTAAAGCTTTGCCCATCTTCTCTACCACAGTAGACCATACCCTGTGTTTCAGGTAACACACTTTCTGCTACTTCCAATTTGCTGCTTTAGCAAAGAGTCAGGATATTAGTAATGCAATTTTGGCAACTACTCAGAAGCTGAGTGTGAGCTATGTCACTATGCTTTTCTCATGCTAACTCGGTCACAAACACATTGTTGCTGTCATTGAGCTGAAAGTCACGTGACACAAAGTCAACTATTTCAAGTGAACTTCTCAGTAGTGTTTAGTGCATCCATGATATTGTATGGCTACTTCCTCCAATTCTCAAATGCTTTCATTACCCCCAAGAGAAACCCTGTAGCCCATGCTCATTAAACATGTACTCTCTTTTCCCACTCAAACATAGGTCCTGGCAACCACTAATCTACTTTGTTTCTGTAGACAAACCCCGGAATATTCTATATAAATGCAGTCCTGTGATGTGGGACCTTGTGTCTATCATTTCTTTTTCCTTTCTTTTTCTTTTTCTTTTTTGAGACAGAGTTTCTCTGTGTAGCTTTGCACCTTTCCTGGAACTCATTCTGTAGCCCAGGCTGGCCTGGAACTCACAGAGATCCGCCTGGCTCTGCCTCCCAAGTGCTGGGACTAAAGGCATGCGCCACCACCACCCGGCATCTATCGTTTCTTTTGCTAACATGTCTTTGGAGTTCATAGAAATTATAGCGTGTATTGATACTTCCTTTACATGGATAGTCATACATTTCACAATTGGTTAGTACATGTATGGCTAACCATTTGGGTTTTCCCACCTTTGGGCTATCAGGAAAATTGCTATTATAAACATGTATGTATTTGCTTGAGTAATTATTTTTCATTATTTCAGGAATGTGCTTAGGAGTGGAATTGCTGGCCCTATTGTAATTCTGTGTTTAAGGAGGCACCAAACTGTTTTGACAATGACTTACATTCCCACCAACTGTGCACAAGGGTTCCAATTTCTCCACATTCTCCATAAACACTTGTTATTTTCTGTTTTCATGATTATAGCCATCCCTGTGAGCACGAAGTGGCATCTTGTGGTTTGATTTGCATTTCCCTAATAACAAATAATGTTGATTATCTTCTATGTGCATATTCGTGCTCTGCATAACTTCTTTGGAAAACTGTCTATTCAGGTCATTTGATCATTTTTTTAATTGGGTTGTTCAAATTTTTATTGAGTTATAAATGTTCTTTATAGATCCACTTATCACATATATGATTTGCAAATGTTTTATCTCATTCAACAGTTTACTATTTCATTTTTATTGATAATGTCCTTTGATGAACATATTTTTAAATTTTTCTGATATCCAATTTCTCTAATTTTTTCTTTTGTATTTTTAGCATCACTTTTATTTGTCTATTGCCAATCCAAAGTAATGAATATCTCTACATTTTCTTTTTAAAGTTTTATGGTTTGGACCCTTATATTAACATAAAATTTTAAGTTATATATCTTCCATAAATATAAGGTAAACCTATTGGCCCAGATTAACTTTATAACCACAAGCATTTACCCACTCTTGACACTGTTTCTTCAATAAATGAGTTTGGTTAGCCAAGAATATGAACAAGTTACTGTAGTGGATTCTATCACAATCTGTATTTATATTTATTCACATCTCATATTAGTCCTATGTACAAGCAGGAAGTACACAGAACGCGCTGTGAGAAAGGGCTGAGACCAGACACTGAACCACCAGTTTATGAGATAAAAGGCGTAGAATTGTAAGTCATAACAGAACCACCTCAGACACATCTACCAGCAAACCTGGCTGGTGAACACCAGTGTGCTTCATGGGGTCTGAGTCTACATCGGCTTCTTCCTCTGCCTGCGTTTTTCCTTTCCACCCACCCAAGATGGCTGCCAACAATTTCCAGAGTCCCAGGCCTCCTCTACCTCATCCAGAAAAAGCAGCCAGCCAGCTCCCAGCCAAGGTTTGCCTGTTTGGACTCTGGTAGGAAACGACCCCCATCCCTGCATGGATATCAATAGTCACAATGTAAGTTTCTGCTAATTATTCTCTTCTTCCTGCATTGCCAGCTGGACTCCGGCTTCTTCCACACATGGTTCTCAAATGGTAAACTGGGCAAATGATAAAAAAAAAGGAAAGACCAAGATATTAAGGAGCCAGCATACTGTTCCCCAAGGTCACTGGAGAGGTAGGTCTTCACAGAAGAGATGGGATTACTTGGTCACATGGCAGAAGAGTGTTCTGGTCATCCATTTTTACAAAAATAGAGATTAATACCCATTTTAACTGGACCACTGGTGTCAGGTGAAAATCAGCAATCCTAGGGGGGTAACTTGAGAGCACCTCATGGAATGCTCCAAATGCCTGAGTAAGGAGTTTAGATTTAGTTCATTAGGCAACAGATAGAAAAAGAATATGACTTACTCTCGGTGAAAAAATAAAATTGCTCTAAAATTGGTAAGGTATTATTTTTAATTCACTAAATGCTGGATCTTGATATTTAATAAGATATATTCATTGCTCATTCAATCAATAAATGTTATTGAGTATGTAATGGGTGCTCATCTGTATTGTACTGTATGGGCAGTAGCTGTTTATTCGATGTGGTGAGTAAGACAGTCGAACTGTCACTATTGTGGAACTTATAGGGGGATGGAGAACTGTAGATGTAACCAACAGTCTTATTAAATAAGAAACACAGAACCAATGTAAAAGAGAAAGCCGAGAGGTCAGAGCTCAGAGCTCAGAGCTAAAATCTCACCCTTCCTCCTGCGGTGTCCCAGCTTCCCGAAAAAGAGCTATATCCTGTCTGTCCGTCTTTTTATAGTATTTTGTTCTGCCTTCTCATTGGTTGTAAACGCAAACACGTGACTGTCTCCTCACTGTCTGTATGTACAACCCCCCCAGGTCTTAAAGGCATATGTTTCCAATGCTGGCTGTATCCCTGAACACACAGAGATCTATGGGATTAAAGGCGTGTGCCACCACCGCCACACTCTTGCTATGGCTCTAATAGCTCTGACCCCTGGGTAACTTTATTTATTAACATACAATCAAAATCACATTTCAGTACAATTAAGTACTAAGTTGTTCTTTCACACACACAGAGTAGATAAATGTAATTTAAAATCTTTCCCTCACCTACCTTCCCTTTTGACTTTCAGCCATGCCGGGGCTCAGGAACCCAGCTGTTGGGAGGCTGAAGCAGAAGGTGCTCAAGTTCAAGGCTAGCCTGGGCTTCATAGTGAAACCCTGTCTCAAAACAAACAAAAGACAACAACAACAATTAACAAAATCTGTTGAGGATAAATTTCACATTAAAGATTCTTACCAAAACAAAAGTACCAATACAAAAAGTTTAAAGCTGTGTTTCCCTCTGTCAACAGCAGGTATTTCCTAATGTTTAAATCTGACCATGTGTTTTACCTGCCCACTTGTAGGTTCAAAATAAAGACTATGGAAAGCTGTCAATAAATGACTGGTGGGCTGAGTAAATAACAATTAAATTCAGAGAACGTCTAGGAGGACTTTGGCTGAAAATCTTCTATTATAAGCTAGTCTGTTGGTCTCCAACAAAGACTTAGAATGAGTGCTTCTTGCCCTGTGTGTTCTTCCCAGGTTTCGTGACACATTACAAGTTCATATATTTGCCATCTGGCAAGAAGACACTTCAGAGAACCACGGGAGTGTGTTGTATGTCACTTGCATTATTCTGTGGAATTTATGAGAGACCCGTAGTGCCCCAGATGAGGAAGGAACATTTTCAAAGTAGAAAAATAAAAAACAGCCGTGGTAATTATATATCATCTGTTTGACTGTGCTACCTGGGATAATCTTTGAAATAGGTCATTTCTAAATATCCAGAGGAGAAAAGGAGAAGTACTGAGGGGCAATAATGCAGATCCGAGCATGCTGCACAGGAGCAATTTAATTTTCGTGTGTGATGTGGTGGCAGGCTAGGCTGGCAAGGAAGGAGAACCAGCTGTCATCAACTCTCTTCAATAGATTCCAATATGACATCACTGCCAAGAGGCTGAGAGGATGCCATCCAGCTAAAGGGCGGCTAATTGCAGATATATGTGTGACACTCACATCAAGCCAGTTCCCAAGGAACAGCATAAATACCCTTTCCAGAGAAGAGTTCAAGATCAACTTTTTCAAATGTTGCAGAATCTAGAGCAAAGGAACAAATTGGTATAAAACTTCTCCTTTTCACTTCTGTTGTATCAAGATTGTGAAATATCACAAAATTTGCTCCAGTAGACCAACTTAAAATCGTGGCTGACAGAGCTAAGACTAGTGGTAACCCTCATGTCTTGTTTCTGCATAGATAACGCTGAGTGTCTTCAGAGTAAACAGGATGTATTAAAAGAAACACAACTTTGTTGAAGGTGGAAAATAACATTTATCCTAGTGGTGTTGAAGCCTGTGTTTTTATCTGGACATTATTGATGATTAATCTTAGAAGTCATCCTCAGCAAAATATTTGTCCAATAGTTTTATTTTTATTTTGTATAATAGGGTCCCTTATATAGCCCAACCTGTCCTTACACTCACCATATAGCCAAGGATTACCTTTAACTTCTGCTCCCCTTACATCTACTTCCCAAACACTAGGATTCCAGGCACGTGTCACCTGCCTGGCTTATATGGTGATCAATCAACTGAACTATATTTGTTTTGTCTTGTTTTATTTGTTGGTGGTGGCTTTTGTTTTGTTTCGTTTAAAGATTTACCTATTTATTATGTATACAGTGTTCTATCTGCATGACTTGACTGCACACCGGAAGAAGACATCAGATCTCATTATAGATGGCTGTGAGCCACCATGTGGTTGCTGGGAATTGAACTCAGGACCTCTGGAAGAGCAGTTAATGCTCTTAACCTCTGAGCCATCTCTCTGGCCCCATTTGTTTTTAAATAAGCAGAAGATTACAATTAAAAGTGTGTGCATATGTGTCTATACACACCCAAACCTAAGAGTTCCTGTCTTCCTCATGTCTAAGAGAAGAATGTGGTGGAGGACAAGGTGCTGGGCACGGAGAACTTACATCTGTCTTCTGAGTTTCATTTCCCCTTGGGTTTTCTGTGGTTGGCAGTACTGCTCTGCAAATACTTCTGGCTTTCTGCCTTGTTCACAGACGGTGGGACCGCTTGCTAGCCACCTTGGGTTGGGGTGTTATCCTGTCTGCTCTGTTGTGAACAGAACGTGGCATATGTGACTTCTTATGCAGAACACTGAATGGTAGTATGAAACTATCCAGAGTATTCTCTCTGTCCCAATAGCCAGGCATGCTCCAGATGGTGGCAGATCTCTCAGCATCAATTACAAAGCAGTGTGTGAGGTAGAAAACCCCAATTATTTTGCAATGACTATTCTAAAGTACAATGTAAAGAAAGCCTAATCCTCTTTTGCTGCTAAAATTTGGGGACTATTTGTTAAGACAGAAGAACTTAGCCCATCCTAACTTCAACAGGATTCTTATAATCACTAATATCATGATCCTCATTATTAATTTTCCCTAGCACTGATATCTCAACATGCACACACACACACACACACACACACACACACACACACACACACACACACACAATGGTATTGTGTTCCCCGAAATATTGTGCACCCTAATAAACTTATCTGGGGTCAGAGACAGAACAGCCACAATATTAAACATAGAAGATAGGCAGTGGTAGCACACACCTTTAATCCTAGCATTCCAGAGGCAGAAATCCATGTGTTCAAGGATACAGCCAAGCATGGTGACTCACACTTTTAATCCCAGAAAGCGAGCCTTTAATCCCAGGGAGTGAGGCAGAAAACAGAAAGGTATGTAAGGCATGAAGACCAGAAACTAGAAGCATTTGGCCTGACTAAGCATTCAGGCTTTTGAGCAGCAATTCAGCTGAGACCCATTCTGGATGAGGACTCAGAAGCCTCCAGTCTGAGGAAACAAGACCAGCTGAGGATCCGGTGAGGTGAGATAGCTGTGGTTTGTTCTGGCTCTTTGATTTTCCAGTGTTCACCCCAATAACTGGCCTCAGGTTTGATTTTATTAATAAGAACTTTTAAGATTCCTGCTACACACACACACACACACACACACACACACACACACACACACACCTTAAGTTCCTGTTGACATACTTGATAGATATTGAAACTTTTAAAATGACATTAAGGAAGCTGGAGAGATGGCTCAGCGATTAAGAGAACTTGCTGCTTTTGCAGAGGACCTGGATTGGGTTCCCAGCACCCATATGATAGCTCACAACTATCCATAATTCCAGTTTCAGGGGATCTGACACCCTCTTCTGACTTCTGTGGACACCAGGCACATACAGGGTACACAGACATACAGGCATGCAAGACATTCATGCACATAAAACTAAATAACCTGAAAAAAAATTTAATGACATTAATAGCCAAGCATGGTGGTACCTGC
Organism: Peromyscus maniculatus bairdii; assembly: GCF_049852395.1. Taxonomy (NCBI): domain Eukaryota; kingdom Metazoa; phylum Chordata; class Mammalia; order Rodentia; family Cricetidae; genus Peromyscus; species Peromyscus maniculatus. Next base: position 82,419,913 of record NC_134856.1, on the reverse strand, counting down.
CTATAATCCCAGCACCCAGAGGGAGGGAGAGGATCATAGATTTGAGGCCAGCCAAAGCTACTGAGCAAAATCTTGTTTCAAAATGACAGTGACTCAGTGAGTAAGGCCAAGCCTGGCCTCCTGAGTAACCCCAGAGACCCATGTGATGGAAGGAGAGAAACAGCTCCTACAGCATGTCCTCCAGCCTTGACACACAAACACATTGTAGCACACCTATGTCCACACACATATGCACAATTAATTAATTAATTAAAATGGCATCAACAAATATGCTGTGAATATATGTTGTTCCCATTGGTTAATAAATAAGCTGCTTTGGCCTATGGCAAGGCAGCTTAGAGGCAGGCGGGAAATCCAAGGACAGAGACAGGAAAGAGAAAGGCAGAGTGAGAGAGATGCTAGACTGCCATCCTAGAAGCAACAGGTAATGGGATGCAGGTAAAGCCATGGAACACGCAGCAATACATAGATTAATAGTTATGGGTTGAATTAAACTGTAAGAGCTAGCTAGCAAGAGGCCTACCATAGGCCATACAGTTGATAATTAATACTAAGCCTCTGAATGATTATTTTGTAAGCAGCTGAGGGGCCTTGGGGCCAGGTGAGACCATAGGAACATGGACTGTGGGGCAGGGCGGGACCTGAGAAAACTTACAGCTACACAAATGCAATAGGCAAAAACAGATAGGAAGTGTAAAGGTGCAGAGAATGAGCAAGAGTCAGACCAACCAGCTCCTTTAGTGATAGACCATCTTGGACAAGTTCCATCATCTCCTCCAAAAACTATGTTTCTTCAACAATAACAACAACAAAAGAGGCGGCAATAACAGAACTTAACTCACCAAATAAATTTCCACTCAAAGATCTCAATGAGCTGGGGACTGCCCATTCTCTTAGCTTTGGTTTGCCCAGAAAGCAGAATCTGTCATTATGAGAACATTACTAGGACTCAGAAGACACAGAGCAGAGGAGATGAGCAGGGATGGTGGGAAGCCATCACTAAGAATCATGAAGAGATGTGGTAACTGGTCACTGGGCTCTACACAAACAGCTGAGAAGACTTTCAAGACCCTCCTGCAGACACAGGCAGGTTGCAGGTAAAAGGTGAAGGCATGTATCTATCAGCTCTGGCCCCTCTCACTGGTCAAAGGTTAACCTTACAGGGCCATATAATAAACTATGCAACCGATCTATACAAACCTAGGCACTGAGGGGTGTGGCCTCTGCCTTGCCATTTCCAGAGAGGTCAGAGATGAGAATGTAGGCAGTAAGATGAGGTGGCCCCCAGCATGGAGTTGGTCAGAATCCACACACAGCTCTACCATGTCTGGACAGGTGAGGCTGAGGAGACATGCCTAGCCTGCCACCTGTTTAAAACCACCAAGGCTGCAGGAGGGAGGGCCTTGGACCTGCCTCACCTGAATGTACCAGGCTTCGCTAACTCCCCATGGGAGACCTTGCCTTGGAGAAGGTGGGAAAGGGGGGGTAGGTTGGGGGGAAGGCTGGGAGCAGAAGGAGGGAGGAGAGGGGGATCTGTTGGTATGTAAAATGAATAGAAAATTTCTTAATAATTAGAATATAAAATAAAATAAAAGAATAAAAGCACCAAGGCCTCATTCTAGAATTTTTCATCAACCTCTGCATGTCACTCCCCCCCCCCGTTTTCTTTTCTCATCTTCCAATATATTTACTTTCTTAGTTTGTTGTTGTTGTTGTTGTTGTTGTTGCTGCTGCTATTCCCATTACAAGAAGAAAACCCCATAAAGATCAGGAATTTTGTTAACATTGAAAAATCTTCATTGTCTGACTCACAGCAATATCTGGCATGCAGTAAGCCTTCTCTAAAGATGTTTCCTTAAATTTTTAAATTGAGCATACAATACAATGGGGTTCATCATGATGTTTCTATACATGTATATCATTGTGCTTTGCTCATAATTATGCCCCATTAGCATTATCTTTTCTTTTCTACCCTCAAACATTTTATCTTGGCATAACTTCAAACATACAAAATTTTCAGGGGAAAAAGCTACAAAGAATTCCTATAGATTCTTTACCCAAACAGTGTCAACATTTTAACACATCAGATTTCTCTCTCTCTCTCTCTCTCTCTCTCTCTCTCTCTCTCTCTCTCTCTCTCTCTCTCTCTCTCTCTCTCCTTTGTTTTCTGGGCTTGAGGTGGGAGGCATTGAAGTTGTTTTTAAACAGGATCTGATATTATCCCAGGCTAGCCTTGAACTTACAATGCAGTTGAGGATGGCCTTACATTTCTTACCTTCCTGTCTCTACCTTCCAAATGCTAGGATTACAGGAGTGAACCATCATGCCCAGTTTGTATGGTGCTAGGGATCAGACCCAGGGCTTTGTGCATGCTAGGCAAGCCCTCCACCAAACCAGGTACATCCTTATAGCTCATGAACTCCTCTTTTTCTTGTGGTGTTGGGGATAGAATCCTGGGCTTTATGCATGCCAGACATTTTGATCTACCATTGATCTATGTGCCAGGGCTGTTCTGAACCACTTGTGAGGAATTTAACAACATACCCCTTTACTAACACACAAATATTTGCACATGCTTGAACATACCCACAGGACAATTATCAAAATCAAGAAACTTAATATGCAGTTGAATAAGCAGCTCATATTCAAATCCCTTGTCCCAGTAAGGCATATTGTTTTGTTTTGAAACAGGGTCTGACTATGAAGCCCAGGATGGCCTCCAACTCACAATCATCCTGTCTTAACTTCCCAGCTGCTGGGATTACAGGCATGTATTACTGCCCTTGGCTTTTAATAAGGCCTGTTAAACAAAATTTCCCTCCAGGAGTCAATCCATAACACAATGAATTTAGTAGTTATGTTTCTTCAGCATTCTTAAGCCTGGGATGGCTCCTTAGCCTTTCTCTTATGGCATTGATTTTTGGAGAAGGCATGTTTATTATGTTTTAGAAAGGTCCATCTGCTTAGATTTGTTTGATGATTTATCAATATCAAATTCATAAGATAAAGAGTTCGTGAACTCTCAGTCATGGTTTTCCGAGCACAGCGTTGTGATCACTTTGCTAAGTACCTGTTCTCAGCACTCCCAGGTCCTCTCTATCCCCTCAGCTGTAATGCCAAAACTCTCAGGCCAAGGGGTTCCTGGCAGCGCTCAAGCTGCTTCCTTCCCACTGTCGTCCCTAGCTCCATGCAAGAGGCCATGTTTATTTTTCTCTATTGCCTGGGAGCTCATCCCCAGACAACTTCATGCTTGCTTTTGTTTTATTTTTATTTACTTATTTATTTTTGGTTTTTCAAGACAGGGTTTCTCTATGTAACAGCTCTGGCTGTCCTGGAACTCACTTTGTAGACCAGGCTAGCCTCAAACTCACAGATCCTCCTACCTCTGCCTCCCAAATGCTGGGGTTAAAGACATGCACCACCACCACCCACCTACAACTTCACACTTGTATGGAAAAATTGAGAAAGAATTCCCACCCTTATGGCTTCCTGACGGCTCTTAATGCTTACAAGACCGTTTCCTATTTTAGCAGAGACCCAGAAGTTATCACATATAGTGAGTCTTTACCTTGGACTGTCCTTCACTGTGACTGTGTGACTGTACAATCACCGTGGCATGGCCCATTCAATGACAGAGGCCAGAGACAACGTCTAATTCCAAAAGACAAAGAGAGATCCTTAGTGAAACACTAATCAGAGTTTCCTGTTATCAAAAGAAGGCCTGGCTGCTCTCAACGGCTTCTCTCTGCCATGGAAAGCAGTCAACAGAGAGATACACAGCCGGGCAAAATGCTCAGACTAAGCCACCTAACGTCCAGCCTAAACAGAATACCTGAATTAATCCCATCACCACTAAGGCTTGAGAACACTGCAGAAGGGAAGGCGGGAAGAAAAAGGACGAGCTGAAAGATGGGGAGAGGTGCTGTCAAACGCTGTCCTCTAGACACGACATGGCTATTTCAGTCATGAGTGGACAGCTGCTGTGGTTACCTTTATGAAACCTACACAGAATCAGGCTAGCCAATATCCTGGCATGGATGGAGTAAAAGGCCTCCAGGCCCCATTCCTTACCGAGGAGCTGGTGACTGCAGACAGATTCGGAAGGAGGTAGAACCCTTCTATGGAGGATGTGGCTACTGGTAGGATCCCATGTTCCAGTGGATGGCCTCACACCCATGCGCTTGTGGGCAGGACTAACTGGACTTAATGGCTAGACATGAAGCTGGGAGGGGCAAAGCTAGTGAGGAATGGAGAGGAAAACAGAGGGTAAATACCACCATATTTCATTGTATATGTGTATGAGATTCTCAAAAACAGAAAAAAATTAAATATAACCACTTTCTTTAGGACTAAGGTACTCAAAACTAGGAACTTCAAATTGTCCATGGCCAGTGATTAATAACGTCCACTCTTTTCACATCTACTAGAGAAATATTCACAGATAAAATATATCCACAGGTAAAAGCTAATTAAGTTTTCATTGGATATTAGTCAAGAACTCATTGGTCTGAGTCAAAGGCTGCAAAGTGCCTGCATTGATCATCTTCTTCCTTCCCAGGATGTTATAGTGACATCAGCATCATATCCAGGCAAAACAATACAGTTCCGGACCTTCCGAATGAGGAGTGGCCAATGGAACACAAATGAAGCATGGATTCAAGCTTCTCCTTTACTCTGGCCTTTCTCCCTCTTTAAATCAGAAATTTAGTGAGCCCTGTAGCAAACATCCAGCCTCTGTAGGAGCTCTCAGTATATAAAAGGGGAAACAAGAAAAGTGGGACATTTACAACAGGGTGGCATCACACTGGACCAAGTGGCTTACCCTTGGTTTCTGTAACATCTGAGAAAAAATACCATTTTATCTTGCTTTTAATGACTGTTAGTTGGGTTTTTAAACCAAATCTTAACTCACAGAATCAGTGATTATATAACTTTGATGTGCCTTTCTCATAAATCTAAATATTTATGCTGTATTTGTGACCATGGGGGACATTGTCTTTTGAAACTTAACAAACGCGTAGGGGAAACTAAGGCAATCAAAGGTATTACAGCAATACTCATTGTTTGATTTTATGTTTTATTAATGAATCACCAAAATGACTCTGTACAAAAGTTTTCTCAATGATTCTAACTTTTTCATAGATATCTATTCAATTCTTTATTTACTTCAGCAATGTTTTGCTAGGCAGGAATTCCATTATCATGCAATACTCCACATTAAAAAAAAACCAACCCCCCCCCCCCAAAAAAAAAACAGGTGGTGGTGACACATGCCTTTAATTCCAACACTTAGGAGGCAGAGGCAGGAGGATCTTGGTGAGTTCGAAGCCAGCCTGGGCTACAGAGTGAGTTCCAGGAAAGGCACCAAAGCTACACAGAGAAACCTTGTCTTGGGGAAAAAAAAAAAAAAAGGATTCATTCCTAAAAGTATTTGTTGCTTGTACTGATCGTGAAAACAATGTTATATGTGCTACATCATGGATGATCTTTGAGCATATGTGCTCAGTGAAAAAAAGCCAGTCACAGTCCAAACACTCCACAATCCTCTTAGATGAGGTACCTGGAGTTGTCAGACTGATAGACAGAAGGCAGAGTACCAGGGACTAGAGGATGTGTTATTGTTCAGAGGTGGGGCTATTGTTCAGAGGTGGGGCTATTGTTCAGAGGTGGGGCTATTGTTCAGAGGTGGGGCTATTGTTCAGAGGTGGGGCTATTGTTCAAAGGTAGGGTAACTGTTTAGAGGTGGGGCTATTGTTCAGAGGTGGGGCTATTGTTCAAAGGTAGGGTAACTGTTTAGAAGTGGGGCTATTGTTCAGAGGTGGGGCTATTGTTCAAAGGTAGGGTAACTGTTTAGAGGTGGGGCTATTGTTCAGAGGTGGGGCTATTGTTCAGAGGTGGGGCTATTGTTCAGAGGTGGGGCTATTGTTCAGAGGTGGGGCTACTGTTCAGAGGTGGGGCTATTGTTCAGAGGTGGGGCTACTGTTCAGAGGTGGGGCTATTGTTCGGAGGTGGGGCTATTGTTCAGAGGTGGGGTAACTGTTTAGAAGTGAGGTTATTGTTTAATAGGTACAGACTTTTAGTTGGTGAGATGGAAAAGTTCTGAATATTGTTTATACAGCAATAGGATTACATTTAACACTGCTAGCTTCAAATGGGTAACGTGGACCTAAGATTCTTAAAATTCATGCTTAATTAAAACAAATTCATTCATTCTCCTGATTTTTCTCACTTTCTCTATCTCCTCTCCATCTCTATGGAAGATTATTTATTTATTTATTTATTTATTTATATTTGCATTTGATTTCTAGTTGGTTTGCTATTCTTTTTATTTAAAAGTTTATTTTTCATTTTATATACCAACCACAGTTCTCCCTCCCTCCCCCATTCCCATCCATTCCTCAGAGAGGGTAAAGCCTCTCATTGGAAGTCAACAAGGTCTGGCATATCAAGTTGAGTCAGGACCAACTCCTTCTCCCTGCATGAAGGCTGAGCAAGGTATCCCTCCATAGGGAATGGGCTCCAAAAAAAGCCAGTTCATGCACTAGGGATAAATCCTGGTCCCATTGTCAGGGATCCCACCAACTATCCACGCCACACAACTGTCATCCACATTCAGAGGGCCTGGTTTGGTCCCATGCAGGTTCCCCAGCTGTCAGTCCAGAATCTGTGAGCTCCCACTAGCTCAGGTCAGCTGTCTCTGTGGGTTTCCCCATCATGATCTTGACCCCTTTGCTCTAATAATGCCTCCTTTCTCTCTTTGACTGGACTCCAGGAGCTGGGCCCAGTCCTTAGCTGTGGATCTCTGTACCTGCTTCCATCACTTACTGGATGTAGGTTCTATGATAACAATTAGGGTAGTCATCAATCTGATTACAGGGGAAGGGCAGTTCAGTCACCCTCTTCACTATTGCTTGGAGTCTTAGCTGGGGTCATCCTTGTGGATTCCTGGGAATTTCTCTAGCACCAGATTTCTCCCTAACCCCATAATGGTTCCCTCTATCAAGATATCTCTTTCCTTGCTCTCCTTTGTGGTGATATTTTATTTGTGCTGACATGTGGTGATATTTTATTTGTGCTTTAATAAATAAAGTTTTCCTGGAGATCAGAGGAAATAGCAAGCCATTTTAAGTAAACAAAGAAGTCAGGTAGAAGTAGCACACGCCCTTATTCCTATCCCTTAGCAGGCAGGATCTCTGTGTGTTCATGGCCACACTAGGGAACAGAGCCAAGTGTGGTGACACACGCCTTTAGTCCCAGTACCAACCATAGAGGTCTGAAGGTCTGTACAGACAGACGGAAAGTGACAGAGCTGTGTAGGAAGAGGAAGTGAGGTAGCTGGGCTAAGAGAGCCAATGAGAGGACAGAACAGCAAGGCAATAAAGACAGAATAGACAGGAAGTAACTCCCATTTGGAAGCTACAGAGTTGGTATGGTAAGGTTAGGGGTGGCTCTTCCTATTTCCCTGATCTAAGGCTTTCACCCCTATATTTGGCTCCATGTTTTTTATTTAATAAGACCATTTAGAAATTCGTCTACACTCCTTCTCTGTCCTTCCCCCAACTTGACCATCATTCCCTCATGTTCTCATCCCCCATCCCAACAACCCACTCCCAGTTTACCCAGGAGATCTTACTATTTCCCCTTCCTAGGTTTATCCATGCATGTCCCTCTTATGGGCCTCCTTGTTACCTAGCTTCTCTGGGGTTTGTAGCCTGGTTATCCTTTACTTTACATCTAATATCCACTTATGAGTGAGTACATACCATGTTTGTCTTTCTGGGTCTGGGTTACCTCACTCAGGATTTTCTTTTCTAGTTCCATCCATTTGCCTGCAAATTTCATGATGTCATTGTTTTTTACTGCTGAGTAAATACTCCATTGTGTATATTTGTAGCTCAAGTTTTTCTGTGTCCCTGCCTGCCGGCAGTCGGGACAAATCTCTCCCACTCACGTGCCCCAAGTAAACACACAGAGACTTATGTTACATATAAACTGTATGGCAGTGGCAGGCTGCTTGCTATCTGTTCTTATATCTTAAATTAACCCATTTCTATAAGCATGATGTAAGATACCGGTAAGCCACGTGGCTTGTGGCTTACTGGTATCTTACATCATGCTATTCCTCCTGGTGGCTGGCAGTGTCCCTCTGCCTCAGCCTTCCACCTCCCAGAATTCTCCTCTCTCCTTATCCCGCCTACACTATACTTCCTTCCTGGCTACTGGCCAATCAGCATTTTATTTATCAATCAATTATAGCAACACATTCACAGCATCCCCAGCATATGTGTACCACATTTTCTTTATTCATTCTTCCATTGAGGGGCATCTAGGTTGTTTCCACATTCTAGTTATTACAAATAATGCTGCTATGAACATAGTTGATCAAGTGTCCTTGTGGTATGATTGAGCATCTTTTGGGTATATACCTAAAAGTGGTATTGCTGGGTCTTGAGATAGACTGATTCCCAGTTTTCTGAGAAACCACCATACTGATTTCCAAAGTGGCTGTACAAGTTGGCACTCCCACAAGCAGTATAAGAGTGCTCCCCTTGTTCTACATCCTCTCCACCATAAGCTGTCATCAGTGTTTTTGATCTTAGCCATTCTGACAGGTGTAAGATGGAATCTCAGTCATTTTGATTTGCATTTCCCTGATTGCTAAAGACATTGAGCAGTTCATTAAATGTCTTTCAGCCATTTGAGATTCTTCTGTTGAGAAGTCTCTGTTTAGATCTGTATTCCATTTTTAAATTGGATTATTTGATATTTTGATGTCTGGTTTCTTGAGTTCTTTATTTATTTTTGGAGATCAGTCCTCTGTCAGATGTGGGGTTGATGAAGATCTTTTTCCATTCTGTAGGCTGTCATTTTGTCTTATTTACTGTGTCCTTTGCCTTATAGAAAGTTCTCATTTTCAGGAGGTCCCATTTACTAATTATTGCTCTCAGTGTCTGTGCTAATGGTGTTATATTTAGGAAGTGGTCTCTTGTGCCAATGCGTTCAAGGCTACTTTCTTCTTTCTCTTCTATCAGGTTCAGTGTAACTGGATTTATGTTGAGGTCTTTGATCCACTTGGACTTGATTTGTGCATGGTGATAGATAAGGATTTATTTGCATTCATCTACATGTTAACATCCAGTTAGTTGAAGATGTACAATTTTGGCTTCTTTGTCAAAAATTGAATGTTCACAGGTGTGTGGATTAATGTCAGGGTCTTCAATTCAATTCCAATGATCCACTTGTCTGTTTTTATGCCAATACCAAGTTATGTTTATTACTATAGCTCTATAGGAGAGCTTGAAGTCAGGAATGGTGATACCTCCAGAAATCCCTTTATTGTGCAGGATTATTTTACCTATCCTAGGTTTTTTGTTTTTCCATATGAAGTTGAGTATTGTTCTTTCGAGGTCTGTGAAGAATTGTGTTTGGATTTTGATGGGGATTGCATTGAATCTGCAGACAGCTTTTGGTACGATTGCCATTTTTACTATGTTGGTTCTATCTATCCAAGAGCGTGGGAGATCTTTTCATTTTCTGATATCTTCTTAATTTCTTTCTTCAAACACTTCAAGTTCTTGTCAAACCTGTTTGGTTTCACTGCTGGAGGTGGTAGTGCCTTGGCCTGGCTGCAGGAGACTTGCCTTCTCTATGGAAGATTTTTTTTTTTTTTTTTTTTTTTTTTTTGGTTTTTCAAGACAGGGTTTCTCTGTGTAGCTTTGTGCCTTTTCCTGGAACTCACTTGGTAGTCCAGGCTGGCCTCAAACTCACAGAGATCCGCCTGCCTCTGCCTCCCGAGTGCTGGGATTAAAGGTGTGCACCACCACCGCCTGGCTATGGAAGATTATTAATGTCAACTTTCAAACCTGGGACAAATGACTGAGGGGCCAACTTAGCATATCAAAGCAGACCTGGCCTCCAGGTTCTCCCAGCATCCCTCAGTCCCTACCTGTTACAGGGTATTGTTATGGTTTTGAAAACCAGGAGCTAAAGAAGAAGATACTGCAGGGTAAAATTTATTCACAGCCAGGCCTAACTTACAGTCCCCTCCTCAGAAGTAGGAGACTGTGAGTGGTCTGCAGTTGCAGCAGAGAGAATCTTATATAGTTCTTTAATACCTCTGCAAGCAAGCAAAGCTTAAACAAAAGCAGAACTTTTTAGCACAGACACACTGTCAAAGCTCTTGACGTCATTGGGATTGGCCAGTTTCGGAAAGCCTCGTCAAGTTGACCTGTTTTTTCAGAAGGTCTTTGTGGTCTCTTGGTTTGAAAAAACAGTATACACAATAGGAACATAAATCTTATTACACCTAAGAAACACAAGTACAAACATCAAGATTCTGGGAACAGGTCTAGGGGCTGAATAATAAGAGGAACGGAGGCTCTGTTTTTGTTATTATTTTTTAGCAAATGACATAAGTTATTTAACCCATATTAAAATCAATAGTGAAGGTAGAAATGAGGGAGTCAGCCTCTAATAGGTACGTACGGCTGGCATACCCTGCCCCCTACCCTGAGCACTCCAGCCCAAGGGGGCTGGGCTGCCCTTCCCTATATAATTCAACCATTTTGGTTGTCCGTTCTCTTTCTATCTTTGGGCCTCCTGGCTGCCAAGGCTCATCCCCCTCTCCCCTCCTTCCCCCCTCTCTCCAAATGGTCTGGCTTAGGGTCATGTCCATTCCGGACTCCTGGATGTCTGTGCCTCTAACTGTGCTCTCCCACATATCTACAATAAACCTTCTCCTCCACCAGACCTAGGGCAATCATGTTTTCCTTTCCTTTTCCTTTTCCTTTTCCTTTTCCTTTTCCTTTTCCTTTTCCTTTTTCTTTCTTTCTTTCTTTCTTTCTTTCTTTCTTTCTTTCTTTCTTTCTTTCTTTCTTTCTTTCTGTCTCTCTCTCTCTCTCTCTCTCTCTCTCTCTCTCTCTCTCTCTCTCTCTTCTTTCTTTCTTTCTTTTTTTCATTCATCAGATGCCGAAACTCAACAGTGGCTTAAATGCGCTCCCTTCCAAGGACCTCAGCCACTCTGAATCTAGCTGCTGATCTGACTCTCCTAAGGTATGTATGGATCATTTGCTTCTGCCTGCTTTTGTCATGACCAAGTCCTCCTCCTCTTCAGCCGCTTCTTCCCTCCACCTTATCTGACCATCTGTCTTAGTTAGGGTTTATTTTGCTGTGAAGAGACACCATGACCATGGCAACTTTTCTAAAGAAAAACAGTTCATTGGTGTAGCTCTCTTACAGTTCCAGAGGTTTAGTTCATTATCACATGGTAGGAAACATGGTGGTGTGCAGGCAGACATGGTGCTGGCTACATCTTCATCAGAGAGCAACAGGAAGTGGACTGAGTGTCACACTGAATGAAGCTTGAGCATATGTAAGACCTTAAAGCCCACCTCCACAGTGACACACTTCCTCCAACAATACTTCAACAAAGCAACACCTCCCAATAATGCCACTCCCGTTGGGGGGCATTTTCTTTCAAACCACCACATTATATTTCCTGGCCCCCAAAGGCTTGTAGCCATATCATAATGCAAAAATGCATTTAGTTCACTGGGCAGTTGTGGCGCACACCTTTAATTCCAGCACTCAGGAGGCAGAGGCAGGCAGATCTCTGTGAGTTTGAGGCCAGCCTGGTCTACAAAGTAAGTTCTAGGACAGCCAGAACTGTTACACAGAGACATCCTATCTCAAAAAACAAAACAAATACATTTAGTCCAAATTCAGAAGTCCCCATAGTCTATCACAGTCTCAACAATGTTTAAAATTCCAAAGTTCAAAGTCTCTTCTATGATTCATGTAATCTCTAAACTTTAATCACCTATAAAAATCAAAATCAGCTATCAAATACTGGAGAGAAATAAAAAAAAAATCAAAATCAAAAATCAAATCACATATTTACAATAATGGCACTGGATTACCATTCCAAAATTCAGAGAAAGGAGCATAATGAGGAAATACAGGACCAAAGCAAGACTGAAAACGAGCTGGGCAAACTCCAAACTCTGCATTGCCATGTCCGATGTCAAAATGCTCTTCAGATCTCCAACTTCTTTCAGCTTTGTTGACTTCAACATTCTTATTTCTCTTGGGCTGGTTCCACTCCCTGTTATCAGTGTTCCTTGATAGGTACCCCATGACTCTAACATCTTGGGGGCTCCAAGGCAATGCAGGCTTCAACTTCACAGCTTTACAAAATGGCCTCTCTACTAGGCCTCTGTTCAGGAACACACTTGAAACATGCCTGGCTTCAGCAGCTTTCCTTAGGTGTAAATAGTAAATTCCATAACTCATTTCTTCTATCCTTAACTCTAAAGCCAGAACCACCATGTAGCCAAAGCTGCCAAATTCTGCTGCTTAATGGGACTGGAACATGGCTTCCTCATTCAATTGCATCTTCACCAGCTTTCTGTTTTTGATTGTTACTTTTACTGCCTAAGTTTGGCTGTCCTCCAACTTGCTTTGTAGACCAGGCTGACCTCAAACTCAGAGATCCACCAGCCTCTGCCTTCTCTTTTCTCCTCCTCCTCCTTCTAACAACTTTATTTATGTGCGTTTATTTTTTAACTTTATTATGTGCACTTAACTTTATTTATTATGTGCATTGATGTGAAGGTGTCAGATCCCCTAAAGCTAGAATTACAGACAGTTATAAGTTGTCATGTGGATGCTTGGAATTGAACCCAGGTCCTCTGGAAGAGCAGCCAGTACTCTTAACTGCTGAGCCATCTCTCCAGCCCCTAAACTTTTCTTTAATTCCTTTTCATAAGTTAGAAACTTACCGGGGTGGGATCTTGACCTGAGGTCACTGCTCCCTTTATTCAATTTCTTAATCTGTTTATCTCCTTGAACACAAGATTTAGCTCTATTCCACTTCCTAGTGCCCCTTTTCTCAATCTGTACATTTTGTATTTTTATTTGCTCAGCTTGTTCCTTTTTATTATAAATCTGCATTAGAGTGAACAATAATATCCGCATGATAGAGTCTATACTAGGCTGTTTTGAGATTTCCTCTGCCAATAGAATTAATTCAAATCTGTTCCCTTTAGCCCCAGGCAGTAAAGCAGCCACATTCTTTACCAAAGTATCACAAGACCAGTCTCTAGGCCACATACTAACATTCTCCTCCTCTGAAACCTCTTGATCCAACCCCTCACAGTTCAAATAACACTTAGCCCCACTGTCTTCCATGCTCCTACTAGTATGGCCCATTAAGCAGCCCTTAAAACATTCAACTGCTTTTCTAATCCACAGTCCCAAAGTCCATATTTCTTCAAACAAAGGCATCCTCAGGCCTATCACAACAATATCCCAGTCCCTTAGCTGCCTGCTGAGTCCCACAGCTTTTCTATGCCCTCCTGGCTTCTGTGATATTAGAGTTCCTACCGAGTCTTCATTGTCCCTTATGGCTACACTGTTGTCTGTCTCTTAGCTGCCTAACCCTCCCTGTGACTGAGTTCTCTTTTTGACTCATCCTCCGTTTCTCCTTGGACTCAATTCCTTTCTCAGTCTCAGAGATTTTCATAAAGACTTGTGTGCTGTCTTACCAAAAAAAAAAAAAAAAAAGATTTGGCCTCAGTGTAGCTTGATGGCAAAAGTTGGCACACTTGAGTTCCCAGATTGTAACAACTTCTGCTATCACACAAGCAAACCATTCCAAAGTCTCTTATCTCTAAGGTTTTATAACTTTCCACTCTTGAATCTTTTATCTCTATGAAGTCTCTATGCTTTGGTCTCAAGAAATCTTTTAAGACTATTGTGTAAACAGTCTTTATCTCAGGATTGATTTGTAAGTTCATTGGGCATGGATAAAGAATCTAAAAAATCTATAACAAAATTTGGCTTTAAACTTATTTTTAAAGGCTTATAATTAAAACCTTTACATAGGAATAGGTGCTAAAATGTCCTATATATGTGATTCAACTCTTATCTAGAAAGTACTGTATATGTAACTTAGTTTCAACTCTTGTTTAGAAAAATATGTTTTAAATAGCAACCTCGTGGCTCTCCTCTATCTTGGCTAATTACTTTCAAGACATAAGCAGCCACATGACTGGCTAAGGTTAAAGGGTAAATGTCACATGACTTCACCATCTTCAGATGACCACGTGGCATAGAACAATTCTCAAACTTCATAGTCCGAATGAACTCTCTGTTCATCATTGTATCTCCTTTTATAATAAGGAAGCGACAAGTCTCAAATATTTTGGATTGGTATGGATTTTTATATGATGATAAAAATTTAAGGTTATATTTGCTACAACATACTATATATGTGATTCAACTCTGGTTTATAATACACTCTATATGGTGATAAAATCTTAAGGATATAAAGGTCTACTCAGATTAACAAAAGCTGATTTAAGATCTATGTTTAACTACTTATGTCTTTGCTAATTGTTCAACACCAAGCTGCTAGAAAATTTAGATAAGTAGCAATATATGTTTGATAAGTACGGTATTTTTGATTAATCAAGATTGATAAACTCTTAAGGTCTACTCAGGTTCACAGCAGTATTTGTCTAGGTTCCTTGTCTTTAATCAAGATTTATAAATTCCTAAGGTCTACTCAGGTTCAGAATAATATTTAGCTAGCTTGTTCATCTTTGCTCACTTTGTTTTAGCTACTTGGATAAACTAAGCCATATAAAAAATTGCAATATTCCATAATAGAGCACTATAAAAGGATCAGTAAATTTGTCAGTCTCTCTATGGACTGTATCTATAACTAAAGAGTTTTGTTTTGATACTAGAAGAGCCTCATTTCAAAAATTGTTATTTTTAAAGGCTAAACCCAACAAGGATGGAAAAACGAATGTAAAGTACTAGTCTTATGAAAGCTACTAATTAATTGTAAAACAGTTAAGGATAATTAAGAAATGCAAGTTAGCTGGGTGGTGGTGGTGGCGGCGGTGGCGGCGGCGGCGGCGGCAGCGGCAGCGGCAGCAGCGGCGGCGGCGGCGGCGGCGGCGGCGGCGGCGGCGGCGGCGGCGCACGCCTTTAATCCCAGCACTCAGGAGGCAGAGGCAGGCGGATCTCTGTGAGTTCTAGGGCAGCCTGGTCTGCTGTGGGATGCTCTGTATGTCCTGTGGGAGCCCGTTCTTGGGTTCCTCGTGGCTTTACCCAGCAGGTCCACATATAGGATGATTAGGACCACGGGCCTGAGTGCAGGTGTCTGAGATGGTCTGCACTTGGCTGTGCTGGGAGGATGGGTTGTATGTCAAGTTGCTCTGATTGGTCAATAAATAAAACCTGATTGGCCATGGCTAGGCAGGAAGTATAGGTGGGACTAACAGAGAGGAGAAATAAAAAAACAGGAAGGCAGAAGGAGTCACTGCCAGCCGCCCGCCAGGACAAGCAGCATGTGAAAGTGCTGGTAAGCCATGAGCCGTGTGGCAAGGTATAAATTTGTGAAAATGGATTAATTTAAGATATAAGAACAGTTAGCAAGAAGCCTGCCACGGCCATATAGTTTATAAAGCAATATAAGCCTCTCTGTTTACTTGGTTGGGTCTGAGTGGCTGTGGGACTGGCGGATGATAAAGATTTGTCCTGACTGTGGGCAAGGCAGGAAAACTCTAGCCACACTGGTCTACAAAGTGAGTTCCAGGAAAGGCACAAAACTACAGAGAAACCCTGTCTCAAAAAACCAAAAAAAAAAAAAAAAAAAAAAAAAATGCAAGTTAATAGTCAGTCACCTTATAAATGATCAAATTCTTTAATGTGTTCAGAACTATACTTGTAGTCATGCTAAGTACTAATGAATTCATTACAAGAACAAGATTTAGCCTCTTGTATATGTTTCAAAGTTAAGACTAAAGCAAGTAACTAAATTAGGTATACTTAATGGTAGATGGTCCTCAAATTCTTCAGAGATCTATTGAATATGGCATTTAAAATGTTTAATAAAAAAGGCTTTTCATGATAGAGAGACATGCTAGCTCCTTGCAGCTCCTATGGGATCTCCTCTAAAGAAGATTATGGGCACAGAAGAACTCAACCTGGTGCTTACTTTAAATGTGGCAAAGCCGGCCACTGGGTAGAAAAAAAAAAACAAAAAAAAAAAACTGTCCTTCACTTTGCCTGCTGCCAGAACCCTGTGCCAACTGTGGACAAACAGGACAATGGAGAGTTGATTGCCCTGCTTTACCTAGACAAGGTAGGCCAGTCCCTCCCACCCCCAAGTTCCTACTCCGCAGAAAAGTCTTTCAGAGCTTCTGGACCTGGCAGCCAAAGACTAATGCTGCCCTGGCACCTCTACCTCCAACCACCAAGAGGAACCTAGGGTAGTAGTCTAGGTAGCCAGTAAGTCTCTGTCATTTTTAATCGATTTGGAAGCTGCTTGGTCTTTCTCTAGTACCCTTCTCAGGTCTCTGATAGTGTGTTGATGACTAGGTTAGTGATAGTTTTGTCAGTTTAACAGCAGCAACCAAGACTTCAGCTGCCTTCTCTGTTGTTTTCATGTGTAAAAATCAGGACACAGGTCTCACTTTCCTAGAGCTACTACTAGGTCTAGACACAGTTTACCTTGCTGTCAGACTGCAAAAACAAAGAGATAAACTCATAAAACAGGTTTCAAAGTAGGTTTTTACTATCCCTTTATTTAAAGTAATTTGCTTTACAATGACTGCTGTTAGTAATCAACCACCTGACTGATGTCTCATGGTAAATAATTGGGGGGGGGGTATCTAGGGTTTATAAAAAATTAAAAATGCTTCAGATTTCTTTCCTTCACTATGTTATTGTTATACTATGACTTAAAAAGTTCAGAATCTAAACATTAATCAATGGAGTTCTGATAAGCTATTAATCTAGCTCTGATAAATGCTGAATACTATTATCATAATTGCTAGCTCAAGATTTTAAATTCCCTTTGGTTATTTTCTAGGTATAGACTTAAAAGTGCTTCTCATGGTGTTAAAAACAACTGTCAAATCTATATATACCCAGTCTTCTGGATAGAGGAAAGAGTGTTAATACTCTTAACCCCAAATCATTTTTGGGTTTTCAAGCTTTTACTATGACTAAAAGGTGTGTCTACTGCTCTTTCTACAATGTGGATTTCATTATAGATTATAAACAGTGGTAATGCTAACATCTCTAAAACTTATCTTTATATGTATATATATAATTTTATATATAAAAAATAATTCTTGTAAGCTTTAGGAACTCGACTTGATCCACCTTTCACAGGTCAAATGGGCTCCAGATAAGCACTGTCAGTCAACAGCCTGTTTCCCCACTTACCTGCCTATTCCTGAGGGTGGGAACCCTGCCCCTTTCCCTGGTCTTGGGACTCCCCTCCCCCAACTATCAGGACCATGGGCCTAAAAGTTTCAAATATTTCCCCCTGAATTCCTTATCTTCTGCCGTGTGTGTGTGTGTGTGTGTGTGTGTGTGTGTGTGTGTGTGTGTGTGTGTGTTCCAGCAGATTTCTAATCAATTAAAGACTGCAAACTGCTCCAACTGCTGCCTGTACATCCCTAGCTCCAGATGGTCCTGAAGAGCCTGGATAGCAAATGAAACAGCCTGCTCTTCCCGGACTTGGCCAACATTCTAGTTTTTTGGGGACCCCAACAATGATGCCCCAATGTCAACAGGAAGCAGTCATAAATGGTTACATCACCCCTTATCATTCATTTATTATTAACAAAAAGGCTGGATGTTATTTAAGGTGCCTATTTAAACATATCAAAGTGGACCGACCACCAGGTTCTCCCAGCATCCCTCAGTCCCTCCCTGTTATAGGATATGGCTGGCCTATTCCACTTGTACCCTGAACTCTCCAGCCCAAGGGGGCTGGGCTGCCCTTCCATATATAATCCAACCATTTTGGTTGCCCATTCTCTTTGTGTCCTTGGGCCTCCTGGTTGCTTCACCTGGTCCCCCCTCTCTCTCTTCCCCTCCCCCTCCCCCCACATGGCCTGGCTCAGGGTCATGTCCACTCTGGACTCTTCCAGATGTCCCTGCCTCTGACTATGCTCTCCTATATATCTACAACAAACCTTCTCCTCCACCAAACCTAGAGGCAGTCATGTTTTCCTTTCCTTTTCCTTTTTTTCCCCATTAATTTCAATGGTTGGATTATATAGGTGCAAGTTGGGGAGGAAAGATTTATTTGGCTTACACTTCCGTATTATTGTTTATCATCAAAGGAAGCCAGGAGAGAAACTCAAATTGGGCAGGAACCTGGAGGCAGGAGCTGATGCAGAGGCCATGGAGGGGTGCTGCTCACTGGCTTGCTCCTCATGGCTTGCTCAGCCTGTTTTCTTATAGCACCCAGGACCACCAGCCCAGCGATTGCACCAGCCACAATGGACTGGACCTGCTGTGGGATGGTCTATATGTCAAATTGTTCTGATTGGTCAATAAATAAAACACTGATTGGCCAGTGGCCAGGCAGGAAGTAGGTGGCCAGGCAGGAAGTAGGTGGGACAAGGAGAGAGGAGAATTCTGGGAAGCGGAAGGCTGAGGCAGAGAGTCATTGCCAGCTGCCGCCATGACAAGAAGCATGTGAAGACACCGGTAAGCCACAAGCCACGTGGCAAGGTATAGATTTATGGAAATGGATTAATTTAAGCTATAAGAACAGTTAGCAAGAAGCCTACCACAGCCATACAGTTTGTAAGCAATATAAGTCTCTGTGTTTACTTGCTTGGGTCTGAGTAGCTGTGGGACTGGCAGGTGACAAAGATTTGTCCTGACTGTGGGCAAGGCAGGAAAACTCTAGCTACATGGACCCTCCCCTATCGATTACTAATTAAGAAAATGTCCTAAGGTTTGCCTACAGCACGATCTTATGGAGGCATTTTCTCAGTTGAGGTTTCTTCCTTTTGGATGACTACAGTTAGTGTTGACATAAAACTATCTAGCACAACCGCAGATCCAAATATTCCATCAAAATTTGATACCTGCCTATGGTGACATTTTATTTGTACTGAAATGTGATTTTATTTGTATGTTAATAAATAAAGTTGCCTGGGAGTCAGAGATGATAGCAAGCCATAGCAGAAGTCTGGCAGTGATAGCACACGCCCTTAATCCCCATCACACAACAGGTAGATCTCTGTGTGTTCAAGGATACCACCAGCATGGAGACACAGGCCTTTAATCTCAATACCAACCATAGATGATCTGGAGGTCTGTATAGATGGGCAGTGACGGGGAGGTCATGTGGTTGGGTTTACAACCAATGAGAAGGCAGAACAGAAAGTCTATAAAAAGACAGATACACAGGAAGTAGCGCTCTTGCTGAGGAGGACAGCAGTGGCAGTGAAGGGTAAGGTTTTTAGCTCTTAGCTATTGCTCTGACCTCTTGGGCTTTTAACTCTGCAATTGGCTCTGTGATTCTTATTTAATAAGACTGTTCATCTACACCTGCCTACTTTTTTCCTTCCTTCTTTTCTCTCTTTTATTTGTAGCTCTCTGTTGGCCTGGAATTCACCATGCAGACCAGACTGGCCTCAAATTCACAGAGATCCACCTGCTTCTACCTCAAAGTGCTTGGATCAGAGAAATGTCCTCCCATGCCCAAAAAGATTTAATTCTTCATATAAATGTAAAAAAAAAAACACATCAATCTCACTAGTATGTAATATTTATTGTGTGTGTTTTTAATAAATGATAAAACTACATATACCAAAGAATTATTTTTAAATAAATATCTTTCATTATCAGTAAATATTTCATTTGTATGCTGTCTTAGGGTTTCTATTGCTGTGATAAAACACTGTGACCAAAAGCAAGTTGGGAAGAAAGGGCTTATTTCAGCTTAGAGTTCCACATCAGTCTATCACTGAGGGAAGTCATGTCAACAACTCAAACAGGGCAGAAGCCTAGAGTCTAGAAGTGATGCAAAGGCCACAGAGAAATGCTATTTCCTGGCTTGCTCCTCTCTTCATGGTTTTCTCAGTTGGTTTCTTATAGCACCCAGGACCACCAGCCCAGAGGTGATATTGCCTACAGTGAGCTGGCCTTCCCATATGTGGTAGTTTGAATGTAATTGGCCCCCATAATCCCATCACCCCATAAACTCATAGGGAGTGGCATTATTAGGAGGTGTGGCCTTGCAAGAAAAAGTGTGATCTTGTTAGAGGAGGCTGGGTGGCACACACCTTTAATCCAGACCTTGAGGTTGGAGGGCACACCTTTAATCTGGGCCACACCTTCTGTTGGAAGTGTGTCACTGTGGGGGCCAGCTCTGAGATCTTTTTCTCAAGCTTCACTCAACATGGCAGTCAGTGGACTTCCTGTTGCTTCTGAGACAAAATGTAGGACTCTCAGTTCCAGCACCATGTCTGGCTGCATGATGCCATCCTCCCCATCCTGATGATAATGGACTGAACCTCTGAAACTGTAAACAAGGCACTCTTGGTTAAATGTTTTCTTTGTAAGAGTTGCTGTGGTCATGATGTCTCTTCACAGCAATAAAAACCCTAACTAAGACACCATATCAATCATCAATCAAGAAAATGCATCATGAGCTTGTCTACGATCATCCAGAGGTGGACCGTCTCCAGGACAATCTTCCTGCATTGAAGGACCTGCAGAGGTGCTGGCCTTCTCTTAGGTGGTATTGCCATTTGCAGGGTGCCACTCTACTAAACAATTCATAAAATTTGAAAACCTTAATAAAACACAGAACACGGAAAACAAAATATTTAAAGAAATAATGGCCCAAACTCCCCAGATATGATGGAAACCACTCATCTACTCATTGAAGAAGTCATCCACCCAGAACCCTGACTAGGATGAACTCAAGAGTTCCACATCTAAAGATCCTCAACAGATCATCTCTTGACTTCTCATCCATAACCACGAGGCCAGAAAGCAATAAAGCACCAACAGAAGAGGATCCAGAACACCATACTTCAAAATCCAACAGAAATCAAGACATTTCTAGATAAATAAGAAGTGAATTTGTAATTGACCTGAGCTAGAAACAACACTAAAGAAAAATTGAACTGGGGCTGAGGAGACGATTCAGTCGCCGGCTGCACAAATATGTGGCCTGAAGTTTGGGTCCCCAGAACCCACATAAAAACCTCACAGACATGGTGGCCTGAGGTGGAAACATGTGATCCCTGGGGCAAGCCAACTAGTTAGGTTAATTAAATAGTCAAGCTCCAGGTTCAGTGAAAAACTTTGCCTCAGTAAATTAAGTGGGTAACTGAAAGGATGAGTTACGAGCCACAGCTACCAGAGTTAGAAAGAAACCAGGCCTGGAGAGACAGAAAGATAGCGGGAGCAGAGCAGAGAGGAAGCAGAAAAGAGAAGGGGAGTGCAGAGAGAGTGTGTGTGTGGGGGGGTCCATGTGTGGATTTTTAAGGCAGGGATTAAGTTGCCCCACGCCCCCTTGATGACATAAAACATTAGACCTGGAAGAGTGAGGGCAGGATCCTAACAGTAACCATTGAGGAAGAGGCTGCATCAATCTCCACTTTCCTGTGCATACATGTACACACATGAACATGCAATACAAAATACATATCACACGTGCAAAAAACACATAAATCATGCAAAAAATAAAATAAAAGGATACTCGTAATTTAAAAGCACATGAAGAAATGTAGCTTACAAAAAAATTATATGGGTAAATATGCAGGTGATACAAATGTACTTTTGTTTCAGTTCCTTTTTTCTTCTCTCCAGTTTTAAATTCAACCACATAAACAACAATTTGAGTCTGTGTTGATACATGAATGCAATGAATAAAATTGTACTTTATCTAATTATAATAACACAAAGGAAGGGGAAAGGTTATACATACAAAAAAGAAAAGATTTTTGTGTACTATTAAAATTAATTTGTTATTAATCTAAATGACATTGTTATAAATTAAAATGCAATATTAATCTACAAGGCAAGCAGTAAGAAAATAACTAACTTTGGTTAAGCAGTAACAAAGAAAATAAAATCATGCACTAGAAAATATCGACTTAACACAATAGAAGGCATTGATAGAGACAGTTAAGAATGGACCACTCCATGAGATGGACCCATGCCTGACACTGCTCAGGTGGCCCAGAGCCTTAGGCCAGGGAATGAGGGGAAAGCCAAATACTATTGTTACTCTAAAGGAACACAGCAATATATAGAGACCCATGACTGGACAATGTGCAGAGAGTGAAAGACCTTGGAGCACTCAGTCCTAAATAGGAGGCCTTCGTTAAACCCTTTCCCTCAGGGATCAGGGAACTATGTGGGAAAGGAAGTGAAAAGACTGGAAGAGCGAAAGAGATGGAAGACACCAAAGAAACAATGTCCTCTAGACACAACAGGACTGACGCCCATATGAACTCGCAGAGGCTGTGGCAGCACTCACAGGGCCTGCACAGGTCCAAGCCAGATGGGGTCCCAGCACTGAGAGAGAAAGTGGACATGAGCTTTCATCCCTAATCAAGAAGCCATCTCCAACTGACAACTGCTTGCAAAAGAAAAATTAGTTTTCTCCAATGGAGTCTCACTGATGATACAAATTACAATTAAAGGCAGGCCCCATGACCGGTAGTGGATGGCCAACACCAATGAACTCAATAGTATTTGGGGAGACTTTTAGGGGGTCTCCTATTGCTTTGTTTGGGCTTTTTTTTTTTTAAACTTACTGGTCTTTTGCTTGTATATTATGATTTCCAGTTTTGTATTGTTATAGCGTGTGTGTTTCTTGTGCTTTTTTTCTTTCTTTCTTTAGTCTGTTTTTGGTTTTGCCAGTTTATTTTCTAAAGAGAGAGAAAGAAGCCATGAAGATGTATGGGTAGGGGTTGAGGAGGTTATGGGAGGAGCTGAGGGAGGGGAAACTATGATCAGAATATACTGCCTAAAATTTTTTTTCAGTAAAAATCTATATAAAAAAGAAATAGCAAGGAAAAGAAAAGTGTGCTCTAGAAAATAGCTACTTAAGACATAGAAGGCAACGATAGAGACAAGAACAGGAATTCAGTAGATAGTAGAAATAAATTTTAAAACAATAGACATAAATCTTACATAGCCAGTAATTACACTAGATGTAAATGAATTAAAATTCTAATTAAAAGACAACAAAGATTACTAAGATGAATAAAAAAAAAACATAATCCAGCCATTTGTGGGCTATAAAACAGACTCTTGTAAAAGATATAACTAGATTGAAGGTAAAAGTAAACCAATCAAATGATACCTTGAGTGACTGACTATAAGGATAGCTAACAAAATGGACTTTCATACAATCATTAGGAGGAACAAAAAAAATATTTTGTAATGATAATAATAAAAGTATCATTTCTTTTTTTTACATGTTAAGAAAATACAGTAACAATAGATGTAATTTGCACCAATGAACAGAACCCCGAAGTACATGAGAGGAGAAATATATTAATTAATTATTAATCTATTAATTAAAAATTAATCTGCAATAGTTGGTAGTAGCATCACTACTCTATTTTCAATAGACAGAAGATCAGCAAGTAAAAACAAGACAGAACAACATTATAAACAAATATGGCTGTGTGAGGTCACACATAGCTACAATCCCAGCACTTGGGAGGTAGAAGCAGGAGGATTGAGAATTCAAGTTCGTCCTTGGCCACATAGTGGATTTGAGGGCAGTCTGAGCTACATAAGACTGTGTCTCAAAAAATAAAAATTAACAAAAAGAATTCTCGAACTTCATTAGTATAAACAATTAAATACCAGGGCTGGAGAGATGGATCAGTTAGGAGCACAGCCTGCTCCACTTCCCAGCCCCCACATGGCAGCTCACAACTGTCTGTAACTCCAGTCCCAGGGGATCCAACACCCTTACATAGACACAAATGTAGTCAAACACCAATGCAAACAAATAAATCATTTAAAAAAATTAAATACCATTAAAAGTGATCCAAGGACTAAAATGGACATTTCTCCATGAAAATGGAAAATGGTCAATAGACACAAGGGAAATGCAAATTTAAAAAAATCCAAACATTTTAAATGTTTTTATTACACACACACACACACACACACACACACACACACACACACACACACGCACCACAGTAAACATGACATGTCCTTGACCTTCCCATATTGTTTGGAGGCCTCTTTAGTGGGGATGTACTTTACTGATTATATTTACAGATTAAAGCCTATATATATTTAGGTTAGTTATTACTTTTTTCATATAATTGAAAGGTAATTTTAGTGTGTTTCTTTTCAGGAAGAATTCATATCTTGATCATTTTCTAATTCAAGTTACTGTTAGTATTGTCGTCTTGCTTAAACTAAAATAAGTCTCTCAATGAGATTCCAGAATTCTGTTTTGGCTTCAGTAATGCTGAGAAAAGGCTTCTAGAATAAAATTTTTATTGCCTAATTTTTTTTTTAAAGACAAGTATGTAAAAATGTGCACATGCATATATGAGTACGTGTGCAACCTATACTTCAGCATACTGCGTCACTCAAAATGGCACAAATACCAGCCCTCTCTCAGACTTTCCACCCCTCCTCCATGCACTTTCATCTAGCATCTTCTCTCTGGGACCCATTCATTGGACCAACTTTGGGGGATCATGTCCGTCCTTATCACATGGCTTCCCAGTGCTTGTCTAACATTCATAAGGCACTGGATTCAATTCCTAGCACTATATAAACCAGATGTGGTAACGGAAGCCTGCAGCTGGAGGCAGGGCGATTCAAAGTTAAAGGCCATCCATCGTTAGCTACATAGCAAGTTCAAGGCTAGCCTGGACTACAGAAAACCCTGTCTCAAAAACTAAACCAACCAAACAAAGGTGACCAGAAAGGGGCTAAGACAGACCGAAGCACATGCTGAGTCCGATGGTGGTGCTGGCTCACTAGTCAACACAATAAAGATAGTCCACCTGGAAGCCATTGTAATCAGACGGACACCCAGAGGGGCACACCAAAGCCTGGAGCAGCAGGCACACTCCACAACTCAGGGCACCCAACCAAGCCCGTGGGATGATTCAGCAGCAAGCACAGCTGACCTAACACTGAGACCAAGAGTCAGATCTCAGACTTGAGAAGCGTCTTAAACCAGGCCAAACCCAACATCCTGTGGCCTCTGGCTTTGACATAATACCACCGTTAATTTCCATTTGTTCTCCCTTTGAATTTAATAAAGACTACCTTTTATCTTGCTGTGTGGAAGGTGTTTTGTTTACTCTGGGTGTGGGTTACTAATGGGGAAAGTCCCACACACCAGGGTGGTGTCATCACAGTGGAGAACTCAACGGCAGAGTCAAGGAGGAAATTGTTTCATGGGAGACTGACCCTGCTGTCTGGAATACCACCAATCCCTCAGCCCTCCTTTCTGATATTTCCCAAGCTGTGGATATAGGGTGGGGGAGGGGGTAGCAGTCTGGCTGTGTGACTTGTTTTACAAGCAGGAACAATTCCCTGCTGTTTCTACAGGAAACTGAGATTCGAACATTTCAGGAAGGAAGTAGATTAGGGCAGGAAGTTGAACAGAGACACCGTCCAGTCCGAATTGATGGTGCAACCCTACCAGGCAAAGGTATAGGGTAACAGAGTCACAGTAAAGGATAGGTTAGGATAATAAGGCAGAGCCCGGTGACACACTCATCACACCCACCTCCTGCTCACTTTGGGCACAGGGCTGAGCCACATTTCCAGCCCTTTACACTTACGTGGGGTTATAAACAAGTTCTGCTCACAGTAGGCAGAAGATATGCATACCTCGTCTCGTCCCAGCCCAGACAAACCTCCCACAGGAAGTCCTATATGTTCTTTGCCTGTCTAGAGCAATGTTGGAGGTTTAGTATAGAAGATATCATGGGGCGGGGGGAGGTCCAGGGAGATGAACCTGACGCTATGACTATAGCATAGGAATACCCACCTAGACTGACAGTAGGAAAAAAAAGAAAGCTTTCTCATGTGGTGCTAAGTCAGAGATTTGGGAGTTTGTGGCAGCGCTTGTCTTACCTAATGATTACTTTTATAAATATGAAGAAAAGGGGCTGGGAGGATGGTTCAGATACATGCCATGCAGACATGAGGGCCTGCGTTGATCCCCAGAATCCAGTGCTAGTGATCTCAGCCCTTGGTAGGAAGATACTGGCAGATCCCCAGAGCTAACCTAATCAGTGAACGCTGGGCCTATGAGAGATGCTGCCTCAAAACACAAGGTGGACGGCACCTGAGGAAAGATACCCAAGGATGACTTCTGGCCTCCGAACACCTGTAAGCACACAAATACAAACATACATATAAATGTGCACATACAAACAATAAATGTATACACAGATGCACACATACAAATAAAAACAATATCAAAATGCTGGTCAGAGAAGCCAGGCTAACAGTCATCAGTGATGCATGGAGCCCCAGCTGAAGGCTCCTCTTTACACACCTTTTGTCTACATACTGTTTACAGCCTGGCTTCTTGGAGCAGCAATCTACATATATTTCCTCCACTTCCTCATCTCCCACTCGTTCCTCATTCCATATAATCTGCATCATACTCCACACCCTGCTGAAGCCACCTAGAACTTCCCACCTGGCATGTTCAACCCAACACTTCTCATTCTCACAGAGGGCCTTTTATCCTGAAGTAATTTTAAGAAATGCTACATTTTTATGTTTTCCAAAAAATGTGTCAGCTGCTGAGTTCCTTTTTTGGGGACCCAGGTTCTGCTGAGTAGAGAAAAATCCAATCCCAGCCATTTGGGGGATTCCTTACCCAGATTCTGGATCGTGCATGGGTCAAGATGGTTTTAGACCGCACCGAACATTGTGGGTAGAGTCTCAGGCTCGTAAGGTCTGGAGTGACGTGCCTCTTGTCAAGTCACAGTCTCCCCTGAGAAGCCAGTAGGCTTACTGCCTTGCAGGTGGGTCCATTGCCTTGCAGTAAGCCTGGTGCTACCTGGTCTAGAAAACACACCGCTTCCCTGAATAGACACTGCACCTGCCCCCAACCTCCGATCGATCGTGTTCCGTCTTGGAGGTTACTATCCCTAGCTACTGAGCATCTAATTTTACAAGCTCAC